>NC_072778.1:12733014-13333014 GCF_022539595.1 Amphiprion ocellaris | reverse complement strand
ATAAAACAGAGCTAAGAAATGAGGGAGGGCGTGAAATTTACACTGCCCACATCCACCAAATGGTGAAAATGACACCATGCAGAGGATGTGTAAACCCAACAGTCCCCCCAGTTTCACAACAGCAAGCAAGTCTCATACAAGCCTGCCAAGCTCACCATTTGAACACTGATGTGTATCGTGAATTAATACGAGCCATGTTTTAGCTTTTAAAATTTTACAGAGAAAATGAGAAGCCAAGCAGCTTAGACACAACTGTACAGATACATAAGAAGTTGAAAACAGATACATCACAGGAAATACCATTATCATTCTGAGTACATGAATGCCATTCAAGCTACCTGGTCTCCTTGAGAACTGCATTTAGATGTTAGTAATTTGCTTCCTCAGATATGCTTTAAAGTAAAGATAATTATTCTGTGCTTTATGTTCTCTGTGTATGAATGTATTTGCTTGTGTGCATTATCACTAAATAAATGTAATTTCTGTAACACAGAGGGGCAGTTTGAACACTTACCAATAATAAGATATGTCAGATCTGCTGTAGCTTGTGTTTGTGGTCGATCTTCTTATCATTCCTTAGTCGCTATGGATCTCATGCCAAGTTAACTTTTCACTTGCTGTTTGGTTAAGTATATGAAAACGTCATATTTGGGTTGAAACTGACCCTTTCCCAATATGTCTAAAGGTCCTACTCTATTGTCTGGGTTAGCAGGGTGATGAGTTCTGCCACATATTATCTATGATTGGTTTGCTGAAAAGACGTGACAGTATGAAAGCAATGCAACAAATTGCAAAGATCACTTGATTAGAAACGTTTTTGTGATGCATCATGACCGAATGTGATTCAGAAAAAAATGCATTTCCCTCAAAGCATAATTGAGAGCACAGTTCTATAGGCATGTCATTTTTTTTTGAGAGAGTGCTCCATGTCAAGGTCCTGGATCCTAAGATGTCCCAAACAATGACATAAGTAGATGTAAAAATAACAGCAGGCCATCATCATATTTGAAAAGCTAGGACTAGATATCAGCTAAGGTTTTTTGCTTGATAACTGTCTTCATTTGGAATTACTGATTCATTTTCTTTTAAACAACCAGTAGTTTCGCCTACAGCCAGACCTAAACAGGCAGAAGAATACATCAATTTCAGTTCAAAATCCACTAGTTTTAATAAATGTTAATGGTTTAGTTATCTGGGCTCACCTTGATCTGTCATTATGGGTGATTTAATTAAATAAAGATATTTTTACAAGAGCATAGTTGCAGTTTATTGGTCTTAAGACATGAGCAGAGTTTCGGTTCTACATTTTGCTGAAGTCATGATTTTCACCTTGTAAAGGTGAAGGTTGGGGTCCTCTCTTGGCTGACAGGGATAATCCCTCCCTCCAAAACGGTTGTGTTCAAACACTAATCACCGCCCCCAGCATAATTGACTGATCCGAGTTTGGCTCAGGCTAATTTATGTGTGCAGCGCTAAGAAAGCTTAAAGACAATCCTGGGGTGTCATCTATGTGATAGATATCTCCCCTCATGCCCTTGTTGCTGTGTGAAGTCTCGCATGTTTACATATCTAGATTTGACAGGCTTGATGTTAAAATGCAGGCTTCTGGGCATTTTCATGAACGGGTCCCACCCACACCTCAAAGCTCCAAACATACGTGTCTTTGAATATTACGTGTAAATTTCGCTACCGGTGGCAAACATCTTGAATGCCACAATTAATAAACCAGTTTGAACCACAATTCAAGCATCAGACTGACAAATGTACATGTATTTTTGAGATGTGTAGCATGTTCAGATATGTATTGTTTGGTTTTTCAGTTTTTATTGGGGGGTATTTCGGAGGAATTCTCAGGGGATGAATTAATGAAATGCACTGGTTCTGCTTCAAGCCTGATCTTTGGCTTTTGACGTTACCATCCTTTGCTACCCTGAACCAGCGAGTCAGGGATCTGCATTTGAGATGAAGGATTGCTGAATATGTAAATTATATATTCAAGGCACTCATGCTACAACTGCTTCATTTTTTTTTTCGAATTCCACCCATTCAGAATTCTCAGTGCTTTTTTAGAAACATGTTTGTAACGTTAAAAGAGGTAAACAAAAGTCTGTGATCAAGAATTGAACTTATATTGATGATGATGATGTAGTACCTTTATGTCCTCTGTTACAGATTCAATCCACTCTATAAAACTTGTTCAAAAAGATTGTGAATAAAATAAATGTCCAACTATGGGCCATTGTACTATATAATGATCATTCCATGTCCATTATAAAACGCTAAAATCCATTCTCAAGTTTTCCAATTGGAGCTAGCCCTGAAAGGTATTATTATGGGGAGCTGGGACAGAATGTATGCAGGCTTTTTGTACAGTGACCAGGTCTTTTCAGTTGGATACCAGCTCACACTTGTTTTATAAGACTGACTGAGTAAAAGTACTTATTGTCTGTGTGTCCCATGAAAAAACAACAACAACAAAATGATGCATTAGTCCATTTTTAACTATGTTCTTGTATCTCTAGCTTTTAGCTGTATATTCCTTTCTCAGGGGCATAAAATCTGAGCGCTTGCAAGTATATACAGCAACGGGACAGTTTATTTTGGATTCACTCAAAATATATTACTGTGTCCATGTTCATTGTGAGCAAGGAACATGACACAGAGTGCAATACCGTGACTTACTAATGTATATTTAATAGTTTTTGGACAATAATTGAGATGTATCACTGAGAGGAAAAAGCTGTATTAGGTTTTGGATGCATCAACAATACCTGTCAGAGTTTTTGTAGGTGTTGCTGACTGGTAAAAATATGGAATATCATCAGACCTAATCTATGTTTGAGTCATGTCTGTAAACAACCTGCATATAAATGCATTTCCGATAAAGCCTCATCATATGAGCGTAGCCAAATTGGCATCTGTAGTGGCTGCAAACAAGATGGAAATAACAATTCAAGCTGGAGGGTCAGCTGGGGTTGGCATAAGGACTTGGAGACACGGTCTGAATTTGGAGGGTCATCTGGAGGAGTGGCAGTGCTCTGTAACTCATTGCCAGGCACTAAGTACTCGTCTTCCCCGTTGTTATTTGGAAAACACCAGAGAGGAAAAAAATCTACTTTTTCTCCCTGCACAACCCTGTCTCACGGAAGTCATAATTGAAAACTACTAATCTGCAACAGCTAATGCGTTTTAGTTTGCAAATGTTCATCGAGAATGTATCTGTTAAATGATGACTGATAAAGTGTTTAATTTGTTTTCCCAGCAATATCCACTCTTGCAAGACAATGTGTTATCATAACAACTAGAGCATGATTCAATTTGTGAAAGGTTTTGGCACTGGAAAGACTCGGCTGAAGACTCTCCCTTTGATGAAAATCCAGTTTTTCACCCTCTTAACGTGCCTGTAAGATTTTTATACTAGAAGATGTCAAATCATCACTGTCTTCCTTGGAACTGCAGTGTATCAATGAGCATCTGAAAAAGACTGAATCAGACTTTCAGGGTTTTATTTGTAACAAAGTTAAGGAGCCAATCGCTTCAACTTACAGAGTCGGACTCTCCATATTGTTGTTCTTCTACAGAATTGGTTTCCGGCTCAAATATATGTGGCTGAATTGCTCCAGTATTAAACTTTTGGCCATTATAGAGCGTAGAGTAGTTTTACAGTGTTTTATCAGAGTCAAAGTTAAGCAGGTTTGCTCGAGTTGCAGGTCAGCGGCAGCAAGGTGGGTGGAGATAGAGGTGGGAACTAATTACTAGCTTCAAAAATCCACATATTTTGTTCAAACACAGGTGAGTTTTAAGGGGGATAATCAATACCAGGAAAGGAAGGGATGGATTGTGATCTTGGCTAGGTATTGCAAAGGTCAAAAGTGACTTGAAGCCTTAGATGAGATTTATTTATGTTTAACCAAACCAAAAGCACCCCTTTCCAGACTTATTACAGGATTAAAGCCACCCTCCCGACAGTTCTGGTGGAATACAGGCACATAGCAGTTCTTTCATTAAAAGCTGCCACTGAACAGAATCTAAGCAGGAGTTTCCATTAACATATTGTATATTTGGCAAAAACGTAAGGATTCTGTACTTTATAGCAGTGGTAGAATATGCTCATCTAAACCACAGCACGATATTTAGGAAAGCCAAACTGCTGATGATTCTTTTTTTTATTTAAACAATTGTCTGATTTTATCAAATGCACGCACTGCACATGGTAAATGCAAGCACATAAACAGACAATTGCTTTTTATCTTGTTCATTTATTATTAACTGATATGTGATCTGAGAGTAGACACTGTATGTGTTATGAATGTGTTTGATCTACGTGTGACAAAAAGCAGAAACTGGGTCACTACCTGCCGGTATGCAGGCATATCTGTGGTTTGGGGATGCAGTTAGTTGTCTGTTTCAAGGTAAACATATGGCAAGATGGCCACAAAGTTGCCTTATGTATAAAGAGGACTGTGTCAGATAGCCTGCATCATGTACCAGTTGTTACTGGTAGCCACAGGCTCAGTTCCTTAGTCAGGGAGTAGAAAAAAAAATTGCATCACCTACCACTTTGAAAAATTCAAACCCTGAGCACAACACTGACCTGCCCGAAAAATTGTTGTTTGGAGAATTAAATGAATTATGAAAGTGCAGAAAAACAATTTAGTCTTGCATATCCAGCTGCCGTTCTAATAAATCACTGCCACCCAAAAAGAACTAATTTGTGTTGTTGTACTGTGAGCATGATTGATGAGCATGCTCTGGGTTGCAGTAAAGGAGACACAGTTCAACAATGCTCCACTATATCTTTAAAAGTCTCAGTAAAAAAAGAAAAACAGTGTTTCATCTCTTCAACTGCATCCATTATTGATATTGATGTCCTCATACTTTTACATATGACCAGGACTCCTCCCAAACAAAATCCAAAAGAATTATCCCCCCACTAGTTGTTTTGTTGGTGTTTTTGTTTAGCGCTACAAAGACAAACATTTGGCAATCACTCCACCTTGAAATCATGCGGAGCAGCTGTCATTGGTGATTGTACAGTCTGAATTTATTCCTGTCCAGTCTGTATTCTCACTCTGCAGAATCTTAATTGTTGTTGACTATAATGAAAGCTTAACTTCTCCATTTCTCATTCATGCAGTTTTTATAAAAATATTACCTGCCAAAAATAAAAAGCCCCACCAGCTGAGATCATGTCCTAATAATAATGAGCATGGAGTGCATTAGCCTAGCGTGTAGTGTCACACCATGTTATTTCCTATGCTGTGATATTTTTTTGTGAATCTTTTGTTGTCACTGGCAGATGTCCTCTAATTATTAGACCTTTCCTACATGCCAATAAAATTACTAAGGCACATGGGCATTGTTACATACTAACCACACACAAGACAAATGTAAATGTACTCTACATAGCCCGCATGTATGCACAATTTCTGTCTTTGAAACTGGGAGAGAAAGACACAGTGGCAGCACTGACTAGTGCAGCCCTATTGTTGAGTTGGGGCAGATTTGACACCACAGACATCAAATTGATATTAATATGAGAAGCCTTTACCTTTTGAGTTATCGCTCTAGCGGTCAAATGCCTTCCAGGAGCGAGGCACAGCTGAGAACATGAATGTTTAACAAGACTGCTGCATAGTTCACCTCAATGCAAGCCCTCCAGCTCTGAGCTGAATTATTAACCGCTGCAAGCCTGGTCCAAATTCCTACTGAGATTACATTTATAGGTCTACATTCAGCAAAGCGTTGGGGAGCAAGAGATTTTGAAATTTGAGAAATCCCTAATGTAATTACACCCATCGCAAGTGACACTGGTGGCAGCTCCAGGAACACGGCACACTAACTACACTCACTGACTCTATAGGATACCAGTGATTCATTACTGTTATTAAACAAAGTGATGAAAGAAGGACATACAGAATGAGTCAAATAACATCTGATATTTATAGTTCAAGAGCGTTTCGCTTTGTGTACACACAGAGTGACAGGAGAGAAAGACGGTGCTCATTTTAAATGAGAGCTTGAAGACTAAGAGCAAAGGTCTGACCAACATGGCAAACAAACAGGCAAAGACATGTAACTCACTTGTCGACAGACAAAAGTTGACTTCAGTTCAACTTTTTGCAAAAGAGTAAAATTCAACAACAGCCAGCTGAAGGGCAGGTGTGCTCACCTTTTGTTCTTCCATGGTGAAACTTATATTGATTGTAATTTCTATCATGCCTTTTCTGTCTCTGCCAAAATCGTAGAAAAGCTCTTCGTGCTTATTGCTGCTTTACCTGAAGAATACAGTGTGACCCTGTCTGTCTAAGTCACGGAAGGAGGTGTCTGGAATCACACCAATTCCTAGTAAGCCATTTTTATAGTCTGTTTCTTAATATTGCAACTTTATGTTGAATATTGGAAAACAAAAACAGGTCATTAAACAGTAAATATGGCCTGAATTAACAAATATTTATGTTTATTAACAATGTTATGCAGTTAAAATGATCCTACAGCTGTACACTGCATAAGTTGCGTAGGGCCCAAAAGTGAGAGTACAATATAATTATTTATTTATTTACATTAGATAAGCACCAACAGTATTATTGAAAAAAATGACCACCTCATAAATGAACATGTAGCATGCATGTTTAAATGGAGGGAGGATTGTAGTGGAAGCACTGGGGTGTCAGATGTGACTGTGTAGTGGTGGCAAATGGGTTTACATGGCTCATGGGTCAGGTGGAAGGGGAGTTCAGTACCAGCTGTGCTTGATGCATACATACATGATGGATACATACATGATGGATACATACATGATGGATACATACATGATATTGTGCTGAAGCTGCATGTCACTGCAAAAAGTCAGAATCCTCACCAACTGATGATTGATGTTGTTGGTCCTCTGACTACTTTTACTGAAAAGCCCAACCAGGGACGGGGGTTGAAAATTAGCTTCATGCTATATGCAATACATCAGATGTGTTCTATGTTAATTGCATGGTCCCTGATCAAATAAATGAATAAAATGAAAAAAAAAACAAAAACGTGTGTTAGACATGTAAATAAAGACACAGTGGTATTGTGGTCTTGAAGTGTAAAGCTAAGTTCTAGCATTGTAAGTTCAAGGAAAAATGTAAGTAAGAGCTAGGATGAGACATAATCGATGTGTTTGACAAATGTAATTTCATCTGCTGGTGTTGCAGAGTGTAAACATCCAAAAATCCAATAAAGAGGAGGACAGATCTGCTAAGTTCACCCTAAACTGTGATTGCATCCAGGACGGGCTTCCACACAGTGGGGAAATACTGCGCAGTGGATGTGCTAAACAGGAACAGGACTTGTAAGCTATTTAGCCAAATATGCAAACTTTTTTCTTTCTTTCTTTCTTTTTTTTTTTTTAACTTTCTGTGCTTTTAAAAAGTCAAAATAAAATAACAATAATTATCCAAACTCTTTAAATTAAAAAAATAATAATAATAAAAAATTATAATTTGGACCACTGCTATTTGGGGAATGATTTAGAAGCCAGACATCTGTACACCCAGTGAAAAACTTTGTGTTTGACTGTGTGTTTGACAAGATGAATGTCTGTCATATTTTTATTCTGTAACAGAAATGGGATCTCTCTTTATTTGTGCCACTCTGTCCTCCTTTTCCTGTCCTCACTGATGTAAACACACACTTGCAGCCATCTGCACAGACAAGAGCTTTGCAGTCTTTTGACATGCACAGTTTACCTGCGGCTCGCCTGGAATTGCATTAGGAGTGTGATCGGCGAGCTCATGCCATACATAATGAACAGAACGTGCACTATATGTTGCAGTGATGATGTCCAGATTAGAAGGGGCAAACCAGGAGTTGGCCTGATGGGCAGCTGCATTGATAAACAGCTCTCTAATAGGCTGTGGATAGGAACATCCCATCCATGACTGACTCTGACAGCTATCCTGCTCTGCTTCAAAGCAACACATCCACTCTCCTCACTCTCACTCTCCTCAGTAGGCCTCATTTTCACCAGCTGCCTCGGAAAAAGACATGGATGGCAGCCATCTCAACATCCAAACCAACCGCGACACCCATCCACTTTCTCCAGTCTACAAGGTATACTGTACTAAGTAATGCTGTTGTCTGTTAACACTGGGAGTTACCTTCTCATGGTAATTGCTCCATCTGTCTAAGAAGCACCAGTGATGAATGCAGCATGTAACCTGCATGGCGAGCAGAAGCCTGGTTAGAGTGGCTTCCTTTGTGGATGTTGCAGAGGGCAGCGGGGCGATGTGGAGCGAGAGGCCAGTGTGGTATGATAGGAAATCAAGTACACAGACATGTTGCTCATAAAACGCATACGCTCTCCTCGGTACACTGCTAGAAGCACCTTGTACTGCTGCCTGAAATACCGTCAAGCTTCCCCAGGCGCTGGTACAAGTGAGATATGTTAGCAGGTTGGCCTTCTCCATCAAACAGCAGTATATAAGGAACTGTACTGTACACCCATGTGCTATATACTGCCAAAAGGGACTGCGCTGCTTTAGAAATAGTCACTGTAAAGAAGGATACATACATTGCAGAATGTATTATTATCCTTGCTGTTTTAGTAATGAAGGACTTGAGGTTTTGGTTACGGCGCTCTACAACAGATTGATGTAGGTTAAAGTTAGTATCACGATCACTACAATTAATTATATATCCATTATACATGAGAAAGCTTTGACATGCCTTCCCTTCATCATGTGTGAAATCTTGGAATAATTACTGCTGCCTCTGTGGACTAACTGCTGGTGCATAAGAGCTTAATATTGGCTATGTATTATTAAGGGGGTAAAATACAGTATTTTCTGCCTTTTTCTATGCTTCTGATGAGTAGAGGAAGAAAATCAGTGTTTCTGGGCCCTTTCACACTTGTTGTTGACATTATGTGAAAATCCTGCTGCGTGTATAGGAATTCGTCCTACAAGGTGTTTAGCATGTTTAACCCCACTACTGTAATACATCAGTTTTTAAAATCTGATTTCTGCCTTATACTAGTCCATGTAAGTTTAGTCCTCTAATTTTTAGTCATCATGTTAATTAGTCCTCGCTTATCTTGGATTTTGTTCAGTTTTTATGCTTGCAAAATATAGTTCGCTGCAGTATTGCACTACCACTATGTCTGTGTGAATTAATTGCAAATGCAAGGAGCAAAAGGCGCCAACCTGTCACTCACACAATCCACCATTTTTCTGCCTGTGAATACAAAACAGCTGAAAAACAACGGCAAACACGACAAAGAAAAAGTCCACAGCATGTTTTATAAAAGAATAAAATGCTGACAGGGATAATTTTTCTCTCCTCTGAGAGCAGAGCAGGACAACCTAAATGTCAAAACATTCTCAGTCGAACCAACAACAGGGAAGCAACAATGATGAGTGTTATCACCTGCAGATATGAATGTTGCTTCCCGATCTGCACTCAGTTGACTTGGCTGTGTTATTATTCGCCTGCAATCGCGTAGCTCGCTACAGGGTAAAGGAGAGGAAAAAGCGGCCTCGGTCAGGTGAGCCAGGGCAGGAGGGCAGCTAAAATCAATGTCCTGCTCAATAATATTCACTGGGCTCTGAATCTAAAGCCATACATGAAACTCCGCTAACAACAGGGCTGCGCTGCAATTGCTGAGAATTTGAGGAAATGAAAAGAATGGAAACATATTGTGACACTCTGAGCAAATAAATAATGCATTCTTACATATGAGGTTACTTGTAAGGTGTACAGTGAGTGTGATATGTTTGACAAATGAAGCAGATAATCAGGTTTTCACATACTTAACCTGATTTTTAATAATGACAATGATAAGCCTGCTATTTACTACATATTTTCAATACACTGAGACTGAACCTAACCTTTTTTTTATGATCATTGAAGTAGACTACAGGGGAGACACTGGACATGCATTACATCTGCTGAGTCAGTTATCAATACGATTGATGCTTAATGACTGATTGGACCATGTTGGACTACAGACTGCCACAGCCATTTTAAAAGATGCTTCTGATCCAGTTTACATAAAGATTTTATAATCACGTGTTGATGTTTTTGACTGACATCGGTATAGCTGATCAAGCCATTGGTGTCTGCCTTAGTGAAACATTTCCATAGATAACCATACAAGAAGCAAAGCAAACAAGACTACCTCTGGTGTTAAAATGCACTGAACTGGCACAGAGGGAAAACTTTCTAAACTGAGCTTCAACAAAAAATCAAAGAGGCACCACAACCTGACTAATCAGAAACAGTGCAAGGTGCTGATTGTAATCTATGTTCGTTTTGGCGCACAAATGCTTAACAATTGCATAATTGGTTCCTCATTTGTAAGGTTTAAGACTGCCAAAGACTACAAGCAATCTTTGGTGTTGTTTGGCCCAAGTTTATGATTACTACATTATGGTAGAATTGTCTAACAAAAGAGCTGCATTCTATCTCTAACACTTAGTTAAGCTGAACATTTTGTTTCTCCTTCCACCCCTTCTTATATTGTAATACAATATCCACACGTCCCTTCAATTCTGTTACCATACATTCATAGAGCACTTCATTTCCCCACAATAGCACTGTCACTGATCATATTGTACTTTATATTTTCGAAAGAAAAGGTTGAATATTTCTTACTGTGTCATTTATTTTTCTAAAAGTCATAGTATCGTGATTTTATCCTTAACCCTCGTCCTAAATACTGTTAACCCGACCTTTTACCATATATTTTTAAAGCGCTTGAAATGAAAACAACTGCATTTTCAAGGAAAGCAAGGAAACACTGTCCTGGAAAACATAAATGGGGAATTTGACTTTAGCACTGGGAGATCACAGCTTGAATTAACTAACTCAGAACCCTCAGGCTGACTTTAGCTTCAATTTTAAAGGTATTTTTTAAATAGGAGTCATGAGGATTTTAACTCCCATCTCTTAAACTGGAAATATTTGGAATATTAGGAAATTAGAGCAACCAAAAACATTTTAATGCATAGTAGGCTTGTGAGTGATGCTTGAAAAATATCATCCTACTCTTTCATACATGTAGTTGGTAGTTTGTCTAAACAGAATGTCAACAACCAGGTATTAAAAAATAACTACTGGGTCAAGGAATCAGCATAAGCGCATGGAATTTGAATATGTTCCCATACATTTTTAATACATTCTCTATTGAATCAGGGAGTGCTTGCTCTTCAGATTTTCCTCTAACATATAGCTTTCTGTTTTTGTTGTAGGCAGGTTTTTTTGTTTTTTTTTCCCCCCATCCATAGAGCGTGCAGGTCAGGAGCATAGAGTAAAATGAGCAAACACTTTGCCAACCCGCCAGGTCACTTCCCAACTGGGAGCTCTTAAATAAGTGCAACCTTTGAAAGAACTGTTGTTTGCTGAACCAAAAAAGCCGTGGTCGCGCTGGAAATGAGAACACAAGTACTTTTTCTTGTAAGCACTGAGATATCACAGCCAAGAACCTGGTACTCACATTGCCTTGTCAGTCTGGCAAGGTCATTTCGACAAAGGCTTACGGATGAATCAAGCATCTCTGGTTTTGCAGTTTGAGTTGTTCTGAGCCTCACAATGTTAGTTTTGCTTGTCACCGTGCCATTGTGAATGCAATGCGTCCTCCTCCGCCTTTTGTGTCATGTGGCCTCTGTGAAATCAAAATGTAGACTAAATAGAAAGTATGAAGGAAATGAGGCACTTTCTATAAACTCCAGTTCTGAAAGACGAGCCTTGACTATTATTAGAGTTTTCATGCTGTGATTTTAATTGGGTTTCAATTAAATTCAGACCCACAAGCATTTTGCAAATAAAGTTAGTAATAGGATGGAGCAGTCCTTGGTTAAGAATGGAGCAAGGACACAAACACAAACACATTTCCATGTTGTAAGAAGTCCTCACAATAACGCAGTCGGCATACTTACAAATAGGCCAATTATCCTATGTGTGATTGACAGTCAGATAGAATCAAATGCAGCTGCTTGCTTTAAATCCCTGTTCCAAAATGTTCAGATGTTAACATGATAGTTGCTCAGATACTGAAGAGTTTTTATCAGTCTGCACCACAAGTTTATACACAATTAGTATCCAGTTTGTCATTCTTCCTCTGAACAATGCCATTAAACGAAAAATGAGTTTTGTTTTTTCTGTCAACACCAAGATATAGCCACAAACTAATTTAGTGAAGCCTCTAATTTGTAACAAAGAAGGTTCTCTCTGCCAAACGATTCTGTTTCTAGTGACTGTCGACTTTTTTTTTTTTTTTTTTTTACATCCACCATTATGTCAGATTTAGGATGAACTAAACATTGACAGCTATTGGTTATCCACCCTTAAAATCTCCTTGTTGGATAATTATCTGTATTATTTTAACCATTTTGTTACTGTAACTTATTTATCTAATGTGTTAGTAATGAATCTTCAGAAATAAATATGCAAATTCATGTTGTTTTTACCGTAGTGGTATGAAATATGTGGAGTTATTATTTGATATCATAACTCCTACAAGGACTCACATTTGCTCTCTACATATTCTATCATTTCCCTACAATAAAGAACAGTCTAACATAATTGATTCTTCACATTAGCTTCAGTATGATTTGTATTGTTAATCATTGCTTTTTGTTGTGTTTTATCCACTATTGTTTTTTCATTCTTGTAGTTGCTTTCAGGAAAAACTTCAAAGGCCAGCTGCTGTCTTCAGCCTTCATTTGAAGTGTGTTTTGTTCACTGCATAGCTGTGCTCCTACTGTACATGCATAGTGCAGGCAGAATAAGGTTAGAGCCTGGTTTCTCTGTTAGTCATTCTGTCTTTCCTTTTTTCCTGTTTGTAATGAATTCCTGGAATAAATTTGGCAGGTTTGGCACCTTTCTGTGCTCGATTGTAATGCTGCTATTGTTTTAATGGCTTTATACACCAGCCAACCACAACATTAAAACCACAGATAGGTGATGTGAATAACACTGATTATCCCATTACAGTGGCACTTGTCAAGGGGTGAGATATATTAGGCTACAAATGAATAGTCAATTCTTGAAGCTGATGGATTGTAAGCAGGAATAAATGGGCAAGCATAAGAATCTAATTTAAGAAAGTCCAAATTGTGATGGTTAGATGACTGGATCACAGCATCTCGAAAACAGCAGTGTTGTTGCAGGCATGCAGTGGTTAATACCTGCCAAAAGTGCTCCAAGGAAGGGCGACTGGTGTCTCTCATTTAATGTGAGAGAAAGATGCCAGAACACATAGTGCATCACAACATGCTGTGTATGTGACCGCAATGCTGCAGAGCAGTCAGAGTTCCCAAGCTGACCTCAGTCCAATGCCCAAAAAAGCCTACAATGGGCAGGTGAGAGTCAGAGCTGGAGAATGGAGGAATGAAAGAAGGTGTCCTGGTGTGATCACGGTTTCTTTTACATCATGTGGACAGCCATGTGAATGAATAGAGTAGAATAGAACAGAATAGAATAGAATACTCTTTATTGTCATTATACAATGTATAACGAAATTGCAGAGCTTCTTTTCAGTGCAAGGAAATCTTAAAGATAGTGCAAAAACAATCTATTTTTATATATATATATATATATATATATATATATATATATATACAGTGTAAATAACAGAGATAAATAACAAAGTGAATATAAATAACAGTGAATGAGACAGTGGTGTATATTGCACAGATACACTATATTGTTCACTTTGTGTGAGACCTGTGAGAGTTCAGGGTGGTGATGGCTCTCGGAAAGAAACTGTTTTTAAGTCTGTTTGTCCTCGCTTTAATGCATCTGTAGCACCTTCCAGAGGGCAACAGATCAAAAAGCTGAGAACAGGGATGTGAACTGTCCTTGATGATGTTCTGAGCTCTGCTGAGGCACCGGGTGGAGTAGATGTCCATGAGGGAGGGGAGAGGACAGCCAACAATCCTTTGTGCTGCTTTGTTTAATGAAGAAATGGCAGCAGGATGCACTGTCAAAAGAGAGTCTAACGCTGTCTGCTCTTGACAATGTCCAGCTGGGAAACCTTCGACACTTAAACATTGTTGCTGATGACGTACAGTCCTTTTTGGCAGTTTTATGTCTTGATGGCTGTGGCCATTGTTCAAAATGGTTTGAGGAGCATCGCAAAGAATTCAAGGTGTTGAGCTTGCCTCCAATTTCCAGAGATCTTAGTCTGATAAAGAATGTGTCCAGTTTGCTGGAAAACTCTGATTCATGGAAGCCCCACTTTGCCACTTTGGTTTCGTGGAGTCCCTGCCACTATGGCTTACAGCTGTTTTGCAGTGCAAAGGGGTCCTACACAAAAATAGATGCATGGTTTTAATGCTGTACATGGTTTATTTGTAATTGTACATTGTTTACATAATTCAGTACAGCTGATTCCCACACTCAGTAATCATACACGCGATCAATTATTTTATCCATTCACTGAATAATTCACCTTTGTTTAGAGCACCATTTCTTTAGATGATTGCAAAAGACACCATTATGTTAAAAGCAAAAAAAAAAAAAAAGACTCATAAACATGAAATGCTCGCAATCTTAGTCTGACTGCAAAGTCATTCAGATTTTAATTGCTATCAGTGATTTACTAGCACATGTTTTGTGTGAGGGAAAACAATTTGGCTTAGTCATATGTTCAAAGACACATAAAAGACATTACTCCGGAATAGGAAGCCAGCAAGAGCTCTCATCTTTGTTATGGCCCTTGTAACTTGTACTGGTTGATTGGGGCACCTGCAATGAGTAGGATGGGATCTGCATGTTAAAACTTTGTCGTGAAGCCAATGGCTGACAGGTGGAAAGAAGCATCGTAGTGAAACACTACAAAGAAGAGGCAACATTAAGCCCTTCGGTGTGTCCTAACAAGACGTTATCTTGCATGTTGTGAGGTGATTTTTTCTGCTTTACAAGAGTATGCCATCGATCATAGGGTTTGCCACTTGCCAGTTTGTTCCAGTTAGAAAAGCCACCAAATGCATACAGATCAAATCTGATTCTGCTGCTTAAATTTACGTCCATCATCTGTACCCCAAGTGTCTGACATCCACATCCATTTGACAGCTTTGAAGAGAGAAGAAAAAATAGTTTTTTGATGATTATTGTGGGTGAGTGTAAGAGAGCAAATTTTCGAATTCTGGACATCCTTAAATTATTCCACTTGTGCATATTCAAGGCTAAATAGCTAAATGAGGGCTGATATGAAAAGCAGAGAAAGAGGAAAGCATGAGTTGCAATGCTGATGCTTTCGTGCTGCAGGCCCTGAGGCCGCTGCTCCTCTGCCTTCCAGTGGGAGGCAGATAGAGTCATCATTAGAAAAGGCTTGAGAAGAGAGAGAGCTGGAATCAAACAGAGAGCGAGGGAGAAAGAGAGAGAGAAATAACAGGTTTCACCTCAACTCTCTGCTCTCACTGATTCTCTTTGAACTCACAGCCAATTTTGCATGCTTGCACAGACCTACGCCTCTAAGCCACAAGAGCCCAGCGCTTCCGACATCTAACCCCTGCGCTCAACCTGTGGAGCCAACTCCCGCTCGCTACCTCAACCGCCTGCCTCAGAACAAGGGCCAAAGTTGAAGGAGGCAAGTTGACACACCCCTTAGCTCCAGTAATCACCTGTGGCATATACTTCTTTTTCTCTGCTGCCTGTGTGAAACTGCTTTAGCCTGAAGATAAGCTGTTTTACTACAGGAAGCGCAGCAAAGCACATTTTGACAAAATGTGTTGAATAGCAAGTGGGGATGCACTCATTTTTATTACTTAAACCAAGCCAGCTGATATTTCACATTTTATTTCAGGCATAGATATTATAAGCACAGTAATTTATACCATTTTTTGCTGACAAATCTTTTGTGTTTGCTCTTTTTTCAAGTTGGAGTTAAGTTCTACTTATACCATGAATCACAAAACATCCAATATTTATTAATATGCTCTGTAAGACTATGATCAGTGTTCCACTGTCCCTCTGCTGTATTTGCCTACATTGTTGTATTTTAGTATACACTTCAGTAATTCAAGGTTTGTTTATTTTCATTGCTGTATATAATATAGTATCTTTTTAATTGAACCTGTTTCTCACCTACCTCATTTGCTTTTGTTATTTATATGAAATGACTGCTGTGATTGAGATTGCTGGAACTGACAAAGAACTGTTTTATTTGCAGTATCTATAACTATGCATGTTATGTGAAATCCATTTTAATGGGCCATATTATACCTATTGCTAACAAGTTCCCCAGAATGTGTTTTTCAGGTTTCAGCTCAAAATACTGAACAAAATATCCTTATTTCAGCCAAATGGGCAGTTTCAGTGTCTGTAACTTTAAATCCAATCGAACCTTTCATTGCCAGGGCTGATGGCACATCTTTGTTGTAGAGAAGAGCCAGAGGGGGAAGAGGAGGAGTCGGCAAGAGGCCACGCTTGTCCTTTTGTCAAATCATAACAGGATACAAACCTGAACAGTTTGTTCAGAGACAGACTTTCTGACTTTTAAAGAAAGGAAAGAAAACATTTGATGGTCTTTTCTCATTATTTTGCAGTTCTTTAGATGCACAGAGGGACATAATTATGTTCAAAACCAATGAAAGCCTTAATTTTGCATAACATAACCCATTTCAATAGATTTACCTTGAATTTGTTGTCAGAATTCTGTTCATAAAACAGGGAATGCCATAGATCATGTACAGAAAGCTCTTCACATTGGTCAGGATAAAAAATCTTTTACATCCAATGCCACCATTTTAAAAATGACAGCTTTTTATAATATCTGTGCAAGGCAATTACTTTACAGATAATGTTAGATAATTAAAGCTCTTGTTAAAGGTTAAGAAATTGTTCTGGTTGCACAGAATGAAAACGACACAATTTATTGAAGTAATTCTCATCTGCTGAATGAAAGTCAGATGTGCTGAACTCTCCATCACCACCCAGACCTTCATCCTCCTGCTTTACGCCTTGCTTGGCATTGGAGTGTTGGTACAATTATGTACAATATGAATTTAATCACTATGGAGACTGATACTGTGTAGCAGCATCTCACAGACACATTTCTATACTATACAACGACGTTGAACCTCTCCACAGTCTTCACTCTTGCGCCTCATCAACTAGGGGTAGGAACCTTTGGCAATCACCAGATGCAGCTAAGTGAGGAACAAAACCAAACAAATTGCGGTCTTGTTACAGAGAACAGCCTCTGTGTTGCAAAGTTAGTGCTGGGGAAACACTGTATAGACTAACAAAACAGACTATTCCCTCCAGAGTTGTATGAAATATTGTAAAGTGGTGTGGTGTGTTGGTCAGCAAGTCTTGGTTGTTAGGGCAGGAATTCAGTGCTTCCTCTGCTCCCCGAGGTTTTTAGGCAAGGAAGAAGTATTATTGTGGCAATTCAGTGCTGCTGTGTGTCATGTCCTAATGGTACATTTCATCCTAGTTTGTGTTATGATACTTATGTCATGTGAATTGTTTTTTTTTTCATCCATCCGTTTTAGTAACCCTGAGACCACTCTTGAACGCTTTGGTTCTCAGAGAACCTTAACTGCTCTTTTATACAGAGCATCTCTTATTATTCTTGCGTCAGACACTGAACAGAAGATTCTTCACCTTGCATGACCCAACAAAACTCTCCTCCACACACGTCTTCTGTTCTTGTCTCCGCAGGTGAATCCCACAAGAGAGGAATGAGGAGACAATCCTGGAGGTGGCATAGCCCTGAGCTGGATCCCAAATTAGATGAACTGAGAATTAACAAGAGAGGTGACAACCCAGATCCATGAGTCATCCCTTGGTAAGTCTAACACTGCTCCAAAGCTGAGCAAAATGCCACCAGTTTAAGAGGAAGTCATTCATTCCACAGCTGAGGAACGTCTTTGTGTTCTGGAGCTACATTTGCATTGAAAGCCTTTTGTTCTCCATTCTAATTTTTGTTGATGTTGCTGTACTTATTGCATTATTTTCAGTCACATCAATTAACTGAACTTCATGTTAAAAATGACACAACATCTGGGTGGGCTGTACAGATTTAAAAAGTTTCGAATTTGATTTGGAATTAGCTTTAGTTGCTGTCTTTAGGCTTTTAGTCATTCCATCATTGTTACATTCACCAATAAAAGACATTCTAGTCTAGCTATTGCTGTTTCTCACTTCAAAGCCTTCTCAGCAATCTGAGTCTGCAGTTCTCACCATCTTTGATGTATACAGTTACTGTGTTTACAGGTGTTGTTCGTGTCTATTGAGAGGTGAGCAAAGGGTCTCTGTATCTGTTTATGTTGAAGGTAATAAAGTAGTCTCTCTTTCTAAGGTAAATACACTTTACATTTAGGAACTCTGGGTGTTTGAACATTGCCAGACAGACACTGTCGAACACAAAAACACTTTTTACCAGGCATCTACAGATGTCAACGATGGATAGTCTATATTAAAACGCACTCCTTCCTACTGACTGCTTGCTGCTTTTTGAATAGGTTACAGTGGGTAGTGGACAAATATATTACTTTTTAGACACCATTCGCAGCGAGTTCAGGTTGCAACTTATTAGTGTAATAGTTCAAGCAGATAGATCTTTCAAAGTACCTTGAAGTAGAGAAATTTATTTTCTCTCTCTTTGTTAATAAAAAAATCCTGTGCATCTCATTAACAATAATATTTAAAGGTCATTATATGTTGGGTCTTAAAAAAGGTACACTATATTGCCAGAAGTATTCGCTCACTTGCCTTGACATATGAACATAAGTGACACCCATTCCTAATTCCTAATTCCTAGAGTTCAATATGACGTCGGTCCACCCTTTGCAGCTAGAACAGCTTCAACTCTTCTGGGAAGGCTGTCCACAAGGTTTAGGAGTGTGTTTATGGGAATTTTTGACCATTCTTCCAGAAGTGCATTTGTGAGGTCACACACTGATGTTGGACCAGAAGGCCTGGCTCTCAGTCTCCACTCTAATTCATCCCAAAGGTGTTCTATCAGGTAGAGGTCAGGACTCTGTGCAGGCCAGTCAAGTTCATCCACACCAGACTCTGTCATCCATGTCTTTATGGACCTTGCTTTGTGCACTGGTGCACAGTCATGTTGGAAGAGGAAGGGACCAGCTCTAAACTGTTCCCACAAAGTTGGGAGCATGGAATTGTCCAAAATGTCTTGGTATGCTGAAGCATTCAGTTCCTTTCACTGGAACTAAGGGGCCAAGCCCAGCTCCTGAAAAACAAGCCCACACCATAATCCCCCCTCCACCAAACTTTACACTTGGCACAATGCAGTCCCACAAGTACGGTTCTCCTGGCAACCGCCAAACCCAGATTCATCCATCAGATTGCCAGATGGAGAAGCGTGATTCGTCACTCCAGAGAAGGCGTCTCCACTGCTCTAGAGTCCAGTGGTGGCTGCTTTACACCACTGCATCCAACGCTTTGCATTGCACTTGGTGATGTATGGCTTGGATGCAGCTGCTCGGCCATGGAAACGCATTCCATGAAGCTCTCTGCTGAAGCACTGTTCTTGAGCTAATCTGAAGGCCACATGAAGTTTGAAGGTCTGTAGTGATTGACTCTGCAGAAAGTTGGCGACCTCTTGGCACTATGCGCCTCAGCATCCGCTGACCCCGCTCCGTCAGTTTACGTGGCCTACCACTTGGTGGCTGAGTTGCTGTCATTCCCACACACTTCCACTTTCTTATAATACAGCTGACAGTTGACTGTGGAATATTTAGGAGCGAGGAAATGTCACGACTGGATTTGTTGCACAGGTGGCATCCTATCACAGTTCCACGCTGGAATTCACTGAGCTCCTGAGAGCGACCCATTCTTTCACAAATGTTTGTAAAAGCAGTCTGCATGCCTAGGTGCTTGATTTTATACACCTGTGGCCATGGAAGTGATTGGAACACCTGATTCTGATTATTTGGGTGGGTGAGCGAATACTTTTGGCAATATAGTGTAATTGATGAATATTTTCTGCCAGAAATTTTCTTAACAAAATTAACACTGGTTCCATGACTTTTTTTTCCCCAGAATATCATAGCTGAAGACAAAAAAAAATGTAACTCAGTGGAAATCTGACACAAGTCCTCTTTTTAGTTTTCAGTCTATTTAAATATTCTTTCAGCAGTCTCACCTTTGCATTGATACTGCTGCCACATGTTACAGTAGCTCTGTCCAGGCAAGCGACTCTTTATACAAGTTTGAAACATGCATTGGTATGGTCTCCTAAAAATGACTGTGTCAGTTCATGCCATGCATGATGGAACAGGAGATTATACAGCGATGTGAGGTCCAGAATCCAAAAAGACCGGTGGGATCGAACTGTTCACACTGTTTTTCTCCCACAGTTCTCTAAAAATATATGTAATTCACAGCGGAGAAAAATACACATCAGTGTTCACCTGCAGTGTTAATGAAGACCGAGGTAGGCAAGCTGGAGGATGATGGAGCATACCTGTTGAGAAATAGGTTTCACGTTTGGTCATTGCATGTTTTTCTTAAATGTTCAGGAATATCATTAGATCATAATTGCAGTAGCATACTGAGTGTACGGTACTACTATTAATGTCACTAAGTGGGCCTGTTTCCCAGGGAGTGACAGTGGAGCACCTGGAGCTGCATCTATGACAGATCAATTAAAAGTGCCAGGCTCCTGGGTGACTCACTACCACGTGTTTACAGAAAGAGCAGAGATATAATTGTACCTGATTTGCAGTGGAGCACCTGTAGCACTTTATTTGTGCTTTAGGTGCTCCATTCTTTCAAGAAACATGAATGCGGTTTAATTGTAGGTTATAGGAGTGTAATTTATGGAGACAGGGTTGTTTAAGTTAATGCTGTAAATCTGCCAGGGGCAATGGCGATCAAATAGACACTCCTTTAGTTTTAGGTAAGATCAGAGGCATTTTAATTCACCACTTAAAGAATCCTGAATAGAAAACTCTGACAGAATTTCATAACTCCAAAGAGGGGAAACTGTTTGACACATGCCCCTGCCCTCTCCTCAAGAAGTCAATTATCAGCTTTATAACAGCTGGACCAGATGTTGGACACTTATCAAAACTTATTTTGAGTTTCCAGATTTGACAGATATTCTGCTATCTTCCTAGTGGCCATTGAAACTGCAGTCATGGATCTCTCCTTATTATTTAAATAAGGACTTGGTTTAGCTGTTAGTCCAAAATAACTGCCCCGGAGGCATTACCAAGATGGTTGCTGAGTGGCAAGACTTGCTCTAGAGGGACTTTGGTGAGATAAAGTTCGTTAAGCTGTCTACATGGAAACATTTCACATTGTGAAATATCGTACAATCACATGACTATAGTTTCAACTTATGATTTTCTTTCTGTATTAGTTTGTCTGCTGATGCCTGATTAACCAGTTTAATCTCTGAAAATAGTTAAAAATGTGCCTCCAATGCTCCAGTACTCAGGTTGACGTATTGTGTGGTGTTTTTTCAATCAGTAGTCCAAAAGCAAAAGATAGTCATTTACCTAGAAAGTATTCACAGTTTAAAGGCTAAAATTTGTGATTTTTTTGGGTTGCTTTTTTCATTTTAAAGAATTGCTTGAATGATTTTTTTGCTTGTTGTCAATTTTCTTGTTAAAATACTAATCTAAGAATAAATCTACGGAACACCCGACTCATTCTGTTATTAACACAAGAGAGAGATTGTGAAAATAAAAAACATTAAAAGATATAATGTAATATAATATAATATAATATAATATAATATAATATAATATAATATAATATAATATAATATAATATAATATAATATAATATAATATAATATAACATAATATAATATAATATAATATAATAAAAACCTGCATTACCTGTAAACATCAGGGTAGCTTAATGCTAGCGCTCTAATTTTCAGAGAGTCTTAAATAAGCAGAGAGGCAATTTGTCCTTGTAACTCACAGGTGCCACTGAGAACAGCAGAGTGGTCCAGATTGTGGCCCAGACAAGTAATGTTCATTACATTCCTAAGAGACAAAAAAGCATACCATTTGGAATGCATTTGACTTTCTTTTCTATCAAAGAAAGCAAACATCTGGGGGGCAGAACAGCCACTCTGTGCTCTCTACACTCATCCACCCACATGTAGAACGTCTCCTTACTTTGCAGCCATGGTGTGTAGTGAAAGGAAGCCTCTATTACAAATGGTTCTATTAAGTGCCCTCAGTGGAGGATTTTTAAGTAGCCTTGTGGTAATGATGGCTCCCACCTTCTCTGTCTGCTTTCTCTCTGACTGTCTAGCACTTTTCGTCTTTCTTTTTCTTTGCTCCAACCGACCCTGAGAGCACTTGTCTCTTCATCTCTTTTCAGCGACACAGAAAAGAAGATGACTTCTCTCTCTTATTCTACCCCCTTATGCATATCTTAGGCACCGTTAAAAGGGGGGCTTCAGAATTTAGCAGGGCCGTTTAGTATTCAGCCAGGCCAGCTTATGGTAGGAATGAATGCAGATCACTGCTTTCACTTGAGAATGTTTGATACATCCAAAAAATCCCTCGTAGAAATGATTATGGATTCTGGGGGAATCTTGGGCCCTGTTTGAATAGGGCGAGCTGTAGGCTGATTCCACCGCTAAGAAGAACAGAGGAGATCAGCCTTCATTGTCAAGCCTGACAAGATTAAGCTGACTCAAAAAGCTGATCAAACCAAGCGAGATTCTGCGTGGTGAGGCGAGAAGTGGTGGCATAGGTGGCTGCTCTGAGGTGTAAACAGAGTTCTGACATTGACAGGGACACTTCTCATTTCACCCTGCAGGGCCAGACAGAGGCCGTACCCTCCCTTGCAGCACTGCAACCACCTTGTGAGGTGACGCGATGACCATGAAATCCTTATCTCCCTCACTTCAGCACTAGCAGACACTGCTACACAGCGGCGTGGCTGCTGCGGTAAACTCAGTGGCAGTCAGGTTTCATCTGTCTGCTAAGAGATGAATCAACTGGTTTTGTTTCATTTTTCTCCAAAAAAAAAAAATCATTATCTTTAACCTCATTAATCTTGTATGTCTTTATGTATGTTTCCTGAGAAATTCCCCTCACCTCAGTTGCAGACGTTTTATTTTTTTTGCTTCTTTTTGCTCTGTTAATAACTGTCACTTGGTAATGAATGTGGTTATTAAAGGAACAGCTGTACAGAATGGTACCAACATAAATCGGAATTTCTGCTGGAGCAGACAACCCATTTAATAGTGTTACAGATAAATACATCTCATTTGAAATGTCACCTCATGCACCCCTCACCCATCTTCAGTTATTCTGTTTTATGTGTGGTCTCTTATGAGCAGCCATGCTAGTTGATTATAACATTAGAAGAGTTGCCTGCTCAGCAGTCAAAAGTATTACAGCCTCCACTACTGTAACAGCCATGTGTCTTCCCCTCGACATTTTCATCTCCTATGCAAATACAGACCCAATGGAGCCAGTAATCATTCATCAGGAAACTGTCTCCAAATGGTAACTGCTTCTGTCCTGCTCATTCATTATTCATCACCATGGACGGGTCAGGCAGCAAGAGGCTCCACTAGCACCACATACACAGTCAGCCTCATTCCACTGTTTATCTCTGTCACTCTGAGTGTTGAAATAAGGGAAAAGTCCAATGTTCACTTACTTAGCTCTTTGCTAAGCGTCACAACTGAGGCCGTGTAGCTTGGTTCACTTCTCCGCCCCTGGTTTTGATGAAACACTTTGCCCGCTGCTCATACTCCTGTTCATTACTGTGCTTAATGAGAAACTTCTGCATACACTGCAAAGAAACACACAGCCAGAGCACATTTCACAAATAAGAGGGAACTGTATTAAGGAGGAGCTGCGAGTAGAGTTTCATCACAAATGTGACAGGCGATGGGACATGTAAGGAACACCTTCATTCATATCTATAGTCCCTCTCTCTCTCGCTGTCATGTGCAGAGTTCAATTCAAATTACAGGGAAGCAGCAAGAACATCAAACCAACATGTTAACCCAGCAAAGGAAGAAAAATGAGCTTCGTTGGACGCAGCAGCACTGTGCTACTGTGTCTTTTCTTCCGTCTCATCTTGATCCCTGCAGGAATTTTCTGTCTGTGTATTAATAACCACTTCAAAGCGAAAATGCTCCCCTGAATGTGTTGTGCATGCATTTAGAGGTCTATCTTCCTCTGTTATGAACCCCCAGAGCAAACTGCATGTAAACATATCAAAGGCAAATGCACGCCGACCTGCTGGCTGTAGTCTGTCATCGTGTAAGTCAATTGTTTGGGTTTTTAGTTTGATTTGGTTTTTTGTGCAAACGGCTATACCTATGATGAACGATTTCCACGTACCGTTACTTGTCACAATGCAAATAAATGAGAAAAATATCTCTGAAATACTATGAAACTATAGATTGGGAATAT
Organism: Amphiprion ocellaris; assembly: GCF_022539595.1. NCBI lineage: Eukaryota > Metazoa > Chordata > Actinopteri > Pomacentridae > Amphiprion > Amphiprion ocellaris. The sequence continues at coordinate 13,308,658 of NC_072778.1, read as the reverse complement.
TTAAATTTACTTTGCTAATGGAACAAATCCGAAAATAATATATGCTTCCTGTCTTCAAGTTGGCTGATAAGCCAAATTTACGGTAGTTGACTTTTGCCCTACAGCGACAACTTCAGCAGGGAATGCCAGGAGTTTTAGTTTTCAGCTGTGAGGGTTTTGTGAAGTTTATAGAAGGGGCCTGGGTACATCCCCTCTAGTCTGTCATCATACTTAAGTGAAGCATTGTCTAGGCCCTGCAGCTCCCCCAGATAAAACTGCCAGTGGTGCAATTTCCCCAAGACCCCTCGGGGCCCATAATTCTCTTTGTAGGTTGTCTGACAATTTGCTAAGCAGTTGAGTCAGGGACACAGGAAGACTGAGAAGTGCTGTAGCTTGCCGAGTGTTCGATGAACAAGAGGTTCTACAGACAATTCTGCAAGGTTATGTGAGCCATTTAACTTTCAAATTTCACATATTGCAGTAAATGGAAGCAGCCGACAGTGTATACACACACGCACACACACACACCTACACACACACACACACACACGCACACACACACACCTACACACACGCACACACACTGATAAAATGTATACATTCAAATAGCATAGTGTGGCTGTTATTTCGGAGAGCAAATATTTCTTTAGTGGTGATCATCAAAAGAAAAATAAATCCAGCAGATATACAGTAAAAGCCCGAGGAGCCAGAAGGCAAAAGAAGAAAAGGATATTGAGTCCTACTTTATCGAGCATGGTGCTTTCTGGGCAACCCAGATTTAGCGCATCACATGCGTTAATCAACCTGCCAAGTGTAAAAATTGCACCAAAGGAGTATGTTGGCTGTAAGCTAGAATGACATACATTCAGCATGCATGAGGCGCTGCGACTGATGTACAACTGTACGTGGAAGGTGCCAAACCCTGTAATGATGCACACTGTTCCCTTCCACTTGTCATGTTGCAGACATGATTATGAGGAAAGTTTTATTTTTCTGACTGCTTCATATCAAGCCATCTGTAATGCTGCAAAACCATCACTATGCCATTCACAAGGACACCAGTTCCTCTGAAAAAGTTTAATTTATGCAAAAATCTGTTGCGCTGCCTGTAAAGAACTTTATATTTGTGGTGATTTGTGTGTGTCAGGGGAACAGAAGGACAGCAAGAGATGGTCATAAAACCTTTTTTTCTTCTTTTTTTTCCATATTGCTACAGTTAGCCACGGAAGTCAAATCATGTTTCCAATCTTTTCCACATTTTTCCCCTCACAGTAAACCATTCACAATCAACCTGTAATTGATTGTAAGAATGAAATTGCCTGTTACAATCTGGGATAGAATTGCCGGAGGGATGGCATGAGGGAACTAAATAACAAATGAGAGGACAGGATGAAAGACACTGCTTTAATTCACCACAACTGATTTGATAATAAAACTTGAGCCCATTTCACAGTATATCCAATTATGTCTTCAGTGAGTTCTGTCATCACGGCTGTTGGGAGTTTTAAACCTCACAATCAAGTTTGTGGCATATTCAAAACCAGTTTGATGTCTGTCACCTAATGATGTATTTTGAAAACACCTTGACATATTGAGTTATGCATTAGACATAATTAAACAGCAAATGATAATTACATCATAACTTTACATTATTATAAGTTGTCAAAACATTTTAAAGCCATCCCTACCTGGGAAACTTTTATTTCATTGCAAGCTCTCTGGACTAATTTTGCAATTCAAAACACACAAGAGGGCTCCAAGGTGACATGAAGTATGAGACAATTCTTCATGTGAAGGAACTAATTAATTAGGATGTCAAATTCAGGGCGCATCCTTGCCTTCATTTTTCTTCTTAATTGGGGAATAATTTGGAATTTGGAGAGGTGGCAGATCACATTTAATGAAGATTGACACCTGTTATTTCTCCCCGTCTCCGCCACCCACCACTGACTACGATTTATTAATGGCCATGCCCTTCTGTAAGGTACATGTGCTTCCTCAGAGCTCACTGTCGCGGGGGTCATGTCCCAACAGAGAGCGACGATTGGTGGGCTACCAGGTGCCACTCTTAAGGGCAGACCTGGTTGACAGAATACGACTGCTCTTGGGCTTGACTACTCATAAGCCATGTACCAGCTGTCTCTCCCAGAGTGATGACTTCATTTTGACTGCAATGATCCTCCCTGAAAGGCCCCTTGATGCTATTGTCCCCCTGAAACTAATATCAGCTTTAACATATGTCAAAAGGTCAAATACGTGCTTTTTCACCTTTCACACAGCAAATGTTGGCAATGATCAGCCCACACCAAAATTAAAGCGGCTGCCTGGATGTGTAAGGAAGATTAATTGCCCTCTACAGTCTGGTTGTACTTAATCTCGCGTCCTCAAAGTGTGGCTATGTGAGATTAGGTTGCACTAAGCCACTAAGCGCTCGGTGTATACACAGACAGGGACACATTTAGGTGCACGCACACATATGTAAAACATAAAAGACACAGCTCTGTGGGTGGTTGCTCAGAGATACACGGGTTCAACCTGAACAAATGTACGTGGAAACAAACGCTGCACACAGCCAAGCACACACACACACACACAGAGAGAGAGAGAGAGAGAAAGGTGCTAAACCAACCACCAAATGTCAATCTTCAATCCAGAGTAATTCACCGGAGACAGACCCATGCTGCGTTGTCACAGGACAGAGAATCTTAATCAAACCTGAGCTCTGTCAGTCCACTGCTCGCCTTTTTTCCCCCCACACAAAATCAAATTAGAAGAGAGAGGGTGGGATGTTTGTGTGTGGAGAATTACTGGTCTGAAACAAGAGCAACGCTTCCATCAGAATTAATGCTAAATAATCATTGTTTGTGTGTAGCAGATTGGGCAGCTTGAAAGGGTTAAGCATGAGTGGATTAAAACGCCAGCACACATCCATTTCCATACTCTAATCCTCTTAGTGCCCACTCCTAATACGTTTTTATATCTTTCCTATCTCTCACTGAGGTGAAATATCAGATTAGTTGCCAGGCTTTGACTATATCTTATTACAACCTTATCTAACACTGAGGAGTCGTGAGCTTCCAGTCAGGCGGGGCAGACTCTGTGCTGGGCACCAGCCTCACTGCTGCTTGTTTAAAAAATGCAAAATTATGGCTTTAGTGTTGCTGTTGGCTTATAATGGATGATTTGTACATCATCTTTAGATTTGCTCAAGTATTACACTTGCAGATTGCTTTGTTTATAGTGGCATCTCAGAAGTCACTTCTCACCAGTGTGGTGGCAGTTTGACATAAATTAGTTTTGGTGACTGTAGCAGGAAATGTGATATAGTCGCTGTGTTTGGTTGAGGCAGGTAAAAATGACGCCAAGCCTTCCTCTTTGCATCTGGTGCCTACTGTGAGAAAAACAAAGTGCTCTGCAGACATCACGTCTATTGACTCTGACATGTATAAACTTGTTTGCTCACATCCATATGCACACACACACACACACATATATATATATATATATAATAATCCACACTGGGTGTAAATACTGTAAACAAATAGTCTATCAACCTGAGACCTAAATTCAATTTAACACTGCCCCTAGCTGAACTAGATTTCATACTGTTAAAATCAATCATTTTCTTGCAAAAGTTAATGAAACACATGAGAACACAGGAGTTAAATCAATGAATGTGTTCTCATAGAAGGGTCTCTGATGCCATTTTATGGAGATCCATATTTCACAACTATCTCATATAGACAGGAAAAGCCACAGTATTGCTATTGATAGTCTTTATAGTGAATTTTCTGGCATGATAAACTACAGATTAAGTATTTATTTGGAAAATTAGTTTTAGGCACAATGGTGAGCAGTACAGCTTGTACAGTGACATACGAGGTTATGAGATACACTTCAAGTTGCTGTGGCCGGGGGAATGCCTAATCAGGTTACCTTTACAGTGAGCTTTATTCAGAGCTGCTAAAGTGACACTATGCAGAGTTACTTTCTTGTATTTTCCTATAGAAGACATGACCTTTCTGGCTCCTATATGACCTCCAATTTCAGTCTTAGAATATCACAGAGGGGAATATTCAGAGTTGGCTTGTTAAATTCATGTCATTTTAGGAGAACAGGAAGGAAAATAAAACATCCTCTTGTTACCTTTCAAGCCCTCCCAGTCATTCAAAAATAGTAACTTACTATGCCAGCCCTTTACTCACAACACATAAATGGAAAAGTAGCCGAAATTAGCGGTCGTAATTAAATGGCATAGCTTTAATTGACAAGGTAAATCAGATATAAACAAACTGTAGCTCCATTTAAATGAACAGGATCAATTGTAGTTGTGTTAATATTGGATTCTGTTTACACTGAACCACTAACAGTGTTGCTTTGCAGAAATGTTGGTGTTTGTTTTCTTTTTTTCAAGGAAATGGGAGATATTGCAGCTGTCAGACATTTTCATATTTCTCCTACTTGTAATAACTACTGGGAGGAGGGCGTGACTGTTTATTTCCTCATCAAAACCTCAATCAGTACAATATGACATGAAAGCAGCATACAGCGTGTTAGACGTATAGAAATAGTCACGTTAAGTGGTAGTCACAAATAGTACAGGATGTTTTCAATGTTTTGTCAATGTTGTTGCTGCTTTCTTGTTATTGCTATACTATTTCATTTTCCTGTTATTATTTCTTTATAGTTGCTATTGATGGGATGTCAGTGGTAATTTCATTGTTTTCATTTGTTTTGCCATCACTTGTTCTTTTCTCCATTATGTAATTTACATCACCAGCGAAGTATTGAGTGCACACCTCTGCCAGCGTACCCGTCAGCTAACAAAACACTATCAGTTGCCTGTTCACAGTGCCAAACAATTCACCTTTGACTTACAGTTTATACTCTGACTGCAATGCTCATGTACTGTGCCTGCAATGCAGTGCACTTTCATATCAGCATAGTGAGGGGACCAGTTAATCCACGGGGTTAGGATAGTGAAAGTTCTTCTTTATCCACCTTAAGATGATCCTGCTTTGCAGTCCTGTGCAGCTCAGATATCAGTCAAGAGCTGAACAGAGAAAAAGTACATGGGTGTGTATTGAATGTACATCCCGAGGTCTGCAAAGGGCCATGATGGCTCACCCACAGTGTGGAGTTGTTCCACCTTTGTGATCACTGAGGGGCAGAGGAGGACAGCAGTATAAACACATATTGATGGGAAAGTTTAACAGTGTGGCTGCAGGAGAGGCTGGGAGAAGGTGTTTCTAGCTCCACTGTTGTTTGACTCAACTTAATAAGGTGGGCAGTAGTAAGAAAAATGGTCCGTGTGTGGTAGTTGCAGAGTGCATAATTTAGAAGTACCCTGCAGTATTGCGCAAAGTGACCTAACATTGAACTAGAGACTAGACAGAAGGAAAAATTTAGTCTAATGAAAGATAATGTAAACAATGCATCATTTAAAATATTCTGAAAAATATGAAAAACTACCAGAAAGATATGCATTCAGCACATTTGTTTGGTGTCATACATAGACAAACTGAATGTTTACAAGCAACCAACAGAGAACAAAGACTGTCATTTGAGTTTCTAATGTCTGAAAAAAAAACATATTTGAGAAGTACAACCACCTGAAAATATAAGTAAAAAGAAATATTAAAGAGCAGGCACTGCTGCTCTAAACCATATGAAATATCCCACATATAACATTTCAGAGTTCACAGTCAATGCACAGGTCTGAGTGAGTTTTACCACCAGCGCTGCCATTCAGGGTTCACTTCCACGGTGCATTGATCCTGAACTACGTCTTGGAAGATAGCCAGAGCCCAGGGAGCAAGAAGAAAACTGTTGAGTAGCGGTTCCAGAGATGCCCCCCGCCCCCCTCTCTTAAAAGAACTGCTGACATCATCTGCAACTTGACTTATATAGCTCTCATAAATTCAAATACGTGGTTGGCTAAAACACATGAATGAGAAGGAACAACTCAGGTGGAATACAAATAGCCTGGCTTTACAACCAAATCATGAAGCAGTTTCCAGGGAAGCAGAGCACTTGAGTGTGGACATCTCTCTTGCTATCTCTTCCTTTCTCTCTCTCGCTGCCTCTATCTCTGACTGCAGCATGAGGGTAGCTATGGGGAAATTACCCATGAATGAAACAACTGTTGACACAAAGAGAATTATTTTTTTGCCCTTGCTCTACTGTACGGGCAGTGGATTATGAAATCCTGTGATCCATCCTCAGTCCTCAGGCCTCGGTAAACATTAGCTGACACATGGGGGAAAGGAATCCCCATAGCCTCAGGGCCAGATTGCCTCCTGCCAAAATAAGCAACACCACTGTGCTACATAGTACGAGAGATAATGAAGCCAGGAGACTCTAGAAAGAGCAATTATCTTAGATATCCAGGTATTAATGACCTTAGAATACCTTGAGGTTGTGTTGAATAAATGAAAAAGTGAAGCAACATGTGGCTGAAATAGAAATAGAGATATTAAGTGTTATCTTGACATCTGTGAATATATGTAGCCTAATTTTGGGACACCTCTCTTACACTTCTACCGTTTGTCACTGAACAGTGAACACAAATCAAGCAGTGGCTGCTGATGATTAAAGAAGTGTTAAATCAGGCTGATTGTTTAAAAAGATGGGTTAATTGCCATCTATGCAGCCCACACCAACAAAAGACAGCACTGCTTGTTGATTCTGATGACAATTCTGACCTGATTACCTGACAAGGACCTCTAGTGGACATGCCAATTATAACTGTTAGCTGACAGAAAGAAGAGTGGAAAAAGAGTACCGAATAACAGTCATTCTTGAAACCAGTACTGTGATCTTTCAATCCTAACCTAAAAATAAGCCATGTAGTCTTAATGATAGTGGTGGCGAACAGGAAAAAGAATCATAAAAATCAGTTTTGTCATGATCACATTTTTTTGTCATGTCATCCTGGCAATAAAATCAATAAATACTTAACTAGGTCCATTTGGAAAGCAACTGTCCATGACCTTTTTCATTATTTAGTATGGAGGACTTGTTACAGCAGATGTCTGCATCTCTAAACGTGAAGCTGGTTGCTGTGGAAAAATACCATCCTAGATCAACCCTTTATTGATTAAATTAAGGTTAAAATGAACGTATAGTGTCTACACATGGAAAGATAAAAAATTCTCTGCACTTCAGGCCAAATTGATGCAGCGACCAATTAAATAAACACATAACCTCACACCTTGTCTCCATCGTAAAGTCCTAGAAATTGTGAATAAGCTAACAACCCAAAAGCTGCAAAATACAGGATACCGTTTGAGTATAGTGGAGTCATACTGTACCAAACTGCAACTGATGGGCCACAGCACGATTACATTGTTCACACATTACCACACTGTAGCACAATGTTCAGTGCAGCTGATATCACATCTCAAAGGAGCATTGAGCTCAAGTATATCTATCACCAGCTCACAGCAGACCAACACTGTGCTGCCAGTATACATATGAAACTCTTGTATGTCTTTGCATAATTAATTTGTTAATAACCAAAAAATGTGTTGCTATTTTTCCTTTTCTTGGGAACTAAATGTCTCTTGATTATCTCAGATCTGTAGGGGGTATAAGTTTATGCTCCGAATAAGATCGTCGAGATGATCTTAGTGGGAGTTTCGGCATGAGCTAAGATGCTAATTTTACCTTTAAATTTGGTTTAATTGTGGACGTTTGCACTGTGACTGCCGCCTTGGTAATTTGGCTGAAGCTCACAGAGAATCCAGTTGTTCTTGCGTGTGCTGTAACAGTCAAAATCTGCCCTGAACAGTGTCATGGAAGTCTTAAAGCATCTTAAACTCGGCTCAACATGCCAAAGTAAAACATGCTGTCAGGGTTTTGGAAAATATATGTTGCTATGTACAATTTATGCATTCATTTTCAAATTTTAGTTGATATAAACCTTCTGAACCTTTAAAGAACCCACAGTTTACTGCAGCGTAGCTTCAATATGTGCCAATTTGTCATCTGTCCTAATTCCAAGAAGAAGTGAGGAAAGGATCAAAATGCAAACCAGACTCATCTCTCACGCCTGGGCTTGCTTCCATTAGGTAAAGATTACCAACGCTAATATGTTTATTTTAAAATGTTAAGGACCTCCAACTCTCCATGGATCAAAAATCAGTGTGTCATACTAAAATACAATCTGCTTACCCCAGACCACTCTGTACCGAATGCACAATTAGAGTATACTGAACAGCATGATGTGCCTTTCATGTGCCGTCTCCTTAATTGCACATTGCACAGAGGGATATGAGTCTACCAAGGAAATCAATCCTCCTGCATCCGTGCAGTTTTCTGTTATTCAGATATCTGCAAAGGGAACTGCCACCTTCCTGTAGCACCTTACGCCACCTTTAACGCCAAAGGCTTTGAAGACAGCTAATTTCCATACTAATTTCTTTCTTTTCTCCCTCCCCTCACCGTAATTCCAGACCAGGCACGAGGCAAGAAGACATGTGTCGCTTGATCTAATGGCGGAGGACTAATTGCATTCTGGGATACATGCCTGGAATTCAAAATGTTCCACAAAAAAGCATGTTGTGCAAGCAGACCACATACAACATCACGACAATTAATAACCCACCTTCAGGGGGGAAAATTTGGACTGTCCAGCCTCCCAGAAGACTGCACTGCTGCCTTTATTGATATCTGTGGCCAGATAGAGACAGGCCTGCCATCCCCAGGCAGCGTTGCTCCACTGGGGCTCCACTGTGACTGGACTGTTATGAGGCCAACTTAGCCAGCCTGCTCCAATCATAGGAGCACAAACAAGCCCCTAACCACACTGAATGCTAAGCCAGATCAGTCTCGGGGGTGGTTTGTCAGGTTTTGCAGGGATAACATAGCATGAGATTATTTTTTTTCTCTCTCTCTCGCTTACTCTCGCTGACTCTCTCCCTCTATTTCTATCCCTGTGTCTGTTATTTTGAATTCATATCTCTCTGAGGAGGAGAATGCCTTTTCGACACATGCTGACACGCACACACACTCATATCCATACATGGTGGCATAGACACAAATGCGCCTGTGTGCTTACACCCACACACACTCTCACCTCCTATCTCTCCTCGACATAAGCAGCCAAAGCGTTCAGGGTCTCCATTTATATGGTTCAGATGTGGTTCAGCTGTGAAATTAAGATGAGGTGTTGACAAGCTAATGTTGAAATAACAAGACCTACTAATTTGTGGCCAGCCTTATGGAGCCTGTGCCATCTAATGCTCCTGTAGCCCAGTATTAAGGTGATGAAGTGTAACATTTTAAACTGGCACAATCATAGGGCAAAATCCTCATTATCATGAAGGCACTGGTGGCACATTATGAAAGGCAATAAACATGACCCTTCCTCATGTGACTGCATCTATCATGCAGACAACATATGGGTGCCTGCAGGGGTGGCTGTGTTCACCCGCCTGGGGTTTGCTAACAACGCTGCCATGGTCAGTGTAAATGAAAAATGGCATTTTCCTAACAAAACCTCCTTTTTTGTTATCAGCAGGAAGTCAGCATTTGTTAAAGAGAGACTATAACCTTCTCACCAAGGTGTGTGTCTTAAGTAAAAATATGTGCAGCTGTTCTGTTCGGCGTGTTCGGGAGATAGAAAGACGCAACGGCAGGCAGGGAGGATGGGTAGTATGTGTGTGGTTGTGTGGAGGAAGTTGTCATCTGTGAATATAACCTTGTTGTCTCTTTTTACAGCACACAGCCCAGTCAGGCTAGTCGGGATTTACAGTATTACCATGGCTAAATCAGCCACAGCCGCTCAGAACATTTTGGATATTAGATTAGATAGACAGATTAGAGAGGAATTAAAAACCCTAACAATATGTTATCCTCTCCTTGGCCCCATAGGTTGTGAATACAAAGATCAAGAAACATATTTACATAAAAATGACATATGTCACCAGCTATGAAATGCAGCTGGGCATGGCCAAGCACACGCCAACTGAAAAGCCCACCTCGAGACAGTGACCATGACGTCTCCGTTCACTGCTCCACTCTGAGGGGATGAAAAAGATACACAGGCAAACTAATTTGTCTTGACGAGAAAACAGCTGTAAGCACCCCCAAGGGGGCCGACGAGATAAGTGCCATGTTGTTGAGATGGTATCAGATGGCAACAATGTCCCACCCAGGCACCACACTACATTTTCAGGTGTTCTATCCACCATGTTGTGCCTATTAATCAGAGCTGACACTGAATAAACACAACAACACAAAGCTAATTGACTATACGCCAGGTGAACAGAAACTTGTGTGTTCACAGATTCTGTCTATTGTCTGTTCAGATTTTTGGGTTTGTGAGATTTTTGTTATATATATTTTTTAATATGTGTTTTTTTATTTCTTGAATGGGCCCAGACCTCCTAACAAAGACAGCTGATTTTTGCACACAGGAGTAATCAGATCAAAATGAAATCTCTGGCACGGTATTGCGCTTGTGATTACACCTATTGTGCTTCATGCTATGGAACCGGGAAGCAGTGTTAAATATCATGGTTTAAACAGTAAAGCATTCAACAACATGCAGCTCCAAAAAATGTAATCAATACAACAGACATGGTTCAAAACGGACTGACTCAATGAACATTTTTTTACCGCCTCAGGTTGCCTTAAGCATTCATAACTACAGTAAAATGTTCGATTTCCCAATTCAGGACTGCTTTTCGGAGGTCAGTCCTTTTCAGGGGAAAGTGAAATGTGTTAAAAGAATGTTGATTTGGGAGAAACACAACTGTAAATGGTAAATATTTAGAATGATGCAAGGCTCCCAACCATCTGTAAAACATGTCTTTTTCTTCTTTTTCTTTTCTCTCTTTTAAAAAAAAAAAAACAAAAACCCAAAAACACTGCAGTCAGAAAGGGGGAAATCAATGAGTGAACCAAATGTTCACAGTATGCCATGTACTGCAGAGATGTTCTGAATATATAATTAACCTCATTAATTGTTATAATGGTCATTTGTGTTACATTATACAACGCTATAAACTGCCTCCACAAGCATATTCCTTTTGTTTTCCATCCAACTGGGCTATATTATGTCTATATTTAAGAAATTAAAAGAGAAAAAAACATAGGAGATGCTGTCATGGCAAGAAACTAGTCTATATTGTTCTTACATTGAACTTTGTGAACCTAATTTTGCAGGAGAGCAATTTTAAAATTAGAAAATTACAGAAATGACATTCAATAGCAACACACAACATAGTGAATTGCAAATGTTCTAAAACTATAATTCCACTTGAACAAATAGCCATTTAGAGTTTAAATTGCCATTTATCATACAGACATTCAAATAGAAACACTGAGAGCACATTTGGCTCTAAACATGAGAGGACTGTAAACAAAGTCTGTTAATTGCCATCTAACAGCATAAATAGCTAAACCAATTATGCACAAATAGAACAAGCTTCTCTTAAACATATTTCATTTCAGAAGCAAATGGGTCATTGGGCTACAAATTATTAATTGTTTAAACATCAACAAACTGCATATTAAATCAACGTAGCTTTTGATGATCAGGAGCCCCACCAACCACGCAACTTCAAACAGCCCCGTTCAACAATTCTTTCATTCATTTGCATCTGTATGTAACAAGGGACCATCTGCATCCATTTTCTGCTTGTGGTGGACAAAGCAAGGCAACGGCTGTCATTTCATTATTAAACCTGGCAAAAGCTGTTCAACAAAACCAATGATATTTACTAGAAACACATCAGATCAGCCACAACATCAAACCCATTGACAGATAAATTATATAACATCGATAATCTAATTAAAACGCAATGTTCTTCTGGGAAGTCTCGAGCCCTGGGATTCATGTTTATGTTCCGTCAAACCCCTAAAATGGCAACGGCACTCCCCGACAGCAGGGCAATGTACGCGCCACATTGCAAAAACTGCTCACAGAATATAACAAAGAGCCCAGACGATTAACCCGGTCTGCAGATCTTAGTCTGATTGAGCATCCATGGGAGCAAGCCCGATCCACAGAGGCTCCACCCTGCAACCTATAGGACCCAAAGGATCCACTGCCAACATCCTGATGCCAGACGCCACAAAACACCCCCAGAGATATGGTGTCAGCTCCACAACAGGTCAGAGCTGTTTTTGGCAGCACAAAAGCAGACCTACACCGAATTAGGCAGGGAGCTTTAAAGTTGTGGTTGGTCGTTTCTGAGGAGGGAGCAAACATTTGTGCCCAACAAGTTTGTTATCTGAAGTCTTGAGAAAAGTTTTGTTCTATTCAGACACTCCAGCAGATAATAGAGAAAAGCACAGTTTTCTAAATTGCCACAAACAAAATACATATACTTTATTTCCACTCACTGATTCGCAGAGATGTGACTGGGAGGGAAGGAAATGGTGTTGAGTGGTATTAACAGAACGAATGACACAAAGCTAAGCTGTAGCCACTGTGCTCTTTCTTTCTCAACTCAGCCACGGAGGGGGTCCCAGGCCAGTGCTTTGGGGAAATTAGGATTAAAAGCAGGATTAAATTAAAAGTCGCACAACAGCCACCAGCACATCAGAAAATAGTTGCTGAAGAGCAGAAAAAGGGAGCCCATTTTGCTGTTCAATTGTACTTGTTGCCATGTTGGTAAGCCCAAGGGACTCTATGAACTCTCAGATGGATGGTGAGAGTTGATACTAATTGATGTATCATGGACAGGCACAGTGTGGAATGGAGTGGAGGGCGTAACGTCATTGACGAGTGGCCCATAGATTAAGCCTGTCAGTTCCCCTTCCTTTTTATGCCTCTGGCAAGGGGTGCTCAGGAGGAATCAATTTTTTTGAGAAGCTGTATGAGTGAGGACCATAATAATAACATCATCTTCAGCTCCAGCCAAAATAAGCATGGCCATCTTGCCCATTCAGAATCAATGCAGCAGTGTCTCTGCCGACTTATGCTAGCTCCTCTAAGTCCATGTCTGTGCATGGGCCAAGATCCAGTGCTGGGCAGGACATAGAGGTGATAATGCCAGCATCTGTCAGAGAAGCTTAGATATTCCTTTCCAAGCAAGCAGCAGGGACAGACTACAGACGTGTGCCATTCCTTGGCAGCAGAGAAAAAACTGATATGAACTAAAATCAGTCATTCTCTGTGTACTTTCAACTGCACTGGTTCAAGCTTTCCACCACAAATGCTTCAAATATACTCAAAACTGATGCGAGGTTGTGAAATTCCCATGGACTTAAATAGCCTAGCTCTGTCTTCTATCTTCAAGCTTAAGAGCAAACCTCTGCACAGTTTTAAATCGCTCATAGTGCCGTGCTACGTATACGCCAGGAAAAATATTTAGACAGTACCTTCATAGTTGATGACGAAATATCATGTTAAGGTTAATAATAGTAGATTCTTCTGCAAATTAGACACCTATGTTGATGGACGTTAAACAATCGCAACACGTCAGTGCAGTTCCTGTGTTTGGACTTTCAATAATTTCATAAATGTTCTGCACATGTTTCATCAGCAGCAAATGAGGGCTGCTTAAATTAGAATATAAGCTGTGAAGTTAACTCATTAAAGTGGATGTGGATACAGATTTCCCTTTCTGCTATCTTGCCAGCATTGTTTTAAGAGTTGAAGGATGTAGTGGCATATCTGTCTTGATTGATAATTACTTTCCAACTTCACTTGATTTGCAATTAAGGTAAATCCTTCATGTTGTCTTTGAGTGTAGCTATAATAGCAAATATACTGTACTGAGATGAGAACAAAGTGTGGCCAGCCAGATGCTCCTGAGCCGTACTGACAGTTTAATGAATCAGCGGACAAGTAAACACCTTTACTTCTCACAATGAGTTTCCCCTCTGTTTTCTGCTCCCAACAAATGATCACGGTGAAAATAAACACTGATGCTAAACAGTCAATGCCACACGGCTAACAGCAGAAATTTTAAGCATTTTAACGTAGTGGTAAAAATCAATAAAGGACACAAAGGAACATCAACAGCAGGAAGTATATTGAGGTAGATTGTAGCTCATAAATGAAATATGCCACCACTCTCTGAGAGAAAGAAATATGCTGTGGCTAAGTTACTGCTATAGTTTATGATCAACACTGCTGCTGTAGGCAGTGCTGTTGCCTTTATTCACACTGCGCTCATCTGCAGGGGGAGAAACATCTGCAACATTTTTAACCCTCTTAGCCCTCATCGTGTACTGCGGATCTCCAAAGTGGACCACAATTTTTCGAGTCAAGGATGTTTAACTTGACGACGCTGGGTTAATGACAGAAGCCTCAACTGTTGACGAGAACCAAGTCACTGTCTTTACAAAATACACGACAAGGTGCCACAACATAAAGTCCGTATGCCCATTTACTGTCTCCTGTCCGTCCACAGACATCATGCGAGGATGAAAGCACATTTTGGTGTTGCGCATTACTTTAATTGACAGTTAACGGGAGAACTTGCACCTGTTCATACAGTCAAGCACACACTGCAAGCCTCTGCAACACAGTTTTCAGAATGATAGAAGTACAAAATGCAGTTTGCACTATGTTGTGCATACGGCCATTCAGAAAGCCCCCAGGAAAAGAAAAGTCCCCTGCCACTGCCTACGGTTGTTTAACTCGCTGGCATGAAGAATTTATGAGCTTAAAGATTCTTCTGGCACTCTCCTTATGCAACTGCAACATGTCTTGAAAAGTGCTTTGGCCGAGCAAACAAGTTGCTTTGTTGATACTTGTTTGTTTGTCAAGATGCGAATGCATTATGCAGGAGGAGGGGGGGAAATATTTACTGGATCGGAGGCATTTAACAGTGATTCTATTAGATGTGGCGTCACCTTTTCTTCATCTTCAGCAGCAGTTTTGGTGCTGAGTAATTCTAAACTATTAAGGATGATAATTTGCTTTGCTCTGCTGACCTGTAAGATTCAGCCCTGTAGGTGTTAATATATTATTTTCTGAAGCATTATGCCAAAAAAGAGACACAAAAATAAGCCCAGTGAAGGTGCTGGTCACTTGAAATGAATAGCAAAATAAATAAATGAGGTAAGCAACATCTCCATATTGCACATCAATGACCTTATTCTCCTTTCCATATAGAGTTCAATCACTCTATTGATTAACAATGATTGGATATGGCTCGGCTCACCTCCTGGACAGAATATTAATTGTGGTCAAACTGCAGACTTCTATTCCAATATAGAGAGGAAATTGATTCGCCGGTGTGTTTCATTGTTATTCTTGTGGCACGCTGTTGTTTTTCATTTGGGGTGAAACAGTCTGAAGGGGGGCAAAAGTGGACAAAGCTGGAGGAGCGGGATGGAGGTGCTGATGCGGGCTGATGCGGACGCTAGGTGTCACCCTTGTGACTTTGAAACCGGCCTGAACCTCCTTAGGATGTGACGGCGGCGGAGCGCGCCTGTGAGGCTGGAAGGCAGACTGGCTGCATGGGAGGAGGGTGTGTGGTGTGTGTATCTGTTTTGTGTGTGTTTGTGTGCCTCCATCTGAATGAGAAGAGTGAGATTTCAGGGAGGCTGCGGTATGCGCACAGATGAACTTTCTGCTCAGCCCCTTTGCTCGGTGTCTGTGTAGTTTTGTGACTCGCGTTGCCTGGCATGTACCGGTAATGAATTGTTCACATCACACGCAGCCACATGATGTCGGTCTGAATTACACGGAGATAAGAGAGAAGGGACGCTTTGAATAATGGCTAATAATTGATGCGTTATTGTTCCTTTTATCGTGATGATTAGCGGCAGGCTGCAGGTCATAGTCCACCCACCTCATTATTAACCTTCTCAACAAATGATTCCATACACTGAAGGCCGTTTATTATTTTCCACGCCATAAAAATATTTTCTCTCTGATTAAACACTCTATGTAGACTGTAGCTAGAACTGTGTGCCATACAATTACTTGAATTAGTCCTCCTGCATGAATGAAAGAGACCATTGGAAGTAGCCAATAATTGATTTGGTCATAATTTTGTCGGGAAAAATGTTTTATTTTCGTGACTTCTTTATATAAAAAGAAGTTTTTATTGATTTGGCCCGTGGCAAGATTTCCGCCCGGGAGGCTGCTACATCTATAATGTTTGTGTACAATTAGGAATTGCCTCACCATGGCGCCTGGGGTTCAGACTTAGTGCGCACTGAACGCAAGTGATGTAACCTAATGCGTAAAGTTGCAACTTGTGTATAGATCAACATGCCTGTATTTGATTATAGGATGTGCAATGTAAGGTAAGCAGGAAGTGTCACCTGGGGAGGTTACCGATCTTTGTCTCAGACATCTCCATGTTAGTCCACAGTGAGGATCCCCACGGTGTTGTAAAATATGACTTGTTACAAATAATTGACTGCTGCAGCAGAAGAGAAAACAAGGGCAAAAACCTGTGGAAGTTATCCTTCTCTGCCTCTGTTGGGGGAAATTAGTCTGCTATTCTTTTTTTTTCTTTCTTGCCGTGGCACCCATGGGAGCCTTCTTCAAAGACCCCCACGGGCCCCCAGACCCTACTTTTGGAACCGCAGCTCTAACGATCATCTAACACTCAGCGTCGTGTTTCAACGTGCGCGCCGTAATTGCCCGTTGAGTCGTCCATCTGCAGGAGAACAGGTAGTTGGCCGTGTTTCATTGCTGTACTTTGCCCCACCCACCAGCAGCTCCAGCCCTCCCGTGTAACCCCTGATTGGCTGAACGGATTGCGGGTCCTGAGACTGAGCGCTGGGCTCGGAGCTGCGCGTCCTCCAGTGTGCACCAGTGAAGCGAGAGGAGCGCTTGTTGGAGTCAACTAGACAGCCTACTGGCAACGAGTGGCGATTTCTTTTTTACTGCCTCAGCCAGCCTGGATATAGGCTTCTGTGTGCTGCTGCAGCTCAGACTGAAATGAACGTACACTAGGCTCTGGCATCGTTTCTTCCCACTGGCTTTTGGTTACATCTTCAACGGATCTTTCCTTCTTTTTTTTTTCTTTTTAAATGTGTTGCATGGACTAATAATCGGGATACGTGCAGAACCCTATTGTTTTTCCAAGTGAGATACGAGGAAATTAATTAGTAAGTAAAAGCTTCCAGACTTGCAGAGGGGATGTAAGACTAAATCTGCTGGAAATAATAAAACAAACAAAAGGTAACCGGGACTTGAGTGATGTGATGAGACATCCCTGCAATTGCACCCTTGTTCTTTAGGAGAAGATATCCGGACTTAGGCTGTCGAATAATTTTGTGACTGCAGGTCCTTGTAGCTTTTTTTTTTTTGCAGTTTGAAAGCCTATTGCAGCTCGACCGAAGAGGAAATGTTTTGTCACTGCTTGTAATATATCCCACAGAGCAAGATGTTTATCCGAAATGCGACTTAAACACTGACTGGCATCAAGGCGGAGAATTGAACACGGACTTTTGAGCCCCATTACTTCATCGG
This sequence comes from Amphiprion ocellaris, assembly GCF_022539595.1. Taxonomy (NCBI): domain Eukaryota; kingdom Metazoa; phylum Chordata; class Actinopteri; family Pomacentridae; genus Amphiprion; species Amphiprion ocellaris. Next base: position 13,291,281 of record NC_072778.1, on the reverse strand, counting down.
CGCGGAAGATTTTTATTTTTAATTTTTCTTTGTGGACTTGCTCACAGGAATTCTCATCTTTGCGTCTATGCAGTCCGAGCATTTTCCTCCTTTCAGACGACTTGAAAATGGACAGTTCGTCTTATGAGTTATGTGTAAGAGCAGTTTGCCGCTTGACAAGAGCTGCACGGATTTATGCGACTAAACCACTATTGTGAGAAGATTCAGCATGTTTTCACAGATCTGTCGTCCCCAATGTTTCGTGCGCCGCAGTAGACCGGAGGATGTGCTCTGCCTGAGAAGAGTAAAATAGGCTAAAGGCACTTGTTAGAATTCTAGCTTTCACATCATGATATAATTTGCACAACACGAGAGAAATTCAAACACTTTTTTCTTCCTCCCTGGACATTTCAATGAGATGATTCATTCGCGTAATTCTTCTAGTTTTCTCTGACGTGCAACCCTGTGCGTAATTATCAAGGTCTTTATTAGACACTGAAAAAAAACTCAACAGGTACAATGCAAACCAAGGAGATGGAATTAATACAATTAACTGCTGTGTTCCTCTTGTTTTGGGTCGGAACTGAGGCTGTTATCAACCTGAAGTATGGAATAAACGAGGAGATGAAGCCCGGGTCAGTGATTGGAAACGTGACAAAGGACGCTCTAAAGCAAGGATTTCAGATTGCACCACAGCCCCCGTACTTGAGGGTTATTTCCAATTCAGAACCGCGATGGGTGGAACTGAGTCCAGCCGGAATCCTTACAACCCAAATGAAAATAGATCGGGATGTAGTTTGTCGGCAGAACCCAAAGTGCATTATTTCCCTAGAAGTGATGTCAAACTCTATGGAGATCTGTGTCATCAAAGTTGAAATAGAGGATTTGAACGACAACGCACCCAGATTCCCAACGAGCCACATTGACATTGAAATTTCAGAGAATGCCTCCCCTGGTACCAGGTTTCCCCTAGAGGGGGCAAGCGATCCGGACTCGGGAATCTTTGGAGTGCAGTCATATTCCATTACCCCAAATGAGCTTTTCGGACTAGAAATCAAGACCAGAGGGGATGGGTCCAAAATCGCAGAGCTTGTTGTGCAAAAATCGTTAGACAGGGAGACCCAGTCCCATTATACATATGAAATCAGCGCAGAAGATGGAGGAGACCCCCCAAAGATAGGCGCGGTCCAGTTAAATATCAAGGTGATTGATTCTAATGACAACAACCCCGTTTTTGATGAGCCGGTGTACACAGTTAATGTGATGGAGAATTCCCCCATCAATACATTAGTCATAGACCTGAATGCAACGGATCCTGACGAGGGCACTAATGGAGAGGTTGTGTACTCGTTCAACAGTTACGTCACCGAGAAAACGAGGGACGCTTTCAAAATTGACCCCAGAACCGGGATCATCACCGTCAACGGTGTTTTGGATTATGAAACAACGCAAATATACGAGATCGACGTCCAGGCCAAAGATTTAGGTCCCAACTCCATCCCAGCTCACTGCAAAGTCACAGTGAACGTGATGGATACGAACGATAACCCACCTGTCATCAGTTTACTCTCACTGAACACCGAGATGGTGGAAGTTAGCGAGAACGCGCAGCGTGGATATGTCATTGCGCTGGTGAGGGTGTCAGATAAGGATTCCGGGGCAAACGGCAAAGTGCAGTGCAGGCTGCAGGGCAACGTTCCGTTCCGGCTGCAAGAATACGAGAGCTTCTCCACTATACTTGTTGATGGCAGGCTGGACAGAGAGCAGAAGGACACATACAACCTGACCATCCAAGCGGAGGACAGTGGCATCCCTCCTTTACGCGCCACGAAATCTTTGGTGGTCAAAGTCACGGATGAAAATGACAACCCTCCCCACTTTCTTAAGCCACACTATCAAGAGATGGTGATGGAAAACAACCTCCCTGGCTCGTGTCTGCTCGCAGTATCAGCAGAAGACCCGGACCTGGGCATGAATGGCACAGTTTCCTACTCCATAGTCCCTGGTGAGATTAAGCACATGGATGTAAACACTTATGTCAGCATAAACCCATCAGGCCGCATTTACTCCATGAGATCATTTGATCACGAGTACACCAGGACTTTTGATTTCAAGGTTTTGGCCAGAGACAATGGCAACCCCTCCCTGTCCAGTAACGCCACGGTGCGTATTGTGGTGCTGGATGTCAATGACAACACACCTGTTATGACAAACCCCCCGCTGGTGAATGGCACGGCGGAGGTTTCCATCCCCAGAAACGCTGGAGTGGGTTACATGGTGACCCAGGTGAAGGCAGACGACTACGACGAGGGGGAGAACGGCCGGCTGACCTACACCATCTCAGAGGGAGACAGGGCTTTCTTTGAGATCGACCAGGTGAACGGAGAGGTGCGCTCCACCAGGATGTTTGGAGAAAACGCCAAATCCACCTACGAGATCACGGTGGTGGCGAGGGATCACGGCAAGCCCTCCCTGTCCGCCTCGGCCTACATAGTGGTGTACCTCTCCCCAGACCTGAACGCGCAGGAGCCTATGGGACCTGTCAACCTGTCCCTCATCTTCATCATCGCCCTGGGCTCTATCGCAGCCATCCTGTTTATCACCATGATTTTTGTGGCGGTCAAGTGCAAGAGGGATAACAAGGAGATCCGGACGTACAACTGCAGGTACTGACCACATCCCGTGTGTGTGTGTTTGTATGGAAGAATGTGTGCGTGAGAGTGTGCCAGTTGTCAGTGCTTTGCTTTTGCCATGCAGCATGTAGAGGCCCTAATGTGAGGACTGCAGATTTTCTTTCCACAGCTGAAACTGAGGTAGAAAAAAAGACACACACAACAGGGAGAGAGAGAGAAAAAAAAAACCGCCTGCTTTAAATCAGACACATTCTGCTGCGGCCCGCTGTTCCGCGTAAGGGATACGTGATTGATGGATTTAATCCTTCCATTGTAACCAATTGACTCATAAATACGATGGTTCAACTGTCATGTTCAATTTGCGGGTGTGTTGCCGGACAATTAACGTCCCACTGGCTCAATAGCAGTCCCAGACATTTATTATTTAACGTCCACCGTGGCTGATTGGCTGTTATCAGCTTTAATCTAGTGTGATTATGGACAGTCCTCTAGGATCAGTCAGATTCTCCTACACCAGGAACAACTGCAACCAAATTAAATAAAATCAAACATCAATAGCAATTTAAAAACACTGTAGTTTAGGTGATCTAAAAATGTGTGAGTCACATCAGTCATTAGCTGTTGAGACACTTTCATGGATAAGAGCAGATTATTATTATTTTCCCAAGCTTGTACATTGCATATTCTGTTTTGTTCATCAATCTGAGCATCAGTTCTGGCTTTGATTTCCCTGTGCCACATTACCACTATGAATTTACATATAGATTGGATTTGAGAATTTAACCTGAAGCTATAATCATATTTTCCTCCAAACATAATTTTGGTGATTTGAAGTTAACTTCCTCCTTTAAGCTGTAGTGGTCACGAAAAAAAAAAGCTCTAAAACTTCCTCAGAATTGATTGTATTTCTTTTCAATATTGATAAGGACTTTTTATTGTTTCTTATTCATGTGTCATTGTGTTTGAAATACTCACATGTGTGTATTTTTTAAAGATTTTTAATAATTTCAGAGATTGGATGAGGAAATTAATTCAGCTATAGCTATTCGGCTATAGCTCTAAAGAAAATTGTATCACAAATCATGACTGCTCATCTGTCCCTATGTTCAGGTTGTTATTAAGAGGAAGGCATATCTCCTGTCTGCATATAAACATGTTTCTAGATGTGTTTTCATTCAAAGCTGATTGGAGATGCAGGGAAATCAATGTTCTGACAACTTGCTCGAAAACATTTTGTCATATTTTTAATGTCAGCTATGCATTTATCTTTAGAGAGGAAACAATGATAGACAATATCAAATTCAAAATTCAAAACTGCTCCCAGTACTTCACTCTCCTCGTGTGAGCCACTCTCCCTTTAGGGCGCTTTAATCAGCGCTGATGTGCTCTGCTTTCGAGTCGCCACCTCGAATATGAGCAGCAGTTATCTCCAATTTATTGCTTGTCCTCTGTCAGTCTTTCTGACTCTGAAGATTTCCCTTCCCAGGTTTCAATTTGGGCACAGAGTAGAGAGACAACATGTTAAAATGATAAATGAAAAAGAGATGGAGTATTTTCTACCGTTGCAGCTGCCCATTTTCTTTCCTCTGTATCAAGGGGGAACAGAATGGGGGCGGGAGCTGTTTTCAAGATGCAATCTAAAAGAAAAATGAAAAAGACAAACTACAATGGTGCTTCCTCTTAGCCAGTGTGATTTTAGAAGCGACAGAGGATTAGTGCTGCATTTCAGAGAGGAACTGAGGCCTAGTGTAGCAGAGACATTTCAGACAAGACAAGAGACAGGAGCAGAGGCATTTCTGATATTGCAGTTTCTTTGGCAGCCATAGTTTAGTTGTGGACTTAATGTGGGAAATAACCCATATGCTCTATGCCATAAGGTTAAAAATGACCTATTCCAGAGTTTGAGGTAATGCAGATGGTAAAAAACATCATGCATTATGTGGAATGTGTCTAGTGAGGTTTGTAGTCATCACTGTAGAGTACTTAGCATCTGTTCTCCTGTGGAAAACTGCAAGGCTGTGCGAAGAATGGATGTTTCCTCCAGTCTGAGGATCCTTTGATAAAACATGGCTGTGTTGCTCATTTGCTCTTATTAAAGTCAAAATACTCAGTTCAAGTTTGCAGCAGCCACAGAGAGCAGCTAAATGAATTTGAATCTGCAGTTCTCCTGCACTCCATATTGCTAGTGGGCTCGCTTGGTAATGAAAAAAAATGGAATTAGTGTGGGCTGTGTGCTTTGAATATGATTGCATATACCGGTAGTGCTGCTCAGTATCAGTGTGCTCTTCTGCTTTGCTTCTGTGGTTTTGGCATGTTTGCATATTGTCTGCCTGTTTGTGACATGTCGATTGTTGAGCATGCAAATGCAAACAAACAAGCAGATGACAGCTCCATTGCAAGCCGGGAGTGGGAAGTCACTTAGGTGTGCTGTTCCACCCCTGGACAGAGGCAATGAGCCTTTGTCTGACACCCATGGTCGAACAGCGCCCTAGCTGGCATGGTGGGCGAGGGCTTTGACCGTGTGGGCAGGGAAGGGGAAGGCAGAACACTGCTTTATTGAGTCTGTTCAGTTTCTTCTACCTGCGCAGGGTGGCGGAGTACTCATATGGCAACCAGAAGAAGTCCAGCAAGAAGAAGAAGCTGAGCAAGAACGACATCCGCTTGGTGCCACGAGACGTTGAGGAGACAGACAAGATGAATGTGGTGAGTTGCTCATCTCTCACCTCCTCGCTCAACTACTTCGACTACCACCAGCAGAGCCTGCCGCTGGGCTGCAGGCGCTCCGAGAGCACCTTCCTCAACGTGGAGAACCAGAACTCACGCAATGCAGCTCCCAACCATGGCTATCAGCACCCGTTCACGGGGCAGGGTCACCAGCAGCCAGACCTCATCATCAACGGCATGCCACTGCCAGAGGTGAGATACAATCCACTGTGCTCTGTCCTTGATCCTTGGCTGGGCTGCTTTTGTTTGTTATGGGGCGAGTAAAACGGGAGATTGATTTTAAAATGGATTCGCATGATTAAATGCCGTGTTTTAGTAGCAGTGAAGAAATAGTCACCTTTGTAGATTGAGTTTTCCTTTAATCAGAAATATTAGGTCTCATTGATTAAACTAGATCTTAAGGAAGCGATGTCAAGATGCTGTTGTAATGCTCATTAGCTTCTAGTGATTTTTAACATTCCATATTACCAAAGGATATAGTGTCAGTGAAATGTTCATCTCTTATTGATTGAAAAGCTGAGCTATTTGAAATGGCAATATGTCAGTCAATCTGAGTGGAATCCTTCAAGGCATTTCAAAGTGCCCAGACACTGAAGCTGACCTGTGATGAGAGCGCTTTGCCAAGCAGAATTTGGAGGCCTGACAAAGTGGATTATTTGGCCTCTCTTACTCCACTTGTTTTTTTTTTTTTTTAATATGTGTGTGTGCTGAGCTATTGCAAAAAGAACAGGAGTTTGTGCACCTGCCAGAGGAATTGACCCAGCTAATCAGCTCCACCACACATCATTTCAGGTGCTAACAGAAAGAATAATCATTGCTTAAATCTGTATGTCGTCCATTTGGCTGCAATGTTACCGCATGGCCGCTCTGCACAGCCAGCCATTGAATTATCCTGACATACCATGCATGGCTCCAGCAGAGCAGTGAAGGTCTGACTTGAAAGACTATTCAAGCTGACAGGTGTATGCCGACCAGCTGATCTTTAGTTTATAGATTTTTGTATGTATGAACTCGTCTATTGGATTCTCGTGGCAACCGCCCCGCTTTTTTTCATGACCCACTTCTCCTTGATCCCATGGGAAAACGGGACATTTATGTTTGTGTGTGTGTCAGAGAGGAAACGTGCATCAGCGTGTGTGTTTGTATGAGAATGTGTATCATGCTCAGTCAAATAGACGGCAGCAAATAAGCTCCAGCTCCATGTACACATGCACACACTCACTTGTAATTGATGAGTCCAATCTCCGTTTGACATTCAGCGAGGAGAAGGTGGGGGCGCGGGGTCTGGGAGTGGGGGTCTTAAAACAAGAAGCACAAGGTAGATATTGATATATTGACTGGATGATCCAGCGAGATCCAGGCACCGATGGATCCTGAGGGGTCAATGAGACCTACTTACAGGCATGCTGATTTACTGGGCCTGTCTGGTACTGGGTGAGCGTGTGTGTGAATAACCCAGGTGGAAAGAATGAGGAATGTTGTACGCCGTTACCCTGTGGTGTTATGCGATCGTCGGAGGCAGAGGTGGGGGGATTCAGCAGGTACATGCAGTGACCCGCATGCTGTGATTGTGTTTGCTGCTCGGTCGTGCTACACATGTCTGCACCCTTCCTCGGCCAAATAATGTGGATCTGAGTACACAAAGATATCACCTAAGGTTGTAAAATTTCTCACGCAGCAGCCTGTCTTTTTGGCTGGAGCATTCAGTGCAAAATGAGGACAGCCTTTATTTGCTTCGGCTAAAGAAAAAGTAGAGAGGGAGACAAATAGGGAGGAAGACTGATTTTGATGATTCCATATGCAAAGCTTGGAGTTGCCTTGATAGAGCTGTGTGAGGGCAGATAGCGAGATAAGGAGTGAGCGAGGGTGAATCTGGAGTCTTAGTGCCAGGTGTCTGAGCCCCGACCACATTTTCTCATTTTCTTAGAGGCAGTTGATTGGCTTGATAGAGGCTGGGGCTGTTTAGCATGCAGCTTCCCTCTCGCTCCTTCTTGCACTTGATGTTGACAAACATCTCTTTGACCCGGCCTCTGCACATTTTCTCTGGACTGAGAAGAGAGAGCGTGTGTGTGAGATTGAGAAATTAGGGAGAAGCGTAACGAGAGCATGCCTTATCCTTCAACAGAGTAACCCAGCAAGACGACAGCGTTTTTTTTTTCTCTTCTCCATTGTGACATTTGCAAGACACAGAAGCTATACAGTATATACAAATGTTGCCCTTAAATAAAAAATGTTTTCGGTCTAATTGCAATGCCATTTATAGCACAAGCAAACAACAGTGAAATGACTGATAATTGCTTCGTCACAATGTGCAAGCTTGGGCTTGAAACCACTTGACTCCACAAGTCCTCAACCCATATCCCATTGACTGGCTAGGACACACGAGTGGCTGCACTGTTGTGATTACTGAGGCTGCTTTGTCCCAAAAAATTGTTTTCATCCTGAGGGCAACCTCATAATTATCCATGATTCATTTATCCTCGGCAGAAGAGCTTTTTGTTTTTACACCAGGGCACAGTGATGTCTCCGTGTTTGTTTATTTTCCGAATGTGTAGTTTAAAATTATCGTAGCGATCACAACGTGGTCAGATTTGGTTTGCTAACGGATTCAAAGAGGATATGGGCCCCGTGTCTATTTGTAATTTATGTTTTTTTTGATCGATACAAAGCTCTCCTCTATTGTTAGTTTATGTGGGGCAGAAAGCATCCTGCTTATGTCGGAGCAGCTGGAGTTGAGCTTTTCCTGTTTCAGACAAAGCACACTGGCACAGGCACACATACACACACAAACACACAAGCACACACGCACGCACAGACACAACAAACTTGGCCAAGATAACAGTGACAGGTCTCCCCAAAGGCCTCATACCTGCAATTGCATTGTGTATATTGTATGCTCCCCTGTGAGAATGTGTACCAGTATATCCCTCCTCGAACATCACTGTCCATTGTTTTGAAAAGCATCAGCTATGAGATGTTTGTTAGACCTGCCTGTGGTAGCACTAATATGAACACTCACTGGAGAATAGAGCTGTCTTCCATGGCTTAATTATAGTGAATCACTTGGTGGGGGAGACAATTATACAGTAACGGAATGGCCTTTGGCTAGAATGTGTTTTTGAATTTGTAATGCGTGCTAAGGCTTCTCACACCTGTGATTCCAGATAATGAGGAGCAGGAAAATGAGTTATCTCACCTTATCGATCAGCCTTATTTAGGTACGAGAACGATCATTTTTCCTTCACACAGATGATAAATTAATCAGAGAAACGTGATACAATTACGAAAAAGGTGGTCGTACATTGCACTAAATGGTGTGAAATGTTTAATATTTAGTCAGGAGTTCGTTTCACAAGTTTATTTAATTGATAATTGAAACAATCACCCCCTAGACACTCACCACGCTACTTCTTTAAGTATCCTGTTGATATATGTCTTTGGAATACTGTATTGTAATGTATGCCACATTGTCAGATCCAAAAAAATGGATATACATTATGTGTTTGTTTGTTCAGCTCTCACAGTCAATCAAAGGATGCTAAATGAGAAAAAGAAAATTGAAAGAAAACAACTGACAAGGGATCTCACCGCACCCGTCTTGCTGTTTTTCCCCGTTAGTAAGGAAGATGTTTTGATATTGCTGTAGGAGAGACAACAGGGAGTGGTTCCAGCAAGGCTGCACATCCCTCGCTATCACTTCACATCAGGACAATATGCATGGGAGCGTTCAGACGTGTCATATTGAGCATGCAAAGTAGATGTCATGCTGTCAGTACATACTACACATCTGTTGAAACTGCCAATCTCCCCCTACACACGTACTCATAAATACACATGCACACACAATCTTTCTTATGGAGTGTCACATTTATTTGAAATATGGGCTGTGACATTATCATTTACATCATTATGACCAACTCAGGAATCTCACAGAACGAGGAATGGGAAGCATAATCCAGCATTTTTGATAATCAAACACTGTTGTGATTCTGCATTTAAAGTACCCTTTTAGTGTTGTTGTGATATCGTCAGCTCTCAGTTTAAGATATGGGTAGATGTAAGCGTTGTATAGATTTTCTTGGTAGTTTCTGTCATTTTATGTGATGATCTCAGAGGACAGTTATAGTTCTAATGCCACAGCTGTTCTTCTGAAGTGTAGGTAGTTTTAGAAAATGTGAAATAATCAATATTTTGCCTACATTTCATTAGCTTTTCATTTTTACTGTATAGAAAAATTTAGAAACATTTTGAAGGTCCTTTTTTTGTCAAAAGAAGGCTGCAGATTTTTTGAGCAGGCATTCGAGCTTCATTTTCAGTTTGTCTCAGTAGACTGGATCTGGCAAAATCAATTAGCTTTGTTTGTTTTCTTCAACAAGCTGTGATTGACAGAAAGTAGAGGACATCAGTTTTGGTCGAAAGTGTAACTGGGAGAGAACAACATGGAACACAGAGAGGCAGAAATTGGAAATAGAACCTCTCAGCTCTCATGTTGTGGCTGAATGCAAGCAGCACTGTAAATGGAGGCAGTTGGACGTTCTTTCAAAATGCAAAGGTTCACCATCTGATATTAGCTCTGCAGTATCTGACTGTCAGTCTTGTATGTTTGTGCTTATTGAAAGAGAACAGAATGAATGAGTCTGACATTTTCATTAAATACACTAAAAATATCGAGTCATGGGTCCGCATTTACAACCGGATAACGAGTAGGGTTGGAATAATAAAAAGAGATAAATAAAAAGAGATTATGTAAATAGATTTGAATTTAGACAGATTGTTTCAAAAAGACATTTCAAAATAAAGAAATATCGTCTTTATATTTTTTCAAGGCAGTAATTATTGGATATGTAATGAAATTTTCATAAATTCTGCTTACACTACGAGAATCTAAACAACTTATAAGCAGTGTCTTGGAGAAAAGCTTTATAGAGGAAACATATCCAGACTTTATAAGGATACAAAACCTCTTAAATTCTGAGCTATTTGTCGGAGGCTTATCATAGTGAGAAAGTAACAATAACCGATATGCAGATATTGTGCAATAAGGGAAGGAATACATAAGTGCTTGATCTTAAAAGCCAGAGTTTGATGATGTATTTTTGATCTGTTGGAGGACTTGGAGGTGTAGGTTGCATTCTTTAAAGTCTCCCCTTTTCAAAGCATTTGAAAAAGAATCATTTCATCTCCAAAAGCTTCAGATGCGTGCTGATTGAGTGGCAGATGAACCTGTTAATTATTTAGAGAGGTTATTTGTAAGGCAGAGACTTCAGAAATGCTCCGCTTTTCAAGTGTCAGTGTTTATAAGGTGCCTCATAAAGTGTCTGTCAAAAGTAAATTAACAGTGTGACAGTGATGTACCCGGTGCCCTCTTATAACATTCCTCCGCTGGCTCCTCCTGTCCTGTTTAACACGCAAAAACTGGGGGAAGCTGTGGGTGATTGAGCGACATTACTCAACAAGATGGTTTTCAGTTCATGTACAACCAGCGCTAGTTTTACACTTGGTTGGGTTTTTATAGCCTTGACCCTAACCCGCGACGTCCCATCACTGCATGTCATTCTTGATGTTGCAGAGGTACAATGAAATGACATAACTACCCCAGGCAGCCAGTCACAAGCACCCAGGCCCGCCGGGTTACCACCCTCTCGTTGGGATCAGAGCATCCAGCCAAAAGAGCTTAAGAGTCAAAACACATGAGCGACGGCGTCTGATGTACACATGTCACTGTATGTGTCCTTAACTGCATGTGACTTGCACAGATTATACAGATGGAGTTATTCTGTAGAAAAATGGCAAGGCCTGGAAAACTGAGGATGGCGAAAGAGAGAGAGAGAGAGTGGGAGAGAGATCTATTTATAGCGCGCCAATGATTTTCCTCAACCTGTATTGTTGCCGCCTGAAACATGTTATTTTTCTCTGTAAAATGCAATGTTAGGATGCGGAAGAGGTTTTATTGCACAAATCATATTAACCTCTACAGAAAGCAATCATGTCACTTTCCTATTGCTTGTAGAAGATGCTGTTTTTCTCCTGAAAAACAAATATTACTGTTGTTTCAATGCACTTGCAGATAGAAGAGGCGGGAAAGTGATGGTGGTTTGAGTAGAAGTTTTGCCGCACTTAAACTGTCTGCTTAGAATCTCGACAGTCGAGGATAAAATCATCAAAAACCTTGAGAACAGCAGGTGCAAGAGACTTCAGTAGATGTCAGCAGACACACAAAAGTGCACAGTGACACTAAACTAAAAAAGTGACATCATATGGTTACAATCAACTTAATCATTCTTCTACTTTTTTTGAGACAGTTTAGCTTTAAGATAACAGCGTTGAAAAGAAACATACACCTTCAGTTACTTTAAAAGCTCGACCACATTGAAAGAATTAGGTCTCTTGTAAACCCATTGAGCATCAAAGCAAAGGGGACTTTTGTGGAGCCAAAAATAGTTATATAATGGAAGAAGTGGTCGAGCGATTTATGTTCTAGGGTTTTTACTGGACACGTATCTAAATGCAAAAAGGGGTATAATGGCACCGGGCTTATAGGTTGATGAGTCCACGCGTAAATGAAAAAGGGCTAAATGGAGTGAAGGAAATGGACATAGTGATGATGTTTATCGCTGAGGAAGGGGACATCATTACGCACCTTGTTAAACCCTGCAAGCAATGCTGCGTGGACGTAATTACCCATTTAAATGAGTTTCCTGCGGCGTTGTTTTTTTTTTTTATTTCTCAAATTAAACTCTCTGACACAAATATGCCACATTTTGTTTTCTTTAATGGAAATCCTTCGACACTCAAGTTCCAATGTAGAGGAACATAGAGGTGTGGAAATGTACCATCAGCACGGATTTATTAAGCCATTCTGAAGTTATCGCACATTTTGTAGCTGAGACTCCTGCCGTTCTTTAAGTGGGAAAGCAAGGCTATCGCAGAGTTTTAAGGAAAGTAAAACCACAATAGTTAATGAAAGTCTGAAGAAAACTTTTGACGAGGAAAGGCTCCAGGAGAAAAAAAAACAAGAAAAAGAACCTCATCTCTCATTAATGCAGATTTTGCTGCCTGTGGTGAAAATGCCTGTATTTACATTAGTATAGGAAAGAAAAGGTCAGCTTACACTTTTAAAAACACAAACCCTAAGACTTGTTATGACCAGGAGTGAAATCTATTTGCAGTTTTAGCTCACAATACTATTTTTTCTGTTGCATTCAGTGTGTGTCTAGAGGAATGTGCCCACCTCCGTCCCTGAGGCTTAGGAATATTAAAATAGAAGCATTTGTACAATGTGTATGGGCATGCACTGTAAGAAAACATCGACACTCCTTCAATATATGAGTCTCTCCTTGCAGATAAGAATAACAAAGGACCTGTCATCCATATTTGTGGAAATTATTTTCTTCTTTTCTGATCTGTTATGGAACAACAAAACCAGAATGTTTTTTCAGAAAGTAAGCAAAGTGAGAAAAAAGTAATTACAATTCTCCTGTAATGACTATTGTGTGCGCCAAAACTATTTCCATCCAAATGTGCAATGAGAAAAGGTATTAATTAAAATTCATGGATATCAGGCTTGTAATTTCTTCCACCGTCCGGTCTTAGTTGAACTGCAGGTTGCCAGACTTGTTACCACATTGTTAGGAGAGTTCCCAGGGCTTTCTCCTGAGTGCTGATGCTTTGCTTTTTGAATGGCGGGGAAATGGGGGAGGGATTCTGTGAAACATAACAATACTCGCTGTGAACGGAAACTTTTCCAAGCAGCCAGCTCTGACACCAGGGAGGAATGACCTTTCCAAGTGTCCTGTTTTTTGCCTAAAACAAAGAGGGAGCAGGAGGATGTTAGTTAGCATTTCTCTCCCCCTCTCCTCATATCAGATTAAATGTCAACTTCTGCATGCATAATTGTAGAATGGAAAGGAGGAAGACTTGAAGTGAACCAATTTGCTGGTGGATAGATGAATCCTGTTATATTCACTGCATTGCAGATATTGTCACGGTACTTTCAGTGTCTTTAGTTTAGTCATATGTGGATCTACGTGTTGGGGCTGCACCTCGTTTTACAGTAATTGTAACATCGAGTGAAACTTAATTCAGCTGGAAACAAAACAATTATCCATTTGTCACATGTCTACCTTTTTTAAAGAGTTTTAAAGGAGGTGGAGCAGACAAAAGGGGGCAAACGTCATTGTGCTGCTCTCACAAATGCTGCATTATACCTTTGTTTCGTTCACTCCAGTGGTGGAGCAGCCTTTCCTGCTCCTTCTCCTCCTTTCATTTCAGCAAATTCATACAGTGCTTTTGTTTCTAGACATAAACCTGGATTTGCATTAGGGAGCACATGTATGGGATGTTTGATGAGCACAGAGGCTGTTGGCAGGCGAGCCACTATAGCAGCAATATCAGCCGCCTCAGAGGCATGCAGCAGTATGGCTAGAGGAGCAGCAGGGTAGCGTAATTGTGCATTGTTCATCCACAGAACAGAGGCAGAGCATGTAATGAGCTGTAGCATTTTCACCCAGCCAGCCTAATGGGCTATGACCAAGTATAGGCCTCTCAGAGTCCTTGCATTCCCTCTGCCCTGTGTGGCCAGAGTCTTGGGCCTCCTCTTTTCTTTTCTCCTGCTCTCCCATTCTTCTCTGCCTGATCAGCGTCAGCCATTCCTTCACCCCTGTTATCCCCCTCCTTTATCTCGGCTCCTTTAGCCATTGTCCCCCTGTCTGAGGAGATGGTGGGACCCCTAATGTGTTCAATGTGTGGCTCCTTTTCTCATTCATGATGTCTCCAAACCTCTGAGCAGTTAGTCTGATTCAGGCTGACATAAATCAGAATAGCTCATTGATGGAGCGCCGAATGCACTGTGATTACATTAAAAACCCAAACACTGAATACAAGTAAAAGTTCAGGAGGAGAATCTGCTGATGTTAGTTGTAGGGGATTTGATGTTGGAACTCGGCTCATTTTTCTATCAAAGGCTGTTTTGCATTTTGATTATCTAGTTTTCCTGAAAGCAATTCAGGTGGGCCTGTTTCACTCGGGTTTGTTTTCCTGGGATTAAGGCTTTTCAGAAACGGCCCAGGCATATTATTTACACCCATATCTGGTTTCTAGGGAGGCGGGAAGCCATTTCTTTGCTTGAATGATACCAGGTCAAGTTGGTAAGACAAGAATGTGCACGGGGGAATAGATTAGATATCTACTCTGGAGCTTGAAATATGAAAATCCTACTAATAGTTCTCATTATTATTATTGATAATAGTTGCTATTGCCTTGCGAGGAACTTGACAACCACCTTTCTCGCGTCTTTCTGCTCTCTCATAGCATCAGACAATAATATTCAGGGTTCAGTCGTCTGGCTGTGGAGCACAATGGGACATGAGTTTTGACTTTCCCCTCACGTCCACAATTTGACATACCACTGCAGAGGCAGCCAAGTTAATGAATGAAAAGCACTTGGCCTCTGTCAGGCTGCTCTGAGTGCAGTAGGTTCCCCAGTAACCTCCTTAGTTCAAGATTAGCTGTTCCCAGTTCAGTTTTATGTGGAGCCAGTGAGTAGGGAAGGCAGCATGTCTATACTTGTTAAAGGGAAGATTGCTTATAATCTCTCTGCTTTAATAACAGAGATTGACTCCTCCTTTGGGGAGCACGGCAGGAAGGTCACTATGGAGCTGAGTTCGAGTGCTCTTATCTAGTCCGGGGATTGTAACATCAAAGCAGGCTGTAATGCATTCATGCACAGTGTAAATATTTCTATTGCTTTTTATTACTTTTCTAATTCCTTGAATTTGCTACACTTGCTGTTTATGTAACTTGTAATATTTGCTTTTAAAAATGTTTTATCCTTCTTTAGAAATGTTCTACTTGTCAGTTTTATGCATCAAAGCACTATGTCAAGTTCCTCCTATTTAAAAAAAAATACTTGGCAATAAATCAGATTCTGATGTGTCAAAAAATAAATGCACAATACATGAACTTCGACACTGCAAGCAGGAAAGCACATGTAGCTTCCCAAAATACAAATATTCTTCTTAAAATATACATTTGTAATTTTTGGGGGGCAAATTTCCAATTTTTTTGTTATTGCACATATAAATGCTTCCAGAGTGGGAGTAACAACTCTGATATCTATTCATTCAATGTGAAGATTTATTGGCGAGGAGAGACACAGACATTTAACAGATATATAATGTTTTGATTAGTGAGCTTTAGCAGTGCTTGCATGCAGATTTTTTTTTCTTCCTTTGAATAGAGTCGGGCTAGTTGTTTCCAACAGTTTACCTCCAGTACTAAGTTAATGAGCTTCATTAAACACACTGAAATGAGAGTGGTATCAGCAAAAATGGTGAAGAAGCACATTTCCCAAAATGTGAAACTATTCCCTTAGTTTATTATTGCATTGAAGTATGCTGCCCTTGATTAAATTAAATATTCCTAAAAAAGAGAATCCAGCCTTAGCTCTGTATTTTTTTTTTCTCGTTTTTGATTAACAGGCCATAATGTTGTTCATCCCAAATGTTAATGTGGGGCTGCCCCCTTTTTGTCTGTGTACGACAGGACAGCAGACAAAATACCAAGAGTGCAGGGAGAGGACAGACATGGGAGTAGTGTTCTGACTTTTCATTTGTTCGCTACCCAGTAATGATTATTTTAGCCTCTAAGCCCCAGATTTGGCCTTGTTTTGCGGTGGGAAGCAGCATCAATGGGGACAGAGCAGCCTTGCCCTGGCTGAGAAGCTTGTCTGTGGCTAAGCTGGTTGGCGACCAGAGTCAGGTACACAGCATGGAAGACATTTTGAATGTAGTCGCAGGAGGTCAGCTGGGAAGTGAAAGGGGACAGAGAACATCTGAATGTGAACTTTAGGTGGGTTTATGCTGCTCTGTTACCCCCGTTACTTCGTCTGGTGGCTGATTGAGAAAATGTTCTAATTATAGAATTTCAGCGTTCGCCTTGTTTGTAGCGCTGGTAACAAGCCAGTTGCCAGCTTGCATGAGCAACTGCAGAAAGCTGACTTTTGGTTTAATTTGGAGGACCAGCTATAATCCAGACTAAGTCCCTTAAAGCTGAAGCCTCTCCCCTCCCTCCCCCTCCTCCCACCCCTGCTGGATTACGGGAGTGTCTTTAAAAGGATAAGGACCTGCTTATCACTGCTTCCCTCAACACTTGTTTGGGACTTCAAATGTGGGGGAGGATGCTTCATCGTCACCCAATGGTGGCCAGTGTGGATATGAGTCGTAGAGATTAGGCATCTGACAACTGAGATCAATGATAATCACAATTTACGCTTTTTAAACCCCCGCGTTCACACAGACATATGCATCTTAGCATATGCCTCTGCTCCAGCCCCAGTGAATTTTATCAGTAAATTGAATCTAACTGGGGGGAAAACTGCTAAATTCCACATCTGAACAGCAATTTATCAGTGAAATTCTTATTGCCTTTAATCACTTTCACACATATATATTCATTAACAATTTGATGCAACGGCTTCAGCTTTTACTGTTAAAAAATGTTGGTTTAAAGCTTCTGGAATATCAAGAAGAGTAAATGCTTAAATAAACTGACCTATATTTATTCCTTTATTTAACAGTGTCTCAACACTTACTATTGAATTGAAAAGTCATTTGCTTATCTTATTAGTGCAGCATCACGGTGATGGTTTTGTAGTTTTTCTTCACATTTTTATTAATATATAAATGAATAGTTTTTGAGGTTTGAGGATATCACTGCTTGTGGCCAACAGATTTTGTAGCACATAAAAAACAAAACTTGCCATTTTCACAAAGGATTTGTGTACAGGCTAAACATCTGAGACATTAAATGTTGATTAGTAAGCTTAAGATGGGCAAGAAGATTATCTTTTCCCCTTTTTACAGCTGACTGTGTCTCCTTGTTTCCAGTTTTTAATGCTAAGCTAAGATACACAACAGATGTGCATAGTATTGATCTTCTAGTGTTTCATTTTTAATCTGCAAAACAAATTAAAGCATTTACCAGCGCATGGAACTGTTACCTAAATGTGGCACAGAAATAAACGTAAATCCAAGAAGCCAAGAAATTAACACCAAAATCCCAAAACACCATGGTTTTGTTGATCGTAATGAAAACTTTCTTATGATATTTAATGAGCTAAAACATGTGTCTGTAGCTCAGTTCAGGTGACAGACAGAAGCTGTATCTTAACAGAAGCTTTGAACCACTTTTGAGTTCTTTGTAGCGCTCACTGCTAAGGAGGTGTTGTTGAGACTCGTGAGAGAATTGTGTGTGTGTCTGTGTTTCAGCAGGGAATAGAGGCCAATCTAGCACACGTAAGCATCTGTGTTATTTAAGATGCTATATTTGAGTGTGAGGCCGTTACTTATGTCATCTGGTGTGATGGTGGCAAGGTGAGGGAGCGGTGCGAATTCCTGGTGGATCCAGGCTGCGAACCCTGAGCTCTTTGTTTAGGAGCAATCTGGGACTTGCAGAGAGAGCCAAGCCACATGGGGAGGGCATAGAAATAGAAGTACCTTAGTGTGAGTACTTGTTTACCTCCGTGTCAACATTTTTGACTCAGCTCATTAACCTGTGCACTTGGGTGGATCAGAACATCTCTCGCGTTCTGCCTCTCCCCCCACTCTAACTTCACAATTAATAACGATAGCTAAGGGTACGCATAAACACATTAAACTCAAGCTAATGAACAGATACAACAACGGGGTTACGGAGCAGCTATCACACCTCAAAGGCTGCAAATCGATTTCAGCTGATACCCGCTCACAGATGAACCCTGTAGCACTTTCCTCAAATCTAATCATGGATCCATTTAAACTGCGTTAGCTGGGAGTCTACTTGCCATTAAAATGGGTTTTCAATTCCTATTATTTTGAGAGCATTGGTTAAAAAAGAAGCAAATGGAGAGCTAAAGTAACAACTCTGTCTTCCATCTCGGAAAGACAGAAAAGCAGAGCAGTTGCCACGTTCATGCTCTCCCCTCATCTCATCCCATTACCCATGCAGCCAGCATCCTCTCTAAATTGTTTTGCATGACCTTTGCTACAGTAGCTCTAATTATTACCATCACACAGGCCCTGTAAGGCACACAGCTAATTATACTGGATTTATCTGAAGGGACATTGGTGCCATTCTTCATAGGCATGTCTTGGCTACTGTCAGCGCGGGTGATCTAAACCCAGAATAAGGTTAATTTGGGTAATACAGTAATAGTAATTAGAGTCACAATAATTACAAGCATAGTTGTAATAGCAATGAAGACCAGCCTATTAGTAATAAGGATCCAAATGAACTCACTAGCCATATGCAGTACCTTATGTAATTGAGAAGAACGGCATTGCCAAAAAAAAAAAAAGTAAAAAAGAGCGAGGGTGAGAAGTGCTGCGCGATATGCATAATGACATTATTACGGAGCCACATTGTTGCTGTTTCCTTCCCATTGCTCGGAATTGATGTTTGACAGTGGTAGTTGAAAGATAAATTTTCAAAGGCATTGTGGGATTATCCGTTAATGTAGGTACCAGGACCTCTAGTCATTGCATCTCATAAAGAGTTGTTACTAGAGGAAGCAATATTTTCAAAGCTCCAACATGAATGAAGAAGGGCAGTTGGAGCCGTCTTTTGGCTGGCGGGCAACTCATGTAATGAGCCTAAGAGGGTTCCAATTATTCCACTTGCGATCAAAAAGGAGAAGGAGATTACTTCTCTTGCCTCTTTTTTCTTTGACATTTTACACAGTAACATCTTTTGATAGGGGCTGGGGGAGAGAGGGAAAAACGATTGCCAGTGAGTGCCTGATAGTCTTGAACGGACTCCAGCAGTACAGTCCTTTCTGTCTGGTGAAGACAAGGCAATGCACACATTCTTTTTTTTTTTTTTTTTTGGATGTGTTTGTAATAAAAACTACTTTTCCCAGTGCATGGTACATTAGCTTTCTCTCAGACTATGTCACCTGCACAAGACAGAGAGGAAGCTTTCATTTGACCGCAGGCTTTGGCTACAGCAGACTTGATGGCTGATCGCTGCCATATTTTTCCACAGAGCTGTTGTAAATTGTGAGGAGGCATGTTGGGTACTCACTCACTCTCTGCAGTTGTTTCCCCCCTCTGCTTAACAGTGTAAGTCATGTTCAGCAGAATACAAAGGGGAGTTGAATTATTTGATTGTGTGCAGATTTTTTTCCTCTGCTTTTCCCAGATTACAAGTAAAAGCACATTAAATGCCTGGGGGGGTAACTAAAAGGATTTTTCCACTATAGGACATCAAACTATATCAGCCCAGGAGAAATAAATGATGAAAACAAAAACAAAAGACAAATAATATTATGTACCACTGCACTGAGACAAAGAGAGCTCCTCCAATCTGCATCAGCACAGATAAACATCCACCCCTAAGATATGTTCTTGCTAGATAACAGCTTAGTGTTTGCAACACACACAAACACGGGCGTACAAGCGCACGCAGCGGAGCTTTGATAAGCACCGAAAATTACTACATGTTGTTTATGGTGGCAGAACAAAAGGATTCAAGGTCTTCATTTCAAGAAATCAAGGCATGGAAAGGTGGATGCAGGGTCTAAGATGCATGTCAATTGGATAGATTTAACTTGATAATATAGACATAATTAGAGGGAAACAAGACGTGTGCTCAGGTGTGTGTGTGTATGTGTGTGTGTGTGTGTGTGTGTGTGTGTGTGTGTGTGTGTGTGTGTGTGTGTGTGTGTGTAGGAGATCTGAGAATACAGTGCCTCGCTTTCCCCTGTGGATCCACTGCAGGGGTAGGAGGCGCAGCTCCACCGTCTGTTGCTGTTTTCCACGACCCCGTCTATCCCCCCGCAGTGAAAAACGATGTTTGCCCCCAAAGAAGGCCCTAATACAAATTAAATTAAATGAAGTCAGTGTGGCTAATCCCTGTGTGTTTCAGCTGCTAAAAACACCCCCACTCTAACTCCCCCACTCAGGAATGAGTGGGTCAAGCCTGCTGCATCTGGACCCCTATGCACTAGTCCTGCTCTCAAGCTGCCAGACTCCCAGTCCCTGACGGAGACGACAGCAGGCCTCGCTCAGACTTTCTGCCCTGCTGCCACTGTATGTGTGTGTGTGTGTGTGTGTGTGTGTGCCTTACTGTAAATTTGTGTTGTGTTGCTCCCTCTCTGACTCACATAGTATTTATTCCCCTTTGCTTGCTTTGCCTGTGTGTCTCCATGTGTGCATTTCTTCAAAAAAAAAAGACTTATTGGTGTTTGTGAGTGGCTTATGCATTTCACACATATTTCTAGCTTTTTTTCCCCTTCTGTTTGGATTTTTTTTTTAAATTTACAGTTAAATATAAAATACAAAGGATCCACATGTTTACATCTCTCAGACAATGTGGTAAACAGTAGTGCAATGGAAAACAAGCAGAGTGGTGTGGGACCACAAGCATTAGATGCTGTTTTGTTCTGCCTGTGCCCTGATGGCGTTCTGTCATAGTCCTGTTAACAAGCTGGATTTGCAGATGCGGCGGTGATGTGCAAGCAACTAATACTCGACTGTCAATCCCAGCACTGACAGCTGCCTAGAAGGACCGTCCCAAATATTAGCACCAGATGTGCTTCACGTTGAAGCACCAGTAAACAGGATCAAAAAGCTAACTAGGCTTCCGTGACTGGATCACTGATAGGAGTAGCCTGGCCGTGACGCAGGCTGAAAGATCTGTTAAATGAAAAGCCCCCCCTCTATTATACGTACTTTGGCACCGAGCCCAATCATCCTCCCCAAAATTGAGCACCAGCACTGATTTGGGAGACAAAGTGCGTCAGCTGAGTTTTAGCAGCTGGTGTCCACAGATATTGTGTTTAGGGGGTTGTGGGTTAGGAGGGCGGGCGAGTTTTTGATGAGCTGAAGCCTGGAGTACATGTTTGTGTGTGTATATGTGCGTGTGTGTGTGTGTGTGTGGCAACGGATTGCGCATTTGTGCCGTGTGTTGCAGACCTGAGCACCTGCACACATGCCCTTTGAAAAGCTCCATCACCCCTCCATCCAGCCAACACGCAGTGTAAACATGGTTTGTTTGAGCGAGTGGCCTGGGGTTGTTGGATTAATGAGCGCTGATGAAGTTCCACTTGTATCCTAGGTGCTGCCTCCCTATTTGCTGGAGTGGCTGTGATGTGGTAGTGTGTCTGGAGGCGGTGACTCATTCCCTTTACCCAGTGTCAGATTAAGGCATGTCAATAAACAGACCCACTCAATCCATCTCCGAGTGACTGCATCCGCTCACAGAGCCTCCCAGTCTGTAATGAGCTGCTGCAAATCTCCATCCAACTAAAATGTCTGGAAAGATGCCTTGTCACAGTGAGCAAGAGAAAAAAAGAGAGAGGGAGGGCGCGAGAGACAGAGAGACTACAGCAGCACCGATGTGACTGGCAGCCACCTTTAAGAAGCCGAGAAAAAAATCGTACCGAGCCGTGCTCCACCGTGTTGTAAAGTGCAAGCTGATCTGCTCCCAGCGCAGACTCACAGATTTCTAATTCCTGCTGTCCTCGTGTGCATTGAGTTAATCAAAAATTTATTCTAGGTTTACTGATTTCAAAAGTGACTGAAAGTTATGCTGTTTATTCAGTCGCTGCTCTCATGTAAGCATTTGAGGGGGAATGTGTTTACATAATCTGTAGTGTTACTGAATGTTTATTTTTAAGGCCCAGCCCAGGGGAGGTGGGAGACACCTTTGGGAATATCTTGAGCGCTAATTTAGCGTGCCCCCCCCCCTCCCCCTCAACACTGGCTAATGTAGGCCACAACTGAGGAGAGAAATCGCTTTCTAGTAATTCTTTCAGAAAAATTAAACGACTGCTAAAAACATGTGTTTGTAATGCTTCTTCCCAGGGGGCCGGAAAACCACAAAACCTACCTGGATTAGACGGTCCCCCTTAACATTTCCGGAGTCTGTTCAAAGGAGTCACCACCTACCTCTCATGAGGCGCCATGCACACATTAACGGATTTTGGGATGAGAGGAGTGTGAAAACTTTTCAGTCTGACATCCAAATTAAAGAAAATCCCTCAAGACTTGCCTAAAGGGGAAGTTCCTGCTATTTGAGTTTGATTGGGCTCCACGGGCTTTAGGAAAAGTAAGCCGATTTCTTTCAGGAAACAGCGTAGATAGTCGAGCCTTTTTCCTCCCTCCCACCTTTTTCGCTGTGAAAAACCGTGAATCCTAATGTCACGGAGATACACAGGTTCTCTTTCTGATCTGCAGATAGCACAAGTCTGAAGGCTGGAGCGCTGAACAGGTGTTAAGTGAAACATTATCCGCTCCTGTGTTCCTGGTTGACGCAGTGGACCCCTATTCATTCTAAGTGGACGCGATAACTCTGTCTGAAAGGCTTAAAAGCAGCAGCCTTGTCTGTGCACACAAAGACAAAACAAAAACACAGACCCAGGAAGCCACACAGCTACCAACAGTTTGAAACATGTTGGGCCCGAGCAGTGATTCCCTGTAAGACAACAGCTCTGACTTAAGCTTCTTTAGCGTCAGCCGACTCCGCTGGAATGCAGACGTCTGCAGAGGGGGCCTATTATTTAAAATCTTTTCATCATGCTGAAAGGGAGGGAAATAGCTTTGACGTTGAGAAGCTCATGAATAATGAATGCTGTTTCTATCAATGTATGTATAATTAATCACATCTCTACTAACTGGACTTCTGTGGAGCCTGCAGTCCTGAGTGACATGGAGACTGGTCTGGACTATTGTCTCTGTTACAGAATAAAAGACAGCCGCATGATGTGCAGTTTTCTTTGTGGGTGTGCTACACAGGTGGAGCGAGCAATAGCAGCAGCACTTTGGCCTTTTTTCCTCTTTACAAGAAGCGGGGTGGAGGGAGGTTGTTTTTGGTCAGAATGGACAAATATTTGTTGAATTTCACACAGGAAGGCGAGAAAAATGAGGAGGAAATGCAAGCAGGATGTTGTGTTCACGGATCAGTTTCATTGTGTTTCAGAAAAGCTGTTATTTCGTTTGTTCCAACAATGCTGAACGCTTGTGGTCAGAAATACAAGAGACCCCATGATAGCTTTTTAATTCACCCAGTTTATTTTCTTTTTTTCAGTCACAGAGATTTCAGAAATGTAGAAAGTGCAGCAAAGCAGGGAAGTCTTTTAAAAACGTTCTCTCTGCAGAATCACTCACTTTCATAACATGATTGATTTCCAAATGGGCTACTGGGTTTGGGGTGAATTGATGGGTGATGAAGTGAAATGATGCAGAGAATGTGGCAGCTTATTTGTCACACGTGTACCCCTCTGTCACAATTGGTTGTGTATAATTTGAGTTTGCAGGGGAGCCAGTTGATATTAAATGGTAACAACTCTCTGTATTCATCACGGCAGGCCCCTTTTAGCAGGCAGAAATAGAAAATGTAATCTCATCCACAACCATGGCTTTGCCTCAGGCACTCTTTCACCCTTTTTACCACTGATCCTCCCTCAGGGGCCCTACCCTCTCTAAAGGAAGAGGGAAATCTATAATCTAGCAGATGGCAGAGGGTCTATGGGAAATTTTATAATCAGGAAGAAGGTGGTGACCACCAACCCTTTGCCCTCGACGAGGTGGAGGGCAAAGGGTTGGTGGTTGGAGAGGGTTACTGCATCTCAGCAGCTGAAGAGCGTTTCTTCCTTCTTACATGGTAAACACAAGAAGCCCACTCCAAACAGTTGCGTTTATAGTCTGCGTCTGTGACGTGGGTGTCATGCAGACTGAATCCGAGCTGCTGCTGGGTGCAGACCCAGAGGCGAGGACATCGGGCGCCAGCACAGACCTGCAAGTCAGGGATTGTTGGAGCGGTGCTTTTGTAGGGAAGTGGGAAGAGAGAGTATGTGTGTGCAAGAATGTGAATGTGCAAGAGGCTCAAAGTGAAGCATTTCTTTTCATTCTCACAGTGTATAGGATACGAAAGGTAGACCCACACATACTCCTCTGCATTCTCACCGGCAAAAAAAAATCATGACATGAAAGGACCACATACATCTGCCAACAGCCACTTTTATACGCTGACCATCTTTGATCTGTTGCAGTATTTGCTATAATTTCCTTCCACTCTCTTTTTTTTTTCACCCATCTCTGCTCTTTTTACTTTACAACAACCAAACCTAGCAGGACAATGAAACCTTTTGTTGTTCATTAATTGCAGCTGGTCTGCACTGTAAACCCCCTGGATCTAACTCTCCTCATCCCTTTGTTTAGCAATAGGATATCAATAACAAGGGACATAATGTGTAACATTTCCTTCCGGGACCGAGGGGAGTCCGTGACCGAGCTGCAGCAACGAGGCACATCCTCAGACTGTTCAAACACAAAATGAAGCAGCAAAATTTGATCTGACAGATTTAATTGATTCTGTCTAGTCTGTTGTTCTGTTTGTTTAAACTGTGCCTTTTTGTGTCAGTAAGAGCATTTTATGTCCACCAGGAGCATAGCTGGATGATTTTTGTCAACTAAATTGACAACATTAAGGAGTTGCATCCATGTCAGATAGGAACCACTCACTTATGTAATTGACTTTTTTCCATTTTATCTCAAATGGCAACTTTGCTTAGAAGATAGCTTGTAGTATTCTTTGTTTAAGCACGTTTTAATCTTCTGTAATTTAACAAATGCCAATTATTAAATCCACTATGTTGTCTGAAAAAATCACAATAGTCTGGATTCTTTTTAAAACCATAAATCTTGAAGAAAGAGAAAAGTGTCTTTAAATTTAATTGTAAATGCCAGATTGCCAATGGTGACATTTTATTCATCTTTTACTCAAAATAGCATGTGCATGCCACTTCATCTGTCCATATTTCGCTAGCTTACTTCCTTGTTTAAATGTTATGCTGTGCCGCATCAGCCTCGATAATGCATACAGTAGGGCAGCTGTGCGACTTTTTTTTTTTTTTTTCTCTTTTTCTCTCCTATCTGTGTGACATCTGCTGAACTTGTCGGGTGTTTACTGGTGTAACAACTGGTGTCTTCACTCCCCCACCCCTCCTCTTCTCCCTGGTGCTCTCCATGCCCCACACAATGAATACACTTGCATCCAGACTACAGAACCAATTGTCACGCTGGGAGGAAGGCAAATCAAATCTTACGGCAGCAACTAGGCGAGGAGATTGCTTTTCCTCTCAGTGGCAGAGAGGCAAGTCCGCCGTCCCCGTGCCTCGGCTTTTGCTGGAGAGAAAGAAGCGAAGGGGTGAAAAGGGGAAAAGCAGGGCGGCAGGAGCTGGACCGCAAGTCTCCTGCAGGTCAAATCTCACCCATTTCCTCCCATCTTCACCATCTCTCGCTCTCCGCTCTCTTTCCACTCCTCTCAACACTCATCCTGACACTACCTATCAGTCATCCGGCGACCGGGGACTACATTCCTGCCTCCAGTCCTCCAGATGAAACGGAACAATAATTATGGGGATAGAGTGGCCCTGGCCGCCAAACTGGGGCCGCTCAAATCACAACAACACATTGTCCAACCTGATTAAGTAGCCATTTGTGGCGTTCTCGCTGTAGTTAAGCAGTCCTCATCCTCTTGCCTGAAACTTGACCTCCCAGCATGATATATTGACATGTCCTCCAATTTGAGGTCGGCCAGAAATGTGGGGGAAGACATTACATTTCTTTACAGGAAGCCCAGGCTAATGCATCCAATTCTGCCTCAGAATAGGCACTTTTGAGTGACTCATCAATGCCCAAGGTTATGCCCTCACATGATGGCTGTTTGTTTATTACCACTGACAATTTGATAAATAGAGCAAGTAGACCACCTTTTTTGATTAATGAGGAGCAAAAGTGGTGCAGAAGAACTGGAGCAGAAGAGATGGTGATTCAGGCCTTGTCCACACGTAGCCGGGTATCTCACAAAACGAAGATATTTTTCTACGATTCGGCCTATCATCCACACGAAAAGGCAGATTTACGTCATCAAAAACGATTCTTTTTAAAAACTCCGACCAAAGTGAAGATTTGCGAATTCTCCGTTTTATGCGTCTGCATGTGGACATCAGTAACCGGGGTTTTGCGTTTGGAAACGTCACCGCCTGCGACAAAATATGTTCTTACGTCACATATGCGACCTGTGTTTACATTCGGTAACAGTATGGATGCTCTCACAAGGTTTTGGCCGCTGTTTCTTGTACAGGCGCTTTTTACTTGCTTGTTTTTACAAGCCCAGATACTGCTCCACATTCAACAACACAGGCGAAGGACGACGTTAAGGACGGTTATTCTCCACCACCTTGCTAGGATTTGGGGAACTACTGCCACCTAAAGGTCCGGCATGCTTATGAATGTGCTGAAAAACGCACTTATGCGGTTAGGTGTGGATGAAGTTTTTTTCTAAAAACGAGGTGGTGTGTATGTGTTTTTTTCTAGACGGAGGGGGGCAGGATATTCGGTTTTACAAAAACCCTGCTACGTGTGGACAAGGCCTCAGAGCAGCTGAATAGTATGAATACTATGAAGAGCCTCCTTTGGTTGCTCCTACTACACCCTTGAGAGGGCTCTATGTTTAAAAAAAAGGCCTGAGAGAGGATTGCATTATGGAAAGTACAGTTCCATTTCAGGACAGGGACAGCTTCAGAGTGGGGGCATACTGCTTTCCTCTCGAGGTCATGCTCACACAGAACATACCAACCAAACCAATTACAGGCTGCAGCCGGAGTGACATTCACAAGAAATTTTCTATCTTGTCTTTTAAATGAAGTTTCCCTCTTGTTGCTCATGCCTTGCATTTTCATTAGACTCTCACTGGATGCGTAGTCACTGTAGCAGATGAGGCAGTTTAATTTGTATACACTGGGACTAAAGCGGAACACAGGTGGAACACCAAATTATGCATATACTGAACACGACTGCTGTAGCAAATACACATTATTCTGTCTGTATAATTATCCATCATAGAAATTTTACAGCCAGAGTTCTGCTAAGGGAAAGACATTGTTAATAAAACACTACATACGAATTTGTAAAATGTGGCATAATTTACAAATGAATTAAATAAAAGTGTTAATCTTTAATTAATGATTAATCTGAGTTGCAGTATGTTGCCACTACCGTTACCTTTGATATTTAATGGAGTCAAGCTGAACGGGAACAAAAGGAGTCAGGGCTAATACAAAATAACAAACACTGTGTGCTCCAAATTATGGGATAATAATAAAATGTTAATTGAATTCCTTTTTATAAATTATCTCCTCTATAGTAATGAGTTAAAGTTTAATTAGGGGTAAATGGTAAAAAGGAGATGGAATGATGCTAACCTTCAGCGCATAAACACGTTGCATCATAATTTAAAAAAACCCAATCAGACGCCTGCCCTGCATTGTTGCTTATCGTCATGCGATTTTTCTGCAAAAATAATGAGGAGCAAAGGGGGTGAGAAGGAGAGCAACAGCTTATCTAATGATTCAAGCTAGACGTATGCACATTTGAGAATACTAGAAGATGAGTATACCTCTAATATACATACAGATTCCTGAACCACTGCAAGTGAAGACACAATACCGCTATCAACGTCAGTTAAATAATAATGCAGCACAGCATGCATATGTTATCTTTGAAGCCATGTGAAAATGGCATCAATAGCAAGAAATTGAACAAACAAGGACATGCATTTGGTAGCATATAAAAAAAAAAAACTCTTACATTTTTCATAGACTGCAAACAGGTCATGGAAGCTATTTGCCAGAGGTAAACACGGCACATTCGCTGCTGTGTGATCTGCCAGCATCGTTTTAATTTATTTATGTATTTTTTTTTGTTTATTTATATCAAAAGAGATCCAAGAAGATTGGGACTAATGTTTGACATTTCTTCTGCTCCCCCGTCCCCCGCCCTGCACACACTCCGCTGCATTGTGGTTTCACTGCCACGCAGATGCCGAAAAAGTTCAAAATGTTCAACCCCATTAACATCTCATAAGGAGAGTGTTCGCACAGTCGCACACTGAGTTTTAATCCAAATCTGTCTGGTCACCACGTATGACAGCTGTGCGGGGCCGCTGCTACCCCAACAGCAGGCTCGTGTCAAATGTGTAGCTCACTTGATAATCAGCAACTCTGCTGCAGTGGCGGCATTAACCTTTCCAACCATCAGGGTGACTTTTTTTTTTCCTCCAACAGGGCTTTGATATCGGTATTGTAGACTTTCCTCGGAAGCCAGCCATTGACTCACAGGTTTTATCAGGATACAGTATCTGCACTGTGGAATTTTAAGTGAAGGCTCTGCTTTCTTTCTGTGGAAAACACCTGCATCTTATCAAACTTTGTCAAAAAGGTCACATACTGGCTTTCCACAGGACTGGGAAAGTCCTTTGAGAGGCTTTGATATCCTATGGCCCCTCTGACATCTCCCGAGTGCGAGGAGATGCTCTGCAGATTTAAGAGGGGCTACCTGCTCACTGTATAGCGACTCCTCTGTACATGTGCTCCTCTCGTCAGACGTTTTCCCTGCTAAATAAATGTTGGGAAAAAAAATGAATGTAGGATCCCTTTGAACTGTGTTCTCTAATGTGGGTCAGAGATCTATCGCATGCATATTCTGAAAGCCTTTTCATCTGCAATTGCAGAGTTAAGATTCCCCTGGTACACTCTTAATTTCATCTACTTCTCTCGCACTTATTTATTTAATATTTCTACATTAATGTCTTCTCAAACATGGTAAAAGTGAAGAGTTCAGAGAAGAAAAAAGGGAAACTTTTCTTCTCCCCCTGTCTGCATGATAGTCTGTCCTCCCTAATGACTCCATTTTAAAGACAGTGGGCTGACCGGCAGTGGAGGGAGGGAGCAAGGGATCGAGAGCAGGGAGGGTGAAGAGGAGAAGAGAGGCTGTGCTCACTGCAGCACTCTCCTCAGCTCTCAACTCCCAGTCAGCCTCTCTGTGTGTGTGCTTTGAAAGAGAATAGGACTCAGCCCTTTGAAAGCCAAGGCTGCTCACCAGGGCCTTTGTGTGAAATAACATTTCTACTGAAAGCCAATTACTGCTAACATTATTTTGGTTGCTTCCATTATTAAAAGTACCTCTCTCTGTTGCCCCCATCGTCATCCCCCACCCTCCTCCACCCCCACCCCCACCTGCTCTCCCACCCCGTTCATCACTCTCTTACAGACGGAGAATTATTCCATTGACTCCAGTTACGTGAACAGCAGAGCCCACCTCATTAAAAGGTATGTCTTGATTAGGAACTGTTACCAGCACCTCATTACCATGGTTATCTGTAATTGTTTTATCTAATGGGTGCACAGCTACCGTTACAGAAGTTTGCATGTGTACCTGCATGTTTTTCATTCGGTATAATTGCAATGGGAGGATAAGATTTTGGGATAAATAGCATTACTCAGTAATGCGTTTAGCAGACACTTGTTGAAATGAGCCACACAGTCATACTTTCGGATTATTAAATTATGCAGAGCAGTAGAATCTGCACGGAATGATTTCTGTATTTGCAGATAACCTTATTTTGCTCCTGTGATTTGGTCCATTAGCAACACGTGGCTTGAATTGCATCACATTATGGCTTAAAACTACTGTGCGGTGGCTAAATGATATGCAAAAGATTTCTTCTTTGTTTTTCAAGACAAGCTGTTTCATGAATAGTCAATAATTACATTTGTTTGTTTTCTTTTGTGAGGAAGTGAAGGATAAGTGTTTTCATTGTGCATTGCTATTCAGTCTACCTGAGCCAGGATATTGGATAGGGTTGCAGGAATTCAGCAGCGGGGGTTGGGATGGGGGTCATATAATAATTCCCTCCAGTCATGGAAGGTTTTTGCAACCTCGAAAACAGTTCTCCCTTTCTACCTGCAGCTATAGAACATTCCAGGTTTTCTTTTGTTTGAGGCCATCCCAGCTCTTTTGAAAACCCATTATGGCAATTTTCCCCCCAAAAGATTCCCTGCATTAATGTAAACAAGGAGCATTCAAGTGTGGGCCTCTGCAGCTATACTACAAAGAAATCCCCTCAGGAGCCAGGGAGCCTATGGTCTGGGACAGGTGCAATTACAGTGATAACATCAGAGAGCCGGCATTACCTCCACTGCAGTCCTCTCTCCCAGGCTGGAGAATGTGAGGCTCGGGCTGGGGAATGCAGCTACCTTGCACTGCCCTTCACTTCCTCTACCTTTCTTTTTGTTTGCACACTTTTGTTTACTCTCATTTTCTCCTCAGCCTATTTTCCCTCTCCTTTCTAACCTCTTGTCAATTCCTACATGAACTCATTCATATATTTTCTTTCTCCCCTCCCCCCGCAAGAACACATGTTCATATATTCACCCCTATTTAGTGTTGTTTGTAAAGCAGAATTTGTTCCAGTGGGATGGAAATCAAATGAAGGGAAATCACGCTGTTACTGTGCAGCTGTTGATTGTGCCTGCACACCCCACCCTCTTTGTTGACTGTGAGCCCCAAACAAGACAGATGCTCAGTTTGTATGCTTCCAGTGTTTCCTACATCCATCTTCCTTCCAGGAATTCCTGATTACTCCAGTATTTGTTTGATTGTAGTGAGTGAGTGCCTCCTGTTTGTTCGGTGTGATGCCCTTGAAGTCGGTGCATCCATCCAAAATGTCCCCTTCTTAAACTTCCCATAGCTTCTGTGCTGTCTGTGGAGTTTAAAAAAAATGTTGTGCTTAATCTGAGAAGGCTTTCAGCAGATTTAAAACTACCTTTTTATTACATGGTTCCTGCAAAAAAAAAAAAAAAAAAAAAGAAGCCGGAGACTCTCTTTGTTCTTTGCACAGGTGGAACGTTTAAGTAAGACTTACAGCAAAATAAATTGCTATTCATCTCCTTTGAATTCGCGGAAACGGACCATGTTGGAGGGCAAAGAATCCAAAGAAAATATAAAAAAACGGGGACAGGGAAGGAAAGACAGACAACTGGTCACAAACCATTAGAGGCATAGCAACAAACGAGAGCATGTGAGAGAAGGTGATGTGACAGTTAATCAACATTTCGTTTTCCTCCCTCCTGGCCCCCATGTAGCACATCGACATTCAAGGACCTGGAGGGGAACAGTCTGAAGGACAGTGGCCACGAGGAGAGCGACCAGACCGACAGCGAACACGACGTCCAGAGAGGACACTATGTTGACACGGCTGTCAATGATGTGCTGAACATGACTGTCCCCCCCAATATTTGCCAGCTGCCAGACCAAGGTAAGAAAGTCTGTGATCCTGTGTGTGTGTGTGTGTGTGTGTGTGTGTGTGTGCGTGTGTGTGTGTGTGTGTGTGTGTTTAGAGGACTGCTTTGGAGTATGTTTTCCCAGTTTCAAGATAAAACCACTGTGCATTTGCAGTTTTTATGCTACCAGAACATCTTTTAAGATGCATTATGCCCATTGCAGTTCTCAGATGTGCAAGTATGACTAACATCACAGTTTTTTTAATGTTTTTTTTTTGTCTTTGATGTCCTGCTCGTGCAGCTAATGTGAGGGATCTCTGACAGCTAAGGCTACCCTTTGATACCGGCTTAGGAAATATTATTGACTGATAGTAGCCATGTCTGCTCTTGAAGCTGCGCTGACTTCAGATGTGCTTGAATGGCAGCAATTAGGCTCACAAAGGTAGAAGGTGGAAATCTACATATCTTCATGTGCCCTCATCCATTATTCAGTGGGATCATTTAGCTGGGAATTAATGTTGATGTTTCATTTCTAACTCACCATTTAAAAAGACATCCACTTGGTTGGCAGAAGTCAGAGTAAGGGTCATGTTCATTCTTAACCACTGCCAGTCAGGCTGAGGAAGAGAGTGGGTCAGTAAGTGTGAGAGAAGAGGCGAAAGCAGGATAAAGCTGTCTGGAGCAGACCAGGATGTTGCTATATGCACCTGAGGGTATTTACCGAGCTCAAAGGAAACACCACATGCACAGGTGCAGCGGCTCAGAAGAGCATGAGAGTCAGCGTCTGTGAAAACTGTAGACACGTTTTTTTAGGATGACTTCCATTAGCAGTTTCATTCAGAGTGAGAACAAAACACTGACCATTTTGTATTAGAAACACACTCTTGAGGACACCACTTACAGGTAACACTCGTATCTGAACTTTACTTTCGCACTGTGCTCCCATTTTCGAACTTGTGCCACATTTAGGTTTTCTTCCCTCACTTAACATCGACTTAATTTTGGGTCCCTTTTACCAACTCTGGCCCAGTAAGGCTGTCGGCTTCCTCACTGCTTTCTTCTTCCTCAGCATATATAGAGGAGAAATTTTAATGAGCAAGAGATAACGAAAAGGAATCCTGCTTTATAAAAATGCATAAAGGAAAGAAGATGTGATTTTTTTTTTATTATTTATCCATCTATTTTTATCTGTGGACTGTGAAGTGTGAGGATGGGTAGATTCTGTTCTTTTTCTGGTCCCTGGTATATTTAACTAACCAGATGCTTCACATGGAGCAGTTTGGCTGTTGATGTTGTTTGACTGGGGAATAATAATATTAGATAACATACATTTTAGGTTTTTGAGGATTTTTTTCCCAGCTTTTTACCTTTTTTTAGTTTGGGGCAGCTGAAGATAGATACTAACCCTCTGAACCTCTAGCAGTTTCTGTGATTTTTTTTGTTTTTGCTTCTATCGGGATTTTTTTTTTTTTTTTTTGCTCACTGTGGACTCATTTTTCATTGCAATATAAAGTTCTGCACCTCTATGGAAACAGCAAAACCATTACTACAAGCAGGCTAAATGCAAAAATGTTGTTTGATCAGTGTAGCATGGTCATGTCATTTAAAAAAATGGAAAAAAAGAAAAAACAAAAGTAGATTTTTTTTTTAATATTAATGCTACAGAAATTTAAAGAAACTGGAATTTTAATGTAACTTTTGCCCACAAATGTGACCAATGCTAGAAAAACTAGTGGCTCAACATGCTACAGATATTTTACTATTTACATGTTTTATTTGTCTCCATCCTTAATTGTCTTTATCTGCTCTGTGCCTCTGTGTAAACACAGCTTGCAGTTAAGCCTAATTCAGCCACAATGTCTCTGAATTTTTGTTCCCAGTTTGTCAGCTGCAGTCAAGGCTTCATGTTTGCACCTAAAAGCGGAGAGCTTTTTGTTTTTTACTGAATCTGGTTAGAGCAAACGGTTTATTTTTAGTCGGATTTTTAAGTGAGACCTGTAGAATGAAGTTATTTTGATGAAATATCATGATTTTAAGCTGTGATTTAGTTAATTTTACCGACAAAACCGAAAATGACACACAATATATTTAAAGAGTCTTAGAAGGCTGAAAGCCGACTGATCAAACCTGACTGCGAGTTTCAGGGTTCATGGGGTTAAAACAAAGGAGTAAGTGGGGATTATTTGCAGCAAAGGCCTCTGCAGTGAGAACTCGGCCTCAGTATTTGATGCACACGCTACCAAGTGAGGAATCACAGCACCACCAACCTACATTTTATGTTAATCTTGATGTATGTAGCTATACAAGTAGCTCTTTCTTCTTGGTTGGTAGCTTACACTTTGTATTGACTTATCTGAGATACACAGATATATAAGGTGATGAAGTACAGTGTCCAACTTGCACTGGGTGTTCCCTCAGCAGCATCAGACGATAATGAACAATGAAAAGTGAATTTGCTGACTATCGGTTGCCAGCTGTAATTACTTCACAACCTGCAAAAATTCCTGTGCCTCTAAAAAATGCATGCTGACAGGTCTTCTAGTAGTGGGATCTCATTATTGGAGACAATTAGAAATGATGTACAAGAAGAATATTACAAGTGGGGAGAGCTCTCTGAGGCAGTTCTTTTTTCATTAACACCACCAATGATTGTATCTGTTTCAGCAAAATGGATGTATGCTTCCTGAATGTGTAATGCAGCGCCACATTGCTGGTAAACACAATAAGAGGCTATTTCACAGTGCTGTCCATTCTTTTGACCAGAACAAATAGATGATAACAAAGTAGCTGTTTGGAATTACAATTTGATGGTTTGTTATTGGCTTCTTTTTTTTCTCCTTTTATTGTGATCAGCTGCATACTAACTTCTGGCCAGCAATTTTCTTCAGTAAGGACTTAGCAAAATGGCTTCTCAGAATCTTTTTTTCCCCATTGTTTTTTGGAAGTCAGGCAGCAGCAGTGGTCACACCAGTGAGTAATGAGAAGCTGTTCATAATTATTAAATGAATTGACCAAAGATCACGTGCAGAAATGGAATGACATGGCAAATGAAATTGTCCCTCTATTACCATCTCAACAGTCTAATTACATGGTTAAAGGGCATGGTGGGATGACAGTGATGGGCAGATTCAGCATGACGCACAAGTGAATCCATCTCTACAGTTGTATGAGGATTTTACATAATCAGGGTTTTTTTTTTCTGTAGCTCCTCAGGAGAACACTGGCGCTGTCATTTCCCTGCTTCTTTCTCCTCCATGCACACCGACTTGAGTACAAAAGCAGAAATAGAACAGTTGAGGTTGGTATAATATGAGACGTGCAGCGGTTTCGGTCACGTGACGATGTGGTTTTACTTTGAGCCCATTTGTCTTAATTGACAAAAATGGACACTATCTGCCAGTTGTATTGAGTGAATGGGAGGAATTTTCAGAAAACAAATAGGCATGTTCACTAAACACCCCACTGCTTCGATGTCTTCTGGGAGTAACTGTGTTGTATTGTGCGCCTCTCCTGCCAGCTAAGGCAGAAAACAAGTTGAGAGACTGCAATTGCCAAAGGACAACACAGACACACACACACACACACACACACACACACACACACACACACACACACACACAAGCTGCGGATAGAGCAGCCTTGTTTTTTGTGTGTTTTTTTATTGTTCTGTTTTCTTGTGTTGATAAGCGCAGAGAACAAAAGGAAACTGGAAAGGGGGAAGGAGGAAGGGTTAAACTCTCGGGCTTTTACAGTGCAAATGTTTACCATTCCCAGTGCCATGTAAAGATGTTGTTTGCCTTGGAGACGAGTCGTTACCTTTACACAAAGAAC
Source organism: Amphiprion ocellaris (assembly GCF_022539595.1). Classification (NCBI taxonomy): domain Eukaryota; kingdom Metazoa; phylum Chordata; class Actinopteri; family Pomacentridae; genus Amphiprion; species Amphiprion ocellaris. The sequence continues at coordinate 13,256,013 of NC_072778.1, read as the reverse complement.
CCGCATTCTCGTCATCTCGTTGGCTTTCACGTGGGAATCCATTTGTGTGACTAGATTCAACCACTAACTAACCCAGCACCATATCACAGTGGGCATTTTCCCTTCTGAAGCAATTTGGGAGTTTGATATTTGGCTTGATGCAGCTTCAACAACACTATTCATCATTCCTGCACCAGCCACTACCAAGGTAACTTTCAGCGAAGTGCTCATGAAGAGATTTTAGATTTAAATCTGAGTGAACAACTCTTTGTTGAATCCCTGCCAAGAATCTAAAGAGGCGTGTGTGCTCTTTTTAAAAACCTGACCTTAAATATCCTCACCCGGTGGATTAGATTAAGGGAGTATCTGAAGAACAAATTACATTAAATCTCTTAAAATCTATAAAGGAAGGGATATCTTTAACATGTAATGGCTCCCTCATATCTGCCAATAGAATAAAAATGGATGATATCGCTGTAACTATAAACTGAGAAGCGCTATATAAAATGAATTCTTCTTTATCTTTATAGGCATGTCTGTGAAGTCAGGGGGATTTGGTTGAAATGTGCGACATGCTAGCTTTGGCTCTGTAGAACCATTAGTGTCAAGGGAGAAGCAAGGGAACTGACTCCGAAGGGGCTGGTGACAAAAGGAGCTTAATCTATTTTTTCGACTTCCTTTGATTGTCATAGCTCACACTTTAATTCCTTGCGGATATGGATGAGCCATGGTTTTCAAGGATTAAGATTCATGTATTGTTAAATCGTTCAAGTTATCTCCGTGGGAGGGAACGGGAGAGAGCATAATGTCATTTTGCAGTGTCCGATTTGTGGGCTTAGAGGTTTGTGGTCTTGATTTTGGAATTGTTTCCAGGTCAATGTGTAAGTGTTCTTCAAATAAAATCCTTTCCTCCTGGCTTATTAGACTCAAAGGGATCCAAGACTGCTCAATTAGTCAGAGCAGGGAACAGGCCTCTTTTATTTCTGACATATTCCTTGGCCTCCACCTCTGGAGACTATCTCTCATCTATCTGTTAACTCCCTGTGGGTGTGTGCCTGAAGCTGGAGCCCAGGAATGGAAGCCCCCTCCATGGGCTGCAGATTCCTCCATATTCCCTCCTTCCATCAGCAGATCCACAGGGTTTCGCTGCTCCTAATTGATTTCAGCTCCCCCCACCTTTCCTTTCTCTTTTTCTCTCTCTCTCTTTCTCCATATGTCTTTCCATCGTTTTCTTCTGATTCCATCTCCTGACTGCAAACATCTCCAATCCACATCTCCCAACTTTGTGCCAGTCAAGCAGTTCCCTTTCCCTGTTGAATTAAAGAAGGAGTAAAGGCACGTCACATGTTCCTGCTGCAAACTTGCCCTAAATTCACCACAGGAACATTTCTAGTTTGCAGTTCTCTGATCTACTAACGAAAATGCTGACAGGTGTCAGAATGAGGAAGGCAACAGGAACAGGGCTGTGCTGACAACACGAGAGGGGGCGAGAGAGTCTGTGTGTGAGGGAGACAGAGATTGAGAGATGAGCGGAGTCTAGTAAGCAGTCTTAGCGAGGGAAAATAAAAAGAGGAAAAGAAGAAACAATTTCTCTGACAGGTAGGGGTGATTTTTTTCCCTCACTCCGAGGTAACTGTGAATGTGCCAGAGGATTTGACTGATTCTCAAGCAACATTTGATTGAATTAAGCATCAAAACTCTTGTTGTGATTCGGGCTAGCGACACGTGTTGCGTTATGATGCTTTATGATTACATCAACATGTAAACTCTATACTGGAACCATCCATTTTGATTTAGGATTTGCCTAATCTAATGTGGAGCCAGTGGAGGTAAAATGGCTGACAGTGACAAAGAGCTGAGTGCAATACGAGCATTAAGGAAGATAGAGTGCAAACACACCGCATGCTCAAACACACCAGAGGATGCTTGCAAGCAGGTGTGGTGAAGGCTGTAATGAACAACCAAGATGCAGATTTTGCCTCTGAGATGTAGAGACTTGAGGAAAAAGAAGGAAATAAAATGTCATTTCAAGCTGTGTCCATCTGTGCTCATGTTTTTTTTATTTTTTATTTTGCTTTCATTGCTGAATGAAATTTTGTGACTCTGTGAGGGGTCTGGCTGTCATATTGAAATTAAACGTAATGTAATAAAGCAGAGCTGACCAATACTGATTTTGCCCCTGCTTAAAAATAGAAGGAAAGATGAGATGTAATTTCTCTTGCTTTCTCTGTTTTTATATAGTTCACTGTGAAGAAAGGTTCTAAATTTTTAATTTTTTTTTAATTGGCTGTGGCCTCTTGTGGTGGTATTTGTTTCCAATGCTTGCATAAGTAAACCAACAAATTCTTTAAAAAATCATGTCCAAACCCACTCTTTTAGTTCCTTAGCCAATTCCGAATGGGAATCAGCTAAGAGATGTGAAAGAGAAAAACAAATGTGACATAATTTGATTCTCTGACAACTTTTTACAAGCATCGCCTCTAGCTGCTCTTCCTCGACGGCTGCCACAGACACAAACACAAATCCATGCAAGGGGTCTTTATTTCCAGCCCAGACTGCACACATATAGTAATGTTATAATACTATAATGGCATCCCCTGAACCCCTCGCTCTGCCAAAGCTCTCCTGAATATACCCAGTGTATTTAATCAGCTCAAGAGGGGACTGCTTATCTCTTTGCACTTGTCATGGATAGCGTATTGAACATATCAGAGAGAGAAATGGGAATAGTTCATTATTTTCTAGGGCTCACAATGAGCCTGATGTATCTCATTGCAGGCCCTCCACTGACAGCTCATTTTCTAGACAATCCTGGCATTCAGTTCACAACGAGGCAGGGCAAGAGAGAGAGACAGCGAGAGACAGAGACAGAGAGAGGGAGGAAACACAGAGGCAGAGAGAAAATGGGGCTCCGGATCTCCATTGCTTATTCATGACGCTGTGGCATGCTAGGTGTGTTAATAATCTCCGTAGAAACCAAGTGAATCACAGTTGTTTGTTGAACACCTAGCCAAGCTGGGCCCCAATTGACAGCAGATGGGAAAACAGGGGGATCAGGATGATCCCAGACAGAGGGAGGGAGATTAAGAACAGGTAATGTGCAGAAGTTGATGGGGGCCGAGTGTGTATTAAAGAGAGAAGGAGAGACTACCTGAATTTTAAATCTGTCTGAGAGTGTGTACATAGGATATAGAATGTGTGTGTGTGTGTGTGTGTGTGTGTGTGTGTGTGTGTGTGTGTGTGTGTGTGTGTGTGTGTGTGTGTGTGTGTGTGTGTGTGTGTGTGTGTGTCTTAAAAGGTTAATCAGGGAAGGAGTGAGAAAGAGGGAGAAAGATAAAGAGATGGCACAGGAGAGAAATGCTATGGGTAGGAGGGGGAAATAGAGCGAAATTCAAGACGCAGAGCTATAGCGTTGTCTCCAGTCCACTCGCCTTTTGTGGCTCTGATTGATTCTGCTTCTTGTCGGAGGAACTGAGGCAGCAGCCATTTTTCTAACCGCACCATTGTGTTTTTAATTCTTTGAGGTCACCGCATGGGCACAACCTCTTCTCCACTGTAATACAAAGCAAGCAGTAATAAGACTGTGGGTTGAAACAGCGGCCTGGATGGGTGAAAGGAACTGCAGCCACATTTATACTGAAATCACAAACACCCCACGGAACAGTTGGAAAAAAGTTATTTAGAAAAAAATGATCGTGGATTAATCGTAGTATAATGACTGTATGGATTTTCTTTTCTCCTGCCATCTTCCTATCTCACTTTTCTCCTCACTTTTTTTCATAGTTTCTGTCTGTCCCCACAGCACCTCTCAGTTATCCTCACTACCCACTTGTTTGCAAGTTTATCTTAGTTTGTTCAGCAGCAGTAAAGACATTCTTAATGTTACTGTGTCTATATTTTATGTGGATTTGTGGACTTTCTGGCATGGACAGGTGGCCATAATCTTCATGTAACATAAATTCATCCTAACTAGAGGTGAACAAAGCATTCTCTCTTTATATACAAATTTCTCACCCACAACTTCCCATCACAGAGTGATGCAGGTTGTTGCACGCACACCTAGCGTGACTGCAAAAGACACAGTGAGCCGAAGCCAATTATGTCTCCTTGAAATGTACCGGTGCAGGTTCTTGTTCACTTTGTTGTCGCGTGTTTGTCAAAATTTAACATGTGAAGTAACAGTTATGGAGACTATCCTCCCAAGGACAATGACAGCAACAGTGGTTTCAGCAAATACACCAAGCAAATGCCCCCTTTATGTTCAAAGCCCTCTGGTCACCATAGTAATTTTGTAGGAACAAAGGAGGGAGTCGGGGGAGGTTTTTCTACAGTGACAAAGTCTGAGGAGGAAGGAGATGGAGGTAAAATTGTTGCATGTTTAATAGGAGTTAGTCCCCCTCATGATTTCTCCTTGAACCAAATCTGAAACGTAGAACAGTTATTTTTCAACAGGGATCTGTTTTTGGAAAGGACAGATAAACTATCTCAACCTGGCGATTTGATATCAAGTCAGACGATGCTTATACATGTTTTGTTGTGATTTGCTGTGCAATTTGGAGTACTTGTGACGCAGTTGGGAATTTCATTACTGCCTTTCTGGGAATGGTCCTTTGAAGGTTCTGACATGGCATCTTGGCAGCACTAGTCTGAACGTCTTAATTTTGAGTTTTACTGGAAATGAGGGAGCATGACTCCAGCATTAGCTCTAATGGCCAGTGGTCAGTTCAGAGAGAGATTTCTATGGCTGTCCTGGGGGAATGCATCCCCAGCTGATTAGCCATTGTTGTCTGTTGTGTCAGGAATGCAGTCTGTGTGTGTAACATTAAAGTTGGCCACCAGAGCTACATTGCCTCTCGGACAGAAAAACAGCAACTCCAGAGCAGCAAACCCATATCTTCTGTTTCTGTCATCGGCGAATGACACTCGTTTTCCAAAAAGCATGACTTACCGCATCCTTGGTAGTGAAATGGTATGACTCTAGACTGATACCATGTAGAGTAAACAACCTGATCAGGACATACTATACACATAGACTAACTCAAAGGAGCCTCAGTGTGTGGCTGGAAGTGGGCAGGATAGTCAGAGTGACTGCCAAAGCAAGGCTTGTATTACAGGGATCCCAGGATATCAGACACCAGGCGGCCTGTGCTCCCTCCAGGCAGGGTAGAGTGTGGCAGCTGGCCCATAGCCCAGATAGCTATAATCAGCTCCATTACCTGTAGCAGTGGCTCCCATTTAGGAGCCCTCATAGTGGAACTATGGCTCCACTGCGGGGATTAAGGATGCTGCAAATTTTTAGGAAAAATACAAATAGCATGCAGTTGCACATGCTGTAGCTACACCTGCTGCAGACACATGCATTGTACACACAGGCATGCATTCATAAATGTGCACCGCACAAACGTGTAGTGAATGGGGAGAGATTTTCTGGGCATTATGGTGTCTTGGCACGAGGCATTTGTTTTATCTTCTCCCTGTGTGAAAGGAAAGATTAAGAATATACTGTGCTCTGTTTAAGGGGAAAATCAGCTGTCTTCTGACAAGTACATTGTAGCCCGCAGTTTTCTGTCCAGAATACAAAGAGACATTTATCACTGCAGCTGGGGTAAGGGAGGAAGAGAGAGGGAGGGGGGGGGTCTCCTGTGCTGCAGCAATGTGCGTTTCTTTTTTTAACCCCTATTACTTCCTTTCTGTGGGAAAAACACTACACCTCCATCCTCCTTAATCCATTTGAGATTTCCTACGTTTTTATTTTGCTTTCATTTCACCGTCTACCCGTCTATGCCTTTGTCATCTCCATCCTGTATTTTTTTTTTATCTTAGTTCTCATCACCTTGGTTCTCCTGACAACATTATAACTCAGATGGAATATGTAGCAGGAATATGTAAAGTTATGTCGTCCTCCTCAGTTGTGGCAACAAAAGGTTACTACCTCAGGCAGAGTGCTGTAATATTTCCATATTTTGCTCTCCTCATGTATATTCAGTGAGAGTGATTTATTCTGTAGCATTTTATAACGGTTGAAATGCAGAATTTCTCTCGCCGAGACTGCATATACTGTAAAACATAGCATGGCAGAACGTGCTCATTGGATTTGTACTCAGCAGAAGTTAAACAGAGGTTAAAGAGAAGTCATCCAAACCACCTCTATCATTACTATCTTTCATTCACCAATTAGTGTCAATGTTTCCCTCGCTGTCCCCTAGATGACCTTGCAGAGATGAGCTCAGTATGCTGTAATTCAACATTTTGAGTCAGTCTCCTCGGTGGTAGGCACCTCGTGGCTGCTAGTGACCCAGATTATAAACTATTGATGAGAGAGTGAGGGCACAGTAACAGAGAGGGGGAGACCTGCTAAGGTGTACGTGGACTCTGAGAGCCTGCCGCGTCCTTTTCTTGGCTGCTAGATGTTTCAACATGTCTTCATATTCAAGAAACCGCTGCCTTTTATCTGCCTGCTTGTTCCTCATTCAGTGATTAACCACGCACACCAGTAATTCAGATTAAAGAAACACACTCTGCTACTCAGTTTAACAAGGTCTTCTTAGCTGAATAAAGACCAAAATTATAATGTGCATAACCTGAACACCGCTCCGAGTTTACCAGTCAGTCTGAATCACTGTCCCATGCACACACTGCAGTCTGCCTGTTTTAACCCGGTTCATTTGTGAGAAAGGTCAAGTGCCCAACAGGATCCTGAGTGGCGTTTCTGCGTTGTGGCATAGCTGGAGGTGGTGGATAATCAAATTAAAGTAAATTCATCAGCATTAAAAAACATTCACAAAGGCCCTCTATTTTTGTATTGTGCTGCTAATAAGATATTTCCTTTAGGCTACTACATATCTTTCTGGGCATTAACCTAATTATCATATCACATTAGTATTTTATGTAAAATCAGGTTAGCGTGAAACATATAAATACTGCACTAACTGCTGCATTAATCTGCTTATTGGCAGAAACAGTGTTGTAATACACAAAAGGTGCTTTTGTTAAATTACATCAGGCTTTAATGTTGTCCCTTCTGTAATTGAATGAGGGACCAAATTCACTCAGTGGATACGTCTTGCCAGTCAAATGTGAATTTTCAAACCTCTCTGTCCCTCACCTCCTTAAAGAGGAGGATAAAAGGTAATGAGAGAGGCCAGCTGTTAAGTTTAATGGCAGACGAGAAAATCTCAGAAAGGCTCTTTTTAATGATGTGCCTCTTATCATGCAGTCCTTGTTAAAGATGAGGCCAGAATGCACAGAGAGGACAGAGAGGAGACTGTAGCCAGACACTGCAAATCCCCCCCTCTCCCCATCATTTATAAGATCTGCAGAGGGGGTGGGGGATCTCAGGCCCTTTTGTGAGTTCATCAGCTCATTGAAGAAATCTTGTGCTCCTTCTCTATTCAGCACGCATCAGCATCAGAAAATAAATAAAGCAAGCAATCAGGCCGTGACCTCTCATATCCACAGTGCTTACAGAGCCCCACCCTCCCCGCTCCTCTTCTCTCCCCACCTCCACCTCCTCTTCCTCCGCTGCACTCCACGTAGGTTTAACTAGCTCGGATTTGCAACTGAGTATGAAGCTTGGTGTTTGGCTTTACCACAGGGCAGGTTGTTCCTCGGCTGTCTCCAGAGAAAAGGAACCCAAGGATCGAGAGGAGCGAGGGAATTGGATCTTTGACACCTGTCACTTCCACTCTGCTGCACCTTGCTCCCTTGCCACACATAAGGACTTTTCATGTCACAGCTCAGCGTGTTATCATGAGTGGGCACAGGGCCTGAGAAATCCAATTACTACCACTGTGTCAGACCCCTGCCGTCATCCTTATGTATGCTATAGTCATGTTCCTAAAATCAGAAAAGATGTGCCTATTAGTTCCCTCTCTTTTCTTCCGACCAGTCTCCCACCTCCATTTCAATCTGTGTGTCTTAGATACGAGCTGCAGCTCTTCCCGTGGACTGCCTCACTACTGACAATCCTTGTGCTGGCTGGTGGGTGGCTAATGCTACGGACATTGGTTCTGACTGTCTTATATTAAGTGGTATCATGGTGCAGGCCTCACTGTAGTGGATAATGGAGAACCTGGGAGAGAATCAGCATGCCTCCCAGATGCCAAACAGATTGGCCTTTGTGACAGGGAAATAGGAAGTGTGTTAGAAAGTGTTAGAGGGCCGCCTCCTTGCTTTTCCCCTGCCCAGTAGGTGTAAATCTGATGTATCTCCACACAATGGGGGCCTCGCTGTGTTTCTCTTATTTCTTTTATCTGCTGTTCACCCCTAAGTGACGTTGTCTATCTGGTTCAGCGGGAAACATGCGGGTTGTTTTTTCAAGCCATGATCTGTTTCTGAAGGTGGCCCACCTCCTCTTACTGTAAACTGCATGTTTGTGCACACTGAGCTGAACCTGCCCATCACACTGCTCACCATAATCACCACGTTACAGTGTCCCATTTACAAAAGTTGTTAAAATTACTGAGAAAGGGGACAAGTGGATTTTTTTTCTCTCTTTTTTTTGAAGAAAGCAGAAAAAATAAGGACATGAAAGAGAGAAGGAACCATGCTGGTGCTTCTGTGACAAGATAAAATGGAATATAAAACACACAGTCCTGGCTAACACAAAGTGAACATGACTGAATGAGAAGCCACATTATATTAATTATGTAAGGCCACTCTTTTGAGGCGAAGCAGCAGCTCACAGAGAGAGAGGAAATCCTAAGATATTGGTTTGCTGCCCGGTGTGCCATCCCCAGTTGTTTGGACACATCGACAAATGCTGAAGTATTTTGTTCATATCAGATGGCTAAAACAAATAGCACTTAGGAGAGGAAAAAGTATTCAGAGGGGAAAACTATGAGCAATGTGTCTTTGCGGCAAATCTGTGAGAATATAATAGGCTTTTTATCTAGGCTGTTTATTGGTTATAGATTATAGTTTGTTGCAAATCTGTTGCAACGAAAATGGTTTGTTGAATTTTTTGGCTGTTGGGACGAAAAGGTGAATGTACAAATAGAAGTAATGGTCTTTAATTTGTCATGGGCTTCTGTTTTATCAAGGAAATGATTGTTTTCTATCTTCCAGTGTTATATTTCCCTGACAGTTGCAGTTAGTAGTTTCTCTCCTGCCCATTAAACTTTGCCGAAACACTTACACTTGTAACAGGGATATATTCCACCTAATAAGGCACCTTTAGGTTTCATTTAAGTGTATCTAATTCTCACTCATAGTTTATTCAATAATGAGATAAAGTGACCTCAGGTTTTTTATCCTCCCGTCTTAACATCAGTGATCACAGTCAATAACGCTGCCATCTTTTAGCCCGCTCTTCTTCTCCTCTCCATCCCCGCTCACTGTATTACTTTCATCTACCCCCCAACCCCATTCATGGATGTAATTTAAGAGCCTGTTTCTGCCCCCTTGCTTCTCGCAGACTCAAGGGTTTAGGAGCAAATTAGCTCGCTAGCTCGGTCAAGCTTAAACACAGAAATGCTGAATTTGTTCCAGTGTATTTAAAGATGTCCTCTGCCGATGCATTGTGGAGGAAACGAGCCAAGCAGACAGAGGCAGGCAGGCAGGCAGGCAGGCAGGCAGGCAGGCAGGCAGGCAGGCAGGCAGGCGGTCTGGCTGCCATGGCGGAGTGGGCAGGTCTGCAACTGGGAGTTTTGGGAGTGCATTGTATTATTGTTGTGGGAATGCAGCTCCTGAGCACAGCTTAATTTAAAGCTCATCATTAGAGGGGCAATTTGGATGCCCAGAATTGACAAGGGTGACATTTGCTATGCCATCATAGCAAGATACTAAACACTGCTTGTAATATGTAAGCAATGCATGCAATATAATGATTTTTAAAAACTTTGTGATATGTATTAACTCAGATTAAGGGCAGTATCTGTGTTTTGCAGCTTTAAGCCATAAAAGCAGCTAAATATATGTGGAATCTATCTATCATTTACAAATGTGTTCAAAGAGGAACGTGCCATAAAAGTTGAGAGCTCAACACAGACGTCACCATATGGCAACTGCAGTTTGCTTGTAATTTATGTTGGTAATGTGGAAATTGGTTAGAAACCAATTGCGTACTATTATAGCAAATCTTTTCACAGAAAATGCTCCTCCAATCAACTAAATTTACAATTCTGACCCAATTTCCTTCAGGCACTTTTCAGAGTTTCCTCTCAGCAGGATGTTTCCATGCAAAATCCTATTTTAACTGCGAGTACATTAAACTGTGTGAACGAGATGAGCTCAAGTTTCAGTTCAATTTTGATTTTAATTGCATGATCTTTTTCATTCTGTAACTTTCATGTTTTAAAATAATTGTCTCTTTAAAACACTTCTAACCCAAAGATGAATTTTCTCTGATGGAAATTCATCACTGAATTACATCCTTGATTAGTTTTTCTTGGAAATGTTATACATGGGTACAAAATTGTCTAATTTAGTACCCCAAAGTTATTAAACTGATTTCTTGTTTCAATGACAGCGATATCGTGGGCATCATTATCTTGTAGCTGAGGAAGGCACAGACATATTACAAGTTATTTTATAATTTGTAGTTATTAGGTGTATGTAATTATATCCAAACTCAAATACACTTAATGACCCTCTTCTCATCAGCGTAGCATATTTGTGAGGAAAGTATGGGTTTATTTTCTAACACAGTTTACTCATCGGGTTATCATTATGTATGTACCTGACTCCAAATATATATCAGATGTTTTAAATCAAGTGTTGTATTTTATTCTTAGTTGTCCAACACATTCAGGTGCATAGCAACATCCCCAAAACATGTAGGAGGAGGATTTAAAAATACCTTTTATAGGCAACAATATCAGCAATTAGCTGTGAAGACAGTGATTGGACACAAATATTAACATAATTTCTCTCATAATAATAATCTCAAGTATTTCAGTGTCCAGTAAAGCATCCATGCTGGAAGAGGTTCATCTTCTCTACCAAATCTCGGCACGTTGTTGGATTGGCAGTGTGGTTGGGCGCTTTTCAGGCAGACACGATACTGGCTTTCCCACTGGCTTCCTGGTGCATCGTGAACACTTAAGTGTATTGTATTGGTGCTGGAGACAGTGTTGAGAAGCTCTCTGGTACCTCTTTAACACAATTCAGCCTTGTGCAGCCAGGCTTAGCTCTTTCTGCCTGGGTTAAATCCAGTTCAGAGTGTCTGTTGAGAGAGGTAAATGGTCACTGGCCCATGTAATGTATGAAAACCAGGCCATGAATTATGATACTGGCCGGTCTAAAAAAAAAAAAACTAGAGATCACACAAGACCAGACCACCATGGATCGTGCCCCTCCAACTGTTGCATATGTCATGACAGCAGCCAAGGGAAACGCTTTCAGAGCGTTTAAAAACTGTTCCAGAGACTCTGCGACCTCTAGGAGCCAGGCCTGGTAGGAGTTGGGCACAATAAGGTGAAAGACTCCTCACAGCAAAACAGTGTGTTTGTTGCCAGGGCAATGAAACCAGCCCGCCCACGTATGTCATCATGACAACTAGCTCACATTGTTTCCACTACATCAAATAGTCCATTGGCTAGTGGTCCTGCTTTTGAACAAAACAGCGCTCTGTGATGACATAGTGATTTATAAAACAGCATAGAGATTGCTTTTTTCCCTTCCTCCCGCTGCTGTTACACAGCTGTTAAACAGATGCTGTTTGTACCAATTTAGAAGCTAGTGCATTGTTTGTCAACACCAGTTTGGAAATTCATTCTTTATACTAGGACTCGTTATAGAATGCATTGGCTCTTCTAGATGGACCCACAGCGAGGGAGGGAGTAAACATTTGCAGAATTTGTCCACAACTATCATGAGCTTTTAAAACATTTATTGACAAGCACTTATAAAGAAAAGCAACTGTAAGGCTTTCTCAAAATGAAGTTAACTTGCCATTTTACATCAGCTTTCTGGGAGGACACAGGCAGGCCCGATGGAAGTGAAAAACTGTCTGACGCACTCCGCAGTGCTGGATGGATTGGATAGTGAATTTGTTCTTGATCAACTGACTGCTACTAACGCTCAGAAATAGAACCAGGGCCACATGAACCCCTGGCTTCACCAGTCACAGGACTAACAAGGCCACTGAGTTTGTCTAAATTTCTTGGCAATTAATATTTGACTCTGAGAGCTGAAGCAATTTTGGTCTGATAGGCAGAAACGAGGGGAAGAGATTTTTGGGTGAAGGATTCATTTAATTACATCAATATACGTGAGACAGCGGTACTGATGAGATGAACGAGGAGGGCAGAAGGAGGAGAATCATCATAAAGGATGGCCTTGTGCAGGGAGCTGTGAGGGATGGATCTGAGGGGTTTCGGGGGGGATAGCTTGATGTGACTGAACCAGATGCTGTAGGGAGAAGGAGAGGACTCGGCGCTGTGCAGAGAATGATGGCTTGCGTGGCGCAGTAAGGGTGCCCCTCTACTGTTTGTAAAAACAAGACCATCACACTCCATCTTGCCGCTCCCGCAGGAGCCAAGCCTCCGGGCTGATTTATGGCCCACAGACTGAATTGGCTGGCTGGGATGACAGCAGTGCTTGGACTCTCCCTGGTGAGTAGTGTAGGAGGCTGCATGGCCAAGCTTCAGCCTCAGCTGGCCGTAGAACTGTCCTCTGCTGTAGTTAGGACAGACTAGATGTTAAGCTCCATTCCCAGTGTTAGGATCAGACGGGGCCAAGCCTGTTAGGTCTTGAACATGCCTTGGACTCTGAGCATCGACCGACCACAAACAGAACATGTCTGTTCTTCTTGGTGCAATGTTTTCAGATTTATTTATTTTTTCCTCCCCTGTGATACTTTTCATCAGCTTCTGCATCACGGCCTCTATCAAGACTCCGTAGTAACAATTTAGATTTAATCAATCTTTGCCATGTGACTGCCAGGACGGAAAATTAATATGGAGAGCAATTAGAAAACAGCCATCTCCCTGTCAAAGATACTCTCGAACACCAAGATGAGAGCAGAAAAGTGGGCGACATTTTAGCAGCAAATGAAAACCTTCTGTATGCCATTCAGACATGGCAGCAGGGTGTTGCATGTCCCCGGAAAGGATCCTCAGGGCTGTGGCCACATTTATTTCACTTTCTGTAGATTTATTTCTTCTGGATTTCACACCAGTCCTTTCAAACAGCAATGAAAAGGGAACACAAGGCATAATGAAAACATTCTTGTTTGCTGTTTCAGTCAACAGAGCTGAATAATTGTCTGCTCAGACTATAGACAGGCTATATTTGAAAGCTTTGTCACAGCATTTTAATGTTTTAATATCAAAGAGAGTGAGGAAAAAACAGGAAAGCAAGGGAAATCAAAGGGAATCAGTAAAGTCTATGCAGGCCCTAAGTAAAGTCTATGTAGGTTTAAATTGCTCTGAATTATTTTCTTCCCTTACAGCTACATCACAGGAAGATGTACATTATACCAATGGCTCCCTGCTCAGGAGTGTCTATTTTCATATGACAAACGGAATCAGGACATTTATTGTTACTGCTACAACAAAAATGTCAGCATACAGAGGAAATACAAAAAGTAGTTTAAGCCAAAAGTGGCAGACATTCTTTGCAAAATGATTTATCATGCCACACTGCTGTTCCAAATTCTTTTTAGGGTTCCTCGTGCTCTAAAACCAAACTGACTGAATTGTGTCACTCTGTAAGTCCCCATCGCCTCGTGGTTCCACTTAGACTATGAAATGCAGAATGAAGATCTTGTCACCTGAATCTGGGTTCAGATCAGCCCAGCCTTGTCTCCGGCCTTCCTATCTGGCCTTCTGTTTCTCGAGCCTGCTTACGCTTATTTTATGGGATTACATCATGGTTTTCAACCTTGAGGCTGAGCGCGCTACTTTTGGAGGGATAAGCGCCTGTGTTTTTCCAAGCCGGGCTCCATGTGTTTGCCAGACAGGACGCAAAATAGCTGGCGAAGGCTCAGGGAGTTTTGCAGGGAGTTGCTTCTCTCTCTCTGAGCACATCCCTTCCCTTTTGTGCCAGAGGATTTTGGTCTTTTGCTGATTCCTCTTTTTTTGCTACATTAGCAACAAACAAATAGCACCTGCAGCTGTATAACATGAAGGGATCATTATATGCAGCGCACAAGGGTATATTGAGCAATGAGCTTGTCAGGTTGTGGGATTCCCACGCTGAAGCTAAAGATCTGTCTGCTGTAACTGGAGGTTCAGACGCCTTCATCTGATTGAGGGAAAGAGACAGGACTGAATCGGCTGCTGGCAGGCTGCAGATACAAGATGAAATGGCAGCGAACGTGTGGGTTTTCTCCCAGTGCTGATGCAAAGTGATGCTATTCCAGGTAACTACAAACAGAGAAACATGGACAGCACTATCAGGAGGATTTGGCTTTTGCATTTGAAGTGGCAATATTTATTATTTCCAATGCCATGCACATCAGTACATATTTAAAGTGCTCTGCAGAGCCTCTGGACCTTGATTCAGTATTAAAGTGCAGCACATCAGATTTGATAGCAGTGATTTGCTACTGATACATGGATGTTTTGGGGCTAAACTACCATTAGATTGTATTGTATTTCTAAATGTGACACACACACACACACACACACACACACACAGCTCCCTTGGTAATTAATAGGCATTAAATTGTAGATCGGAACTGTTCCCAGTGACATCCTGCTCTGCACTGTACTTTTAAGGCTGTTCCTGCTCCTGATTGCCAAGCTTATTTCCTTGATGACTTTGAATGCTCGGTATGATGCGCCTTCACTGTCTTCTATCCTGTTGACTTCCAAACCAAAGTGCTGCAGTAAAAGCCTTTAATTCATCTCGTAGCATTGCAGTTTGCTCTCTTTTTGTTGAAATAGGGAGATTAGGTTTTGTTAGGGGTCGATGGCCTGTCACTTTTTTTATTTAAATTTTGTCTCCTCCATTTTTTGCGGGCCTTTTAGAGCAACATCTGCGTTTTATGAAGCTCTGAGGAGAGGCAGGATGTGTGAGTGTTAATAGCACTTGGCTTTCATAACAATGTCATTTACAACCCAGTTGCTCTCCCATAGACCCCTAAAGGAAAGGAGAGAAAATGACATTCACTGCATATGCATGTGCTGCTAAGTAGCAAGCATACAACGTGTGTATATTTCTTTGTGCCTCAAGGCTTTTCATGCCTTAGAAAGTGCTTTAGGCTATAGAAATAAGCCAAAGTGTTTAGAGGAAATTGCATTAATTACTAAGATGCTTGTAAATTTTTAATCAGTGGAGAAAAAGATCCTCTTTGTCAAATATATCAAACAAGATTTAGGGGGAACATTCTGATTACTAAATGTGGAGCTGAGATTTATGTTACAACCTAAAAATGCATATTACATAGAAAAGTTTTCAATGCCAGTAACTACTGTAATATAATCTCCCTAAATATACTTTTCAAAATAATGACTATCTTTATCATTAGCAATCTATTCAAGAAAAGGCACCAAATTGTTACTTAAAAAGCAGTTACATATTTTTTTCAAAAGGACATAGAGTTTGAATTGGCTTTAATATTACTGTTGCAGTGGACAATCTAATCATGCATTTTTATTTATTTATTTTTTTTATTCATTACCCTCCATTATGTTCTTTGTACCTGGTGCAGACTGTTGTGATTGCATTATTACATTCTGATTGCATATCTTTAAACAAAACCTCCAGCTTATTGCCTTTCCTTGATTGCTGCCATTGCAGTTCCTTGGACCAATCAGTATTCATTCAAACATACATATATACAAGACTGTATAGTGGAAAATAATCTATTTTTTGCTAATTTTTGCCTTTTAGATGATGGTGACTTCATAAAACTGCCTATTTATGCTGCATTGTGTGAAAATTGTGGAATAATATCTCATAAAGTTGAAATTTTATGCTGACATGCTAAGATGTGAAATGATTTTTTTTTTACAGTAGCCCAGATCTGAGATGCTGGTTACAAAGCCATTTCATGTAAGCAGGTGGATTCTGCATTCATTCCGGAAAATGTCATGTCTGTCGCTGTGTGCTCGTTTAGACAGACATGATCAAAAGCTTCTCCATCTGTGCTACCTTTGTCTCACTCTGAACCAGTCCTGTGGACGTTGCTCAGTCATAGTCTGCATTCTTGGGCCGGTATTCACATCTTCTGCACACAGTCGAGACGACTCCTCCACAGTTCCACTCCCTGTATGTGGGTTCAGAAAGCCCACGATACCCTTTACTCACTCATTCCGTCATTTAGCTACTATGTTATCTGTCAGTCTCATCAGATTATACTTTATGAGAGACAGCTCTGGCATATCTGCCCCCGAAAAGCCTGTCTCCAATCTTTAAATATCGATCCCCAGGGCCTTAGCAGAGGTGCCTCTCATGAGTGCAGAAAAGAAGGGAGAAAAACAGATCATTAGTGATTTTAATTAGGTGATCTGTCAAGCTGCGATTGCTAGATGTAAGCGTATGCATTTGGGTCGATCGCAATCCCTCTCACAATCCCTTCTTGTCACCTTGGGCCTCTGGAACGGAGGATGGCTCTTGGTAGGAGTGAAACAAGCAGTCGGGGAGCTCAGAAATATGTCACTGTGTATCTGTGTGGCAGGTTCTTACTTAAGACTGGAGCTGGTGGAAAACGCAACAGTACAGTCGCATAAAAGGATTCTGGAAACTGAGTTGTTCTATTTTCTTTTGTCAAATCATTTTTAAAAGTAATGATATGAATCTTTGTTGTTTTGAACAACATTTTTTATCCAATCTACATGAGACAAATGACAGCAGTGCTCTTTTGTTGAAGCGTACATGTGAATTAAGAACAAACAAAAATTACGGCATTTGAGTTTGAGAGAGAAACTGTAGCATTTTTTGTTGTTATAATGATGCAAAAATGTTCTTGAAAGTTCTTTCCCCAACACAACAAAGTACAGAAGAGCACAGTTATACCAACTCAGACAAATCTTTTTTTCACTCCAGCGTTAAACATCATTACATATTTATAACTCGGCGCCAGATGACAGAGACAGAAAGGGAGAGAGATATGAACCAGGCAGCAACACCACAACTCGTCTGGTGTCTTTCTTTCTGAGATATCTTATTGCACTGTTTAAACCTGCCTTTTATCTAATGTTGCTATAGAAAACCCAATTATACAAGAGCTGCAAATGGACTTTTGATTTAACAATACATAATTTAATTGGCATATTAGACGTGCCCCAAACATCCAGCTCTTGTTTTCCGTGAGAAGCGTTAACGGGACTGCAGTCTTAAGCAGATGTAGATGGAATGCAATACAAGTGAAAGGAAATCGTTGCGAAATGTTTAACTTGGGCTGTTTTAATTAAAACAAAGTGCATCGTTGTTTGTATTTTATTTCTTATATTACTTTATGACAGGTTTGATGTAGTTAAGTCAAATGGAGACCATCTGGGAGGATTATCATCATGAGATCTGTGCGCAATGTATCTGAAAATTAAGCTGGTTTTTAAGATAAAGCTAACTGTCAGGTTTTCTCTTCTTTTTTTCCCCCCTCTCACAGATCCCAGTGAGGGTTTTCACTGCCAGGACGAGTGCCGCATCCTAGGCCACTCTGACCGCTGCTGGATGCCTCGTGTTCCGATCCCGGCACGTGCCAAGTCACCCGAGCACGCCCGTAATGTCATTGCTTTGTCTATTGAGGCCACCACAGTGGATGTGCCACACTATGAGGATGGCACAACCAAGAGGACTTTTGCCACCTTTGGCAAGGATGGGCCTGAAGATGTGGAGCGGGGAGAGATAAAGGGAAAGCGGACTCAGGAGTCTCAGGTGTGTAGCCCTAAGGCTAATGGAGGGGCTGTTCGTGAAGCTGGCAATGGGCGTGAGGCAGCCAGCCCCATCACCTCCCCTGTGCACCTGAAGAGCCCAGTATCCAAGCCGTCATCTGCCTACAACACACTGAAATGCCGCGACGCAGAGCGAATTGCCAACCACAGCCTGCTGCGGCAGCCGGAGGGAAAGGACAGTGAGCCGGCTGTCAGGGAGATCAACACGCTTCTCCACGATGGCCGAGACAAGGAATCCCCCAGCAGCAAGCGCCTGAAGGACATTGTGCTTTAGCGAGTTTCTCTGCGACACACACCAACATGCATACACGCATACAGTGTAAACTCACGTATCGTATATATACCCCGCAATAGCTGTGTGTACACAGAAGGAAATCAGGCTGTGGAAGTAGAGAGACACACCCATTTGCAGTATACAAAATTCAAGAACCAGCTTGGGCTGATAATGACAAACTGTAGTATGCTGCAGCTAGTTGTGTGCTCGAGCCCAGGTAGTGGATGTGGCTTTGTTGTAGTCGCAGTACTTTTTCCTTGTTTGCTTTTTGTTCAGTTTCCTTTCTATCAGTCTGCAACGAGTGGACAGGCAGGTT
Source organism: Amphiprion ocellaris (assembly GCF_022539595.1). Classification (NCBI taxonomy): domain Eukaryota; kingdom Metazoa; phylum Chordata; class Actinopteri; family Pomacentridae; genus Amphiprion; species Amphiprion ocellaris. The sequence goes on along the minus strand of NC_072778.1, from coordinate 13,237,661 downwards.
ACTGTTGACCGCGTGGACACGGCCAGTGGAGCTCTCCAGCCCTCGAGCCAAAGCAGGACGCTACATGTTTGGACGCCTGAGGTGCCAGTTCGTACGTACAGTTATGCCTTTTGAACTACTTTTGTATCACAAACTGACATTTGCCTTCTTTGGTTTTGCAGTCTGTTTTAGCTGCCAAAATCGCTCTTTGTTTCTTTGTATAGTGAGCTCCGTCACTGTAATAAACAGCAACAGATATACACAGGATTCATCCAAAAGTATCATCAATTTACTCCTTCAGCAGTTTTCAATACATTCAGGAGAAGAAACGGGAGGCCTCTTGGTCTCATTTGCTCCTCTCCCTGACTAATAAGAGAAACTTTGTCTGCGTATCCCTGAGGACATCCCAGTGTCATCAGACTGTGAGGTCCTTGCAGTATTTATATTTTATCACGGATGGAGCTAAATGAACTCTCGCTATCTGCCAAGCCACTGAACACTGGAAGTGGGACAGACAGACCCTTGTGTTCAAATTGAGCTGTATGAAAAAAAAAGACTTACTGCTTTTGAAATCTCCTGTGCCCAACCTTGATTGTAGCCAGTGGAGCACAAATTAGAACTTTGTGCTTTGGTCTTGTACTTTTTTTGACTTTTGACTATGGGGCTAGGATAGAAGGGATCGTCACTCATGTCTTGCTATGTGAAACTCTGTATAGGGTTTACTATTATCATTTTTAATAACCTGTTGTTATGTGACAATCCCTTTAATGTTTTGTTTCAAGAGAAAAAACAAATAAACATTGGTGTTCAACTGAAGCTACAGTAGCGTTTGTTACACAAACACAAAAATAAAAAAAACATATATGCCAAAATATATTTTATAAATAATTTAAAAATGTATAATGAGAATATTTAATGCTGTGTAGTTATTTTATGAGTAAGTTATACTTGAAATTAACTTGCTTTTGTTCATTTGTCTTTTGCTTTTATATTGAACCTGATTTGTTTTTTTATTTTCAAAATGAACTTGGATTATTTTTTGTTTACTGTGTGATCCCTGGCAACTGTTGACTTGCAGTCTACCTTGTTGTAAAGAGTTTCTTATTGGTCAGTTCTTGTGCCATCCAGTTTCTGTGTGGGCTACTAGAAAATGTAAAAAGACAAAAAAAAGCAACAAAAAAAAGCTATTACAGCACCAACATTAGTGTGTCAGTTCAATGAGCTTAGAGTGAGATAGCAAAAGAAACCAAAAAAGAGACGCAAACAAAACCTTAAAGATTGCAGGATGTTGCTTAATCTTAGTATCTAAGGGAGAGAAAGAACAGCTTCCAGTGTTCTTCAGGCTGTAACAGGGTTCCACCTATTTTATCTGTGCAATAGGTCGGCATTCCTATTGGGCCCAATCAAGTTTAAACACACTTTTTTTCTGCTTCAACCGAGGGCATTTTGATGTGCAGGCTTGCTTTGCTCAGCACTGCTGTCGCCCTGTGCCATCTGTGTTCAGCTGATCTCAAAGATAAGTTTCAGACCACAGTGGTATAAACAGGGCTCTCCCTCCTACAAGCGCCACACAACAGACTGGGTGGAATCATGTTCGAACGAACTAAGGTCTTGGAAGAACCGTGTTGCACATCAGCAATGTGGTTTTATGTTGCTTTGCAGTAAACTATGTACAATGTGGAAAAATATGAATGAACATGGACAAATTGCATACAACAAACTAGATCTTGTAGCTGAATGTTTTGCTGGTCTCACCCATGGCTTCTGGCAACATGAAAATCGGAATAATCACTGAATGTATACAGCAGCTTATAATTAAACTATTAAATGTTCCCTGCTTTGTTTTCTTGTCTTTACTCAAAAAATGTCATGTACATTTAGTGCACCGTTATGTAGATTACGTGAACATACAAAATCATGGAATAACATACGGAGCACTTTAATCAAATCATAGACTAATATTGGCAAAGAGGGCATGTTGATAACAGAAATAAATGTAATTTCTCCATCAAAATTATGACAAAATAAGGACACACTAGCCAAGGTTATATAAACTGATTTCTTAGTTGAGAAAATTAGAAATTTCAGTCAAACTTTAACATTACATTTAATATGCATTGAACCTACAATTAACTCGAATAATCTATACACTAATGTGGGAGGTCAGCACAGTGTCCATCAAGTTTTTTTTAAATGAATTTGGCCTTGCCATAATACATTAACAATCTGTAATATGTGAATGTCTGAGAACAGCACGATAACACATGGACTGATGTCTCTTCTATTTGTCATGATAAAACGGAAATTAACAGTTTCACTTGAGGCTGGCTCCAACTCTGCATTAATATTCCATGCATTCATTGTTGCTCTTTCCCATTATTTCCAAAGCAGACCTTTGGGAATCTTCCAACAAGTGATGTAAGTGTGTGCTAGTGTCTGTTTCTTATAGCAGCGCTCTTTTCATTTGCTAGAGTGGGTCACATGCAGTTTTTGGAGACATTTGCCATCCGTAAATGTCTCTCCGAACACTACAATGTAGACGCTGATCGAGACCACGTAGCCTGTCACTGACACTCACATTCCACTGGCGGTTAATGTGCTTTCTCAGCCAACAGCATGATGTCATTAAACCACCAGATCCTACTTGAAATATTGATTTATTAGTCGACCTTGAGTGGAGAGGTCTAAAAGCTATGAAATAAGTTGAAAGGCAAGACAGCGGCTGATTCTGTCTCTGCGAGTCTACAACACTTTCTATGACATTTTCACTCAATAAAGCCTCCACTTTTCACCTCCCCCCACAGACAGCAGATCTTTCTCTTGAGTAAGTTTGTATGGATTGATAAAGAGAGGGAGAGTATAGATGTAGAACAGGACACATTCCAGCGCCACGGAAAGAGAAGGAAGCAAACAAGCGAAGGGAAAACACACAGCTGCCACACAGCTGCCCTCTATGATAAGAAAAAGAGGTTGGCTTCATTTCTATAATTAATTTGCCATTCCCTCTATACCCCCTGGTGGAGCCAACATGAAAGCTGGTCTGAAAGCGCTCTTGCTAACACATCCATTAGTCTATAAGGAGGATCTTGTTTCTTCCAGCTAAGTTCTCTTCTCGTGGGCAATACCACTATTCAAACCCTGCCCCACTCATATGAATTACTCATGCCCTTTCAGCAGTGTTTAGACCCCTGGGTCTCCATAACAATCCCGCCTGAACCAGAGGTACAATCCTGACGGCAACTGAAGGGCAAAGTATGCATTTTAAAACCCATTTTAGAGAAACCGGTCTCATTATCATTAACCTGAAAAATTGATTTAGCAGTACAATAACCCAATAATTCTTTCTAAAACATATATGTAAAAAACTTTGTCTTCTGTGTCACTCCAGTGTCCCTGTTGGTCAAACCTTATTTGCAATGCAGGAACTCCCCAAACTGATGCTTGTCCACGCATATTTAATTACTCCTGATTCATGGTGGTCATGTAGAATATTCTCCATTATGGTGAGATTTATATCAAAGGTTACCAGGACACACATCCTATTAACATCCTATTAATGTTCCAATTATCATTTTGCAAAATGGTAAGAGAGGGGGAATCAGAGAACAATTAAAATGATTTATTTCTAACATAGACATGCATTGAAAAAGAGCAGGAGGAGAGCCTGCAGCCTCGCATTCCTTCAATACAAAACAGTTTGTCGCCTGTTCTTTTGAGTGAAACCCACCCTAAACCATCCCCCAACCACTGATTGCTCTCGCTCTAGTGACCTCATTCTATCAAAGGGGCTTGCAGCTGCTCCTGCCTCATTATGACCCACTACTCCATTCACTAACCTCCAGTGGAAGTTAGGGTTAACTAACAACATGTCAGACACACTAAAGTAACGCCTTGAACGGAAGCCTGTTGCAATCTGTGAGCAGCACAGTCAAAAAAGATAAAATACTACAATTAATCCACGTTGTCTTATTGGGGCATTTGTGTGAGGGTGTTGTTTTGTCTATAGCTGCAGATTAATTAGTCGATTTGGTGCTTTCTAAAGTTGCTTTAAAATCTAGCGAGACCATTTAAAGGGCGTATATTACAATGACTGCAACTGCAAATACGGTGTCTGAAGATTATAGTTTTCTCTCTGTGGTCCTTTGCAGTTTGCCAAATTCATTTTCTTTCAGGCATGCAAATGAGACACTGACTCTAGGTACTTTAGGCTCACATCTCTTCTCTAATTTTCTCCCACTGAAAAGCAGGTGAAGTGGTCAAGACTTCTGACGCACAAGATAAAGAAGTTCAGACTAAGAAGAAAGAAAAGTTTTTACTTTGACAGCTAATCTTTGTTACTCCCACTCGCAAATCCACTTGCAAATTTAAAACTATTAATTGTCTTCAAAGAAAAGTGGTATGATTTTATTAGTCCGTGGGCAGTTTCCTCAATCGAGTATTTTTAAATGCCTCTATAGGCCATTTAGCAAACAGATAATGGTTTGCTCCTCGGATCCACACCTATAAGCAAGATGATTATCATCACTACGGGAGAGAAATCAAATCAGCCTAATGCTGAGTTCACCTCGCCTCGTATGTGCCCTCACACCACATCTGCACAGCTGTCAATCTGGGCCTGGATGGAGATTTGAGGTCCTTGGTGGATTCTGGTTTGCACTGCACTCTGAATGACAAGTTGGCTGTTCAGGTCTTGCTGCAGACAGAATCATTTGAAAGCGGTGAGCTCTTAGAATGGGATATTAGCACAGAGACTAGTGTGTGGCCTGACAAAGTTGTAGAAATTATGAGGATTCTCTCTTGGTCAAAAGGCAAGGGTATCTCGGCAAGAAGAATGAGCTTTTGTTATAGCTTTATATTGTATTGAGGAGGTTAGTCTTTGTCACAGTGAGAAGGCGACTGGTCATTGCTATCAGTAAGACTGATTACCCTCTCCATCTCCCCACCACAACTACATATCTAATAGGCCTGGCCAGTAGCCACTTCCTTTTGTGGTAGTCACAATGGAACTTTGATCACCACTGAAATGAGCGGCTCAAACAATAGTCTACACTCAGTGAACACAACTGAGCCCTCAGTGAGATGGGGCGCAGCGTCTGCCACATTCCCCCAGCAAGCTTTAATTGGAAGTGATGCTAGACAGATCATATCATAACCATTAGTGATGCCCTGATAAAACTGACCTGGGAGCTGCTCTATAAAGCCTCTTTGTCTGAAAAGGGTCCGATGAGCCCCAGGACCCGTCAGGCTGCCATCTCCAGCAGCAATCGCAGCCTGACCTCAGTCACCTCTCTCAGCCCTTAATGCCCAGGATGCTGGCTCTGGGGCTGTGGAACAGGGGCAGTTGACCTCCCCCTCTCTAGAGGATGAAAACGCTGATAGCGGGGACTAGAAATTAAAGACTGTGGCCTTTGAAAGCCTCCATTATTGTCAGCGGGAGCACAGCAATGAATCTCAGCAGCCTCTCCATGGACATGCATTATCGGAGGGGTGATTATTTGACCCAAACTCTCTGCTTGCCAATGATTTATTTTAGCCTGGCACAGGTACATTCTCTGACCTCTCTGCCCTCCTGGAGTGACACAAAACGCTGGAATTTTGTTGAACTTTGAATCATAATTGGAATAAATGCTCTGGGAATCTTTAGGAAGCATTTGTAATCCATTTTTTAGTCCATCTCAAGCAGTTTTTCTGTCTCTGTGGGATGATGCCTTTTACAGGAATATACTGGGGGCTAAAAAGATTGGATCAATTGTTCCTCTGCTACAGTAATTCAGAAAGATGGATTGCAGTCCAAAGTGAGACCAAAATGTGCTGTGAAAAGCTAAAACCAAAGGAGCATGTCACTTCAAATGTCACTACGCGTGGTTAAAACTACTCTCCTGTCTGGTTGCTTGCAGTCAAGAGAGCAGTTTTCTAAAATATGCAATAACTTCAGAAAACCTTTGCAGGAGTGAGAGGTCTTTGTTTTCTCAAGTGTTACTAGCTGTTGTTCTGTTTCTTGTGATCTTCAGTCACTAAGCTTCTTTTTACACAAGACATAAACCGAGTCTTTTCAAATACTGAGACACCTTTTTCTTTGCATCTGTGTGACTTCACTTAACTTGGCCTGCTTTATTGATAATTTACTATAGATCTGATGACATATTGATTTAAACCTCTTTGTTTTTCTGCTACTACGCAACGTAAAGTTTAAGGCAATCTGCACAGTTTACACGGTTCAGTGCTCATTTCTTGGCCCTCTGGTTTTAAATGGATTGCCAGGGGAAGTAATGCTCCCATTGTGTGCAGGTAAAGGAGAATGCAACACTGAAACTAATCTTGTGGTAGCTATGCCTGCAAAGCTCAATACTCTGCAAGCAGTTAGCTAATGGTGAATGAAAATGAGAGCCTTAGAGCCATCACGCAGCAGTTTTTGCAGTGTGTCTGCCACTGTTGGCTCCAGTCGGCCCTCGTCAGCAGTCTTTTGGCAAATTTCAACAAGTTGGACTAAATTGTCAGTCGATGAAAGAGAGATGTCTTACTGGCTGTTGTGATTTCGCCCATTAGCTGTCATTTCTCCTCATTTGTGTGTCTGCCTTTTCCTTCAGTGTGAGACAAGCAAAAAAAAAAAAAGAAAGAAAACCAGCCAGTTGTGACTTTTCTGACTATTTAGTTGGCACTGGCTTCCTGACCATAAACAGACTGATATATTTCGAATTGGACGAGTAACTTGTTTAGTATGTTTTATTACTATGAGTTTTTAATAGTGAGTAGATGTTTCTGATTAGTTGCATTTTTATTTCCTCTCACACTGGAGCAAAACATGTGTACATGTTAGCTGTCAGCTGGTCACTGGCTATTTTCTTTGAGGATTTAACAAGACAATGGCAAGTCTGCCTTTGTCAACATTAGCTCTTTGAGGTCAGCTGTCAGATGTGTTCAGTGGCCCTAGATGAATAACTTCTGTCATGTTTAAGAAACTTGCAACTGGGAACTTGGGACAGAAACTACCAGAACATGAATTTCAACTACTCTGGCTGTCAGTTGTACCACAAAAATATACTGCAAAAAGATTGAACGCATGCACAAAGGATAATTTCATTCCTCAGCCCTTTTTCCGTTCTCAACAGAAGACACTTCAGTTGCAAGAAGGACAATAGAAAGGTGCCCTTCAGTGATAGAACTTAAATGTCATATAACATATGGTTAAACAGAGTGATTGCTCTTTTTTTTTTTTTACTGTGACCTTGCTTATCTGTTAAGAATGCTTTTTTCAACTTCTGTACTACCTACCTTCAGCACTGAGAATTACAGATGTTTCAGAAAGTATTCAGACCCCTTTACTTATTGCTTATTTCATGGTGTTGTACTTTGAAATGAATAAAATTGACATTTCATCCAAATCAATCTACACTCAGTAACCCATAATGACACAGTGAAAACATGTTTTTAGAAAAATTTGCAAATGTATTAAAAACCAAAATCTCGCATTTACAAAAAATATTCATACCCCTTGCTTTCACACTCCAAATTAGGGTCACTTGTGTCCTGGTCCTATAATAATCTTTCAGATATTTGTGAAACTTTATCACATTCCATCTGCTGCAAATTGAAAAAGGACTGGATATAGTTTATAAAAGAAGACACTTTAAAATACGATAAAGTGCACACAAAGTAAACGGGTCTGAATATTTCCTGAAGCAAGTAGATGCTGACTTTCCAATTGCACCGCAGGCCTGCTTATACTCAGTTCCCAATCTATTGTGTGGCTCACACAAAACAGAAAAGCATAAGTTGCTTAAAGAAAGATATACTGCATTTCCCTGCTGCCAGGGCAAACAAAAAGATTTTAACAGTATTATAGATAAAAGGCTGGCAGCTGGAATACAGAAGCCACTTGTTTTGTCCTGCATGTCACCTAATTAACTTTCTTGTGATGTCCTATTGTGACAGAACAAGTCTTTTTCTATGAGCCGTAGCAAAGAACAACAGTAAGTAACATCTGGTAATTATTTTTATGAATTACTCATGATTGTTTTTGTTGTAAACACAAACCTACACTTATTTACCACAATATTAAAACCACAGACAGGTAAAGTGAATAACATTGCTTATCTCATTACAATACCACCTGAGGAGCCATGAGATATGGAGATTAGGCAGCAAGTGAACAGACAGATCTTGAAGCTGATATGTTGGAAGCAAGAAAAATGACCAACGATAAGAACTTGAGCGATTTTGACAAGGGCCAAACTCTGATGCAGAGACAACTGGGTCAGAGCATCTCCAAAACAGCAGGTCTTGTGCTGTGCTCCCAGTATGCAGTGGTTCACACCTGCCAAAAGTGGTCCAAGGAAGGGTAGAATCATGGCGCTCAAGGCTCATGTGAGAAGTGAAGACCAGCCAGTGTGATCTGATCCCACAGATGAAATATTGTAACACAAATTGCTGAAACACTATGAAAGAAAGGTGTGAAAACACACAGTGCATCACAGTTTGCACCTACAGTGGGCACATAAGCATCAGAGCTGGACCATGGAGGGATGAGAAAAGGTGGTCTGGTCAGATTAATCACCTTTTCTTTCACATCTTGTGGAAGACTGTGTGCATATGTACTGTTTACCTGGGGAAAAGATGGCAGCAGGATGCACTATGAGAAGATGGCAGACCGGCAGTGGTGGTGAGATGCTCTGGGCAATGTTCCGCCAGGAAACCTTGGGTCCTGGCGCTAATGTGAAGGTTCCTTTGACGTGTACCTAAGCACCGATGTTGACCAGACTACATCCCTTCATGGCAACAGTATACTCTAATTGCAGAGGTGTCATTTAGCAGAATAATGCACTTTGCCACACTGAAAAAAAAAAAAACAGCTCAAGATGTTGACTTCAAATATCCAAGATCTTAATCACATCAAGAAACTGTGGGATGTGCTGGAAAAACAAGTCCAATCCATGGAGGCCCCACATGCAACTTACAGGAATTAAAGGACCTATTGCAATTGTTAATTTGCCTGATGCCATAGGAGACATCCTGTGGAGTTCATACTTCAAGTAATCTGTTTTGGAGGACGACTCACACAGTATTAGGTTTTTGGTGTTAATGCAGCTGATGGGTGAATATGTATGACCAACAAAACCAGTGGAGACTGATGCTTAACTACCCTACCACAGCATTTCAAATAATAATATGAATCACATATTGGAGAAATTTTAACATAAGTTGATGTTGTGAAAGTAAAGTTAACCACGAACTCTTAGGTTATCATTTATTATCTGCTAGTAAATTTTATGTAAATGTATCTTTGTTGTTCTAAAACTAATCAGTGTTAGTAGAATAACTTTGCTGTATATAGCTTAATTATAGAGGAGTTACCTTGAGTCAAAAAGGTTACGGTTGGAGGTCAGCCAGAGAAGACAAGTTTACACCCCTAAAAGGTTTTTGTCTCTCCAAAGATGGTCTCAGGTTTCTAACATGGTATGGACACTATGCCATAACGTTTAAACGTTTTATAAATGCAGTTACATTGGACTTGGACCTGAGGGGACAGATGAGTGAAGTCTCTACCTCCTTGTTGAGTAAGGTCTTCCCCGCTGGAATGATGTACTTTCATTTTCCATATGGTTGACAATAATAAATAAACAGTAAACTCAGCAGTGTTATTAGTCTTAGTCTTATTCAAGGGTAGAACCTGGGGCCATAAAATGTCCTCGACAATGTATTATACTGCATGGTATTCATATAGGTCCCCTGTAAACACAGACAAAAATTGTTATTATAACCATGCAATTTTCAGTCAGCTCTGTTTTTGTGTCAGTCTTTGGTTAAATTGATGGACGATTGTGAGTTCAGTTAAATGCTATCAAGGTGATTCACTTTTCCTGCTTCAAGTCACTTTTGACTTTTTCCCTGTTTCACTTAAACGTGCGTTCTGAGAGAAACCTTGAGGACTCATTAAAACTTTGGCTTCACTCAGATAAACAAAAACAACAAACTTAAAAGTTCCCAATGGTTTAACACTTGTATATTTTAAAGGCCACTCTTTGTAGAAAGTTAAGTTTCAGGGTCCAAGCAGCTCGTTTGATCCCACGACCAACACGAACGTCATCAAATGCTAATGAGTGTTTGTTTCCTCCAGCAAGTGGTCAATCAAATATGATGGAGCCTCATCAGCTTATTCATATTTTCAGTATGCATAAATGCATAAACACACAGTGTGCATACATTATGTACATACATACTTACACAAAATGGGAATCAAATTATCAGACAAATTAAGAACATTATATGCAAATAAAATGTTGTGGATATATGCATATATTTACACAAGACTTCTGCAAATAAATACCATTGTACTCGTAAGAGGCAGTGACAAAAAAGAGCTGAATGGATTTCTCCATTCTGCAGAGAAGAATGAGAGATTACTCAGTGAGCTGAAATTGGAACAGTGTGTAGAGTGCATGCTACTTATTGTTCTCTATGTTATTTAAATCCCTGAACAAAAGTGAATGGATCGCCTGAAGCTTTGACTACAGGTGTGTGTAGCTTCTCGTGCAGCTGGTGGAAGAAATTTGCACACAGTTTTTGTGGAGCCTAAGTTGTAGAAATTGTTCGAAACAGATTTATCCTCAACACAAAAGGTGAACATTAAATAGTGGCTGGAACAAAGCATTAGAATAGAAAGAGTGCGCGCTAGCCATCATGGCGAGTAGCTGCATCATCACAAATGCATCTTCACAGATTTCTTGTGGGTGGTTTATGTAATTTGTTACTCGACACCAGGATAGTCAGCACAGCAGTGTATACAGTGTACGTCCATGCTGTGGTATTGTGTTGGTAAATTTCTCTCCAACATATAATAGCTGAAGATTTACCAACACTTGTGGCCTTTCTCTAGATCTACAATACCAGCAAGGCATCTTCATGTGCAACATTCTGCTCGTCATTCTTTTTGTTGTGCATGTTTAATGTTCCCCACAGCTTCATTTAAAAGTCCTAGCTTCAGTGTTCAGTCTTCAATCTGATAAAAGTCTTTCTTTCCTCTTTGGAAACTTGTATTCTGCTCCATCCAATGCAGCAGAGTCTCTCAATGCAATGCTTTTAGAAGTCACAGAACACCCTGGGGAGTAAGTGTCTTTGTTTAATGTGACCTCATGAAGAATAAGTAGCCTGGTGTGAGGTTTTCCCTCGAAACACTTCAACAATGGAAGACCTGGGCGATACCACCAACACTGCAGGAAAGGGAGAGGGGGTTAAAGCTACCGGGGATTCACTGGGAGAAACTATGAGTGTAAGGAGCTCTCCTCCCCCGTCTCTAGTGGTTCTTTTGGCCTCACACCCTGACTCACTTGGGAACTTATTCTCAGATTCAACAGGGATGCTTTTAATGAAGCTGCACCTCAATTTCCAAAGCAAACTAGCATTTTTATGGAACAGTGTGCCACCATTATGGAAGGTCCTTAAGGGATTTAGTCAAGTCTGTATTACAGCTTCAGTGGTGCAGTTCATCAAGTCCCTAGATAAGCAGAGTAGAATATAGCAGCATAAAAGGGAATGTTATCTGTAATGGCTATGAGAATATACCTAATTTCTGTTGTGAGTAGCAAACCCATTGGTTGGACCATTAGACCAGTGTTTTCACAAGGGCCAACATTCTTTGTCTGAGACAGATTTGCTGCCATTTGCTTCATGATAGTTAGAGATGTTACTGAATGTTTTCCAATGCATTTGGAGACAGTAATTGAGATAGCATTTAAAAAAAACAAACATTTGTTTTTGCTACCCTATATTGCCAAAATGTTATGTTCTATTCCGACAAAATTCTTTTCAGCTTGTAGAGTAACAATCTGTCAGTCAACATGACTTTTTGATAATTGATAATCAAACCTGCTGCGTCAAAAATGAAAAAGAAAAAAAACCCACTGTTGTTTTACTCGCATAACTATGATTTAGAGCACAAATAAATTAAACACAAGATAAAAAGTCAAGCATAATTTAAGGCAATATTTTCCTTCATGATTTTCCTACAATATTTCTCCCAATGAGTGGATGAGCCCTAATTTCTAAGACACTGCACATCAGTGGATATTGCTAAGCAATGCTATGATAGGGCCCTTGCTACTGCATTATGTTGCCATAGAAATATGATTATTGTCATGATTATAAATCAAGCAGAGACCAGCGTCCTTGTGCTGCAGTAACTGTTGGGCTAAAAAAAACAAAGACTGGGAAAGAATATTTGATCACCCCAGGGGCTTTATTTCTCTCTTCTAGCACCTTAATACCCAGAAAAAGAGGAAATGGTGTGACAAAACATTTTGTATGATGCCAATACTACTAAAACAAACAAGGAATAGGCTATTAAAGCTGCAGTACTAATGCTTTAATTTCATTTTTTTTCTTTCTTAGCCATCTCTTGAAAAATGGAAAACAAGGGTACTCAATGATTAATTTAATTTTAAGACAGCGCCCACTGGCTCATAAATATCTATCTGTATAAATTTGCCAGATTTGTTTTAATCAGTGTGCTCACAAATGAGCAAAGATTACTGCCAAGGTTTTCCAGATTTTAATCATTTCTGTTGTAAGAAAAGACACATTATAAACCTGGTCAGTCAGTGTCATGTGTGCACTAATCTTTTCCACCATGACTGCACTGAGGTCAACAGAGCAAAGCCTGAGACCATGAAAATACAACTTGGTGGGAAACAAATCATTACAGTTAAGAGAATTCCACTCAGATCCTGCTGCAGCACCGACGATTTTGCCCAGAAACAAAGTATGTTACTGGGTTTATGGAGGCATTCATTAAAATTGGTATTTGGCATGATTAATGATACTTGCAATTTGCAGGGAAAAGTGCTGGCTCTGTTGAGGCTCTGGCAGAGAAATTTAACTGTATTGGGTAAAGGGGTGGGTGGTCCTGACTCCTCTCTGTGGAACCCCACTTGCTCTGTCATGTTGCGCTGTGCTGCAGTGACTCTCGGGGATCAACACTCTGAAACACAATGACTTGATTTTCTTTCGACGAGAAGTCTCTTAATTTTTTTTTTTTTTTGGGCATGATCATTATTTCCTCATTTTGCATTCGTTTCATCAGAGATAATTTATCTCTGCCTGCTTTAATGAAGTGATAATTCCATGATAATTAACGTAATCCTGCACCAAAGCAAATTTGCCTAATGACTGTTGTTTTGATAGTCAGAGTCGGTGCATGGGAGAATGTCCACACTGGGAGAAATCAAGGCTCTGTGCCAGGCAGAGGAAACGGGAGAAAGCAGCGCCAGGAGCCAAAGGACAGAGAAAAGTACCAAAGATTTTACTTTTGTGACCTTAACTTTCTGCTGTGAGTTGAAAGGACCCTAATGGTTTTCATTCAGCAGTTCAAATAACAGGGTGCTAATAGGTCAGCTCAGTGAAAGAAAGCCTATTTGGTCTGCCCTGTTATGTCTGACTACAAATATGAGTGCGTGGAAACGATGAGTCAGGTGAGGGAGGGCTTGGGCCGAGGTATTGTCCCTGACATTTCATTTGTTCAGGGGTACCAACTTTGACATTTCATTTGTTTGATATTTGTTCGGCCCACACACCAGAAAAGTCTAACCTTTTCAAATCCTGGATTAAACAACCATAAATACTCCTGTTGCAGTCAAAACTAATAGATTAGCATCAAATAAGGTGTGAACAATTGATTGTGGCATAAAGATATGCGTTTCTGACCCCGTACATAGAGACCATACAGACCAGGTTTTACACAGATTAGTACTGGCTGCCAGTAAAGTAGTTACTGTTACGAGTATGCCACCAAAACGGATCACTTTGCTATTAAACATTATAGCATGGAACCTGAAAAACGTGCCTGTGTATTTTTCCCCTTAATTAACATTTACGCAACAATGCAGTTTGCTCATCTCTTGCCATTAAACTATTTGCCAGTATTTCCTATTTTGAGCACAAACAGCATGAGAGATGGTTATGCGGAGAAACAAAGAGGCTTAACCACAATAACAATTCTTTACATAAATGGTCAACAGGGTGTATATCTCAGGTACATTAACACTTAGCATGAACTTAGAATAGAAACATAGATTCATGTAGTTTCTTTTTGTTTTTAACTTGATATGGATTGGCTGGACAGGACAAAAAGACATTAAAATGCATAATTTTGTCTACCTGTGGAAATATATCCTCAGAGATGCATCATTATGTATGTAAAAATTATGTACAAGTAACGGTTAATAGCATTTTTCTGTATTCTAAAACAGAGTTGCACCTTGTTAATTATTTTTACCAGGGTGTTTGACCTTGTCTGTGGTTGGCTGACATTATCTTCTTGACATTTTGCATAAGTTAATTTGTTCTTTGCATTTCTCTCTTGCAGTTTTTAGTATATAATAAATCCCACGCTAAACAAATGGATGATTCATACTGATAATGTATACACATCATTAAACTGTCTACATCGAAGGACCAAGCATGTGCATGCTCAATATGACACTACCAGAAGCAGAACACTGTAAAGTAAAAAGAGTTTTGACAGTGCTAGCAAATGAAACAGACATATTTTTTTTTCTTTCTTTCTTTTTTTGTTTGTTATTGGAATTATTTCTGTCAAATAACTACAAAGAAAAAGCACAGAGACAGGCGTGGATTAATGGCTTTAAAGTGAGAGCAGAGCTGGAACATCCAGCAAGCTTGACCTATCCACTGGCTCACTCTGGATGTGGGAACGACTGGCAGCCAACAAATCACCACCGTGTTTGTGTGTTTTACATGATTAAGCATATGGAGGGAGCATTAAATCAGCCCTACCTTACTTGACAAACTGACATCTGTGAGACCCACTTCACCTCTCCATGCACATGTTGTCAGGAAGTGTTTCCATTAAAAAAATTAAGATGAATTGTCTGAAAGAAAAACAAGACAATTACCAATGATGATAATGAGTTAACTGCTTATTTTAGTGAGGTCTCAGGCTACTGAGTGTCAGGTTGATCAGCAATTCGATGCCAAACTGACATGGTAGTCAGCATTAGCACATGATTTCTTTGCATAATACAGCTTTGAGGTTTATAGGAACCACATGTCAGTATACAATGCCTTATAGCTGTTTTCTCATTATATGGACTGATTTAGTTTTATCCATACTTTGTCCATACAGTCATGTTGAAAGCACATAAATAGTGTTGCAGTTGCTGGCTTTAGTTAATATGATACTGGATTACAGGTGAGATCCTGCACGTTGTATCCTGAGAGGGGGTTTGTAGAAGTCATTTGACATCCACAATGCTGCCATCATACTCATATTCAAATGAGACATTTTCACTTTATCCGTGAGGTGACACTGCTATTTATTTTGCACTAATTTATACAGTGACAAGTGTAAACAGACAGCAGCAGATGGCTGCTCAGGAGTGAGCATGAAAATGTTACAGAAACTGTCCCTTATAGGAATGTAAAGAGGAGCTGCATCAGTTGGCAAGTAAAGCACAAGTAATGTAAAGCAGATGAGAGTATTTGGGTGAGAATTAGAATAAGACATGAAAACTGTATATATGAAAGGGCTGTTTAATAAAATGAACACGGAATGTGATTTTTTAAAAAACAAATTCTATCCATTCTTTTAATCATAAGGGAATAAGTATTTCTTGTTCAAACACAAGGCATCTCTACAACAGAATGGATGTCATGAAACAACCAAGTATACTGGAAATGATAATGAGCAGATCGAGAGTGGAGTAACAGACCACAAATCACAAGTTAATGATTTTGTGGATTTTGGTGGACAGGGTCACTTTACTGGACATGTCCATCCAGAGCTGTTTTAAAGGATTTGTGAGAGGACAGATGGTGAAGCGTTTGACATTCACATGCCTGTCTATGGACCTAACTGACATGTCAGCATCCAGCAGCCAACAGCCCGCTGTGGTCTTTTCTTGTCATCGGTGGCATTGTGTCATTTGAATAAAGCTGCATTTTAGGGTGGTCTTTTATTGTCACTGGTCAATGGAGTGTCTGTGTGCTGGTCCCAGTATCTGATCAATGTCCTCTTAGCCACACCTCACTAGAGTGATGATTAACTCAGTGGTTGAGTATTTGTCACCAGTTGTACATCTCCCAAAAGTTTTGTGTAAAATTGACTAAACTATAGAGATGTGATTTTATATTCTTCAGTCAGTAAAGAAGACCATTTGCAGGCTCTGCTTATGTTTTTTCTTAGTATACTTTGTTAATCAGGTAAAACTTCATAAATAGCAGACAGATAACGGTTTGGAAATGCTGAGAAAGTGCATGTATACACAGGTACAGTATATGGAGATGTAGATAAATCCTCTGACTTAACAGCAACACAGATGTGCATTTATTTATTTATTTTTAAATTTTGATTGTGTACAAGCACTGTATTGTCTTCCACCAGAAACATCTGTTCTAAACCAGACATCAAATCTGTGCGTCAGGAAAATGCCCTTTAAAAATTCACATCACACTCTTTAAAAAAAAAAAAAAAAGATTATTATAATGTGCACACTTTATTTTGGTTTAGGTAATTTATTACTGAGTAATTGTCCCATTTAAAAATAGTTCACAAGAAAATGCAGCAATGGTTGAGCCACTTGTCCTTCAAATCCTTCAAATGTTCTGAGGTTACCCCTGGTGGAGAAAGATGGAGTAGGATTAAAGCATAATATCTGAGGTATACATAAAAGATTAACATTTATTTACCTCAGCATATTAATGCTTCTACACATTTGCAGACTTGGACAAAGGGACTGCTTTTCCAAATTGCAATTGGGAGAAATAAGAAAAATCATTTCTTCAAAAAAATACACAACTTAACTAATATTTACCTTCACGGCTGTTGCATGTTTTGATTAGTAATTCCACACTGGTGCCACAATATTGAATGTCAACTCGAAGTGCTAGAATTCTCAAATCCAAAATTATTTTTGATTAATGCATTTTAATCCATCATATAGAAGCTGCAAATGATAACAGATTCTTCTACAAACATAATTAACTTTGTTTAGGATAATTTTGCAAAACATTACTGCTGAGTAGCTGAGAGTTGTTACTGATGTAAATGGTGTGTGTGGAAAGAACTATGAAGAAACTTATAAGTGAGAACTGATCCGGCTCAGAAAGGAAATCTATTGCTGCAATTCATCTCATTTAGTGTGGGGGCATAATGGAAGGTCTTCCAGAGCCTAAAGTCCAGCTGTGGGTAGCTGTGCTGCAGACAATGTTGGCGAAACAGGGTGGTCGCTCATTAAAAAACCTCCAATTTGCTGAGAGAAGAATGACAATGGGTCCAAAAGGCCTCCACAGTGCTGAGGATCTACACACCCTTTCACAGCAGTGGAACTGTTTGTGTGTGGTTGCATCAATTAGGCTGGCTTGTTGGGTTCCTCTCTTCAAAGCACCTAAATAATTTAACCATCAGGGGTCAGATCCTATTAACCAGTGTGACATCAGGTCTGCATTCTGGCAGTGTTTATAGAGCTACAAATTACTGGGAAAGCTAAAGAGAAACAGGGTTAAGAAAGTGCGCCGCTACATGATGCCGCCTTGCACGCTTTCCCTGACAATGAAAGCGTGTCGCTGCTGTAGCTACAAGTATCTAATGCTCTCACTCACTTCGACGATGGGAGCCGTATAAATTGGCTCCGCTGATTCTTTAACTGCTTCATCAAACTAGATTAGGAAGGTGAGCCGGAAGATGGACCCCTGATGGTTAATTGAAGTTTTATTAATGCTGCTGAAATTCAACTGGAAAAAGAGGCAATTTGACCGCAGGGCTAGTGGGGAGCCTTCCACATTGCAGTGTCTTAAACCAATTATAGGTATTTTCCAGTGTCTTTATCCTCACACAGTTTGCAAAGAAACCTATTTCATTTGACCTTGAATGTCCCTTTGTGGTCGTCTGCTCTGAGGAGACAGAGTAGCTCCCTAGTGAGAATTCTATGTATTCTATAATTAATAATTCATCAGCTAACAGATAGCAGTCTGGTGGAAGGACTGACACATTAGCAGTTTGGGGCAGTCTCTCTCAGCCGTAATGAGGTGTTTATGGTTGATTATGTAACTACACTATGTATATTCAAGAGTGACTTTTTCTCCCATTCTACCACTATCTCAATGATTCGCATCACTACTTCTCAAAAAGCATTCTGAGTATTCGGAAAAGGCTTCTCACACTGTTCAAATACTGTCCATGTACAGTATTTTTGCTCAGCTTTGAAGAATAATGTGGTAAGTAGTTTTGAGGCCTCCATAAATGATTAGTTTAAGGTAATGCTTATTCATCGTCTGAAGTTCACACATGGCTCAGCTTCTAAAAAAGACTGACTGCTGCATTCCATTTAGACTTTACAATTTTGGCACCGACTGTGTTTTTTTTTAATGTTTGTGCAGACGCAGTCAGTCTGCACAGTGTGAACCAAAATCACACTGGACAACATGATATTAAAGGAGCAAATTGACATATTGGCAAATAGGCTTCTTTGCTCTCAAAGGGAGCGTTAGATGAGAAGATTGAAATCGTCGTCATACCTGTCTGTTACATGTGAAGCTACAGCCACGAGCTAAGAGCGAGCATAACTTACTATAAAGACCGGAAGAAAGGGGAAGCAGCCACGCTCCCGAGATTCAGAAAGGTACTGTGCACCAGCCAACAAACTCAGAACATCCCAGATGATAGAAAGGGTCACTTTTGTGAATTTTTTGAGGAGATAACAAAGTATAATATGATCATCTGTGAGCTTTATATGCACTGGTAGGCAATATTTCTTAACTATTTTACTTTAAGGGACCTTGTGATTTACTCTTAGCATAACAAGATTATTTCTAAAAATGCTGAACATCAGTGTTGTTTTAGTAGTTATGCATCTTCCCCAATTTTTAATAAATAAGAATTTTTTCCTTTTTTTATGAGTGTGTTGAGAGATTCTCTGATTTCTGATCCAATCTGCATTCCCTTCTGGTCGGTTCATCAGCTGGAAAAAGAGTGCATGATGCTGCTGTCTGTGGCTGTTTACTGAAATCTGTGGATGAATTGACACATTCGCTCGCTAGTGTTACTGGTGTCAAGTAAATTGAAAACAGGCAGTGGTAGCTGTCATAAATGTTACTGTGGTGGTTACAGACTATTTACAGCCTTCCCAGATTAAGGTTTTGCTTCTCCAGCTGGCCATGCACATGCAGTTTTGTCAATTTACTTCACTCTGCACCAGTGACTTCCATGAATATATATTTACACTCTTAAAATGTCTTGTAGTGTGGTATGTATCCACTGAGAATTAGAACATGGACCTATATCTAGCACATTAAAGCCATATATTTTCAAGCGATTATACGTGGTAATTTTTTTTCCGTATGTGTCCCGTGCATTTTTTAGGTGCTATGATCCCCTGTGGACAGGGAAATAAGGTGTCAGCAGCACTCTGCATGTTGATAGAGCATGCCTTCCTGCAGGGTTTGGACCCTCCGAATAGACCCCATTAAGTACACTCAGAAATCGGTGGTAACGGCCTTTTAGACTGACGACCCCCTTCTGCTACTGAAGCTTCCAGTCTGTATAACATTAATATTCATTTTCTTGGTTTTAACGAAGCAGGCAACAAGCATGGGGTGCCCCAGGAGCACTGCGTTTAGCATCAATGGAGATACAGTCAAACAACCAAACACAGAGGGAGGAAGTTGACTGTCTCCTTCCCCTGGGCTCCATATTAATGAGACAATGCCACACTGCAGCCAATTACAGCCACTCCCAGACAGATGCCTTTGGTCCAACACAACCTCCCACTGTAGACTCAGCCCCCACCTCCTCCCAGTCACCATTCCTTTACATGAGCACACATACATCATTTCCCCATGACAAAAATCCATTCAGGATATGCATTATGCATGTTTTTTGCAGATAAAATAGCCACCAACAACTGACTATAAAAGGAAAAGCTTAAGTGATAAAAGACAAAAACAAAATGTCCTGTTAAGCCATATGTGATCTTACATGCTTGAAAACATGCATTATTTCATTCCCTGACAGTTATCCATCCATCTAGTCTCTGAACAGGTCCTGTTCAGGGTCGTGGGGTGGGATGGGGCTTATTCCAGCACACACTGAGCAGGAGGCAGTGCAGATCAGGTGGGGGTCACCAATACATCACAGGCCTAGAATCAAAGTTGCTTAAACTGCTGTCTGCAGTCTTTGAACTACTGTAAACCCAGACAGGCGAGTACAGAGCATGCTTACTCAGACCTCAAAAGACTCTTGGTTGAGTTGGGTTTGAAGCTATAACCTTGTTGCTGTGAAGTAACTACACGCCTTCTCAGCAGAGTATTGTAAGAACTTCGATCCTGGCTCCCTCCAAAATTGCCACACAACAGTGTCAGACAAAGAACCTATAAAATTTCCTCCTCTCAGGGGCCAGTCTAACAGAACACAGAAGGCTCTAAATGAGAGTGCTCTTGAAAGTACCTTAGTATTTGAAAGGCTTTACCTAACCTCTGTGAGATGGCTCATTATTGTCGATTACAAAGCTAAAGCAGTGGCTCAGTGGTAGAGCTACACTTGGCACATTGGCAGTAAGCAGCTGCTGCTGTTTGCCTACTGAACTTTTAGTTGAGACTCAGAGCACTGATTACTGATCAAGCTGAGAAAAGGGCCTGATGGACCGATTGAAAATACATTACCCAGAGATTTGTGAATGTATAGCTGCTGTAAAACTCTTATATAAACTCCAAAAGTTTCTATAAACTGATCACCTCATTCTTCTTAAACAAGTGTTGGCCTAAATATCATGCAGAACAATTATGTGCTGGACAGGGAACAAATATCTCATCCTTTGTGCCTAAAAATCTAATTGCATGCCAGATGTATGAACAGCAATACATGTCTGCTACATGCATATGTACAATAAAAATTAAGTTTTCAATAAAGACTGTGAATAAAGATTGTTCTTTTGTATTTTAGTTACATGTATTATCTGTTAAAATTGAAGGCTGAAATTCACAGTCTTGCACTTGACAAAAACTCTCAACTGTGATATATAGAGGCTCAATATTGTTAAGCAAAGAAACCCTTTGCATACTGACATCGTCTGTGAATATGGAAATAAAAAAGGACTGAATCTGCCACAATCTGGCAGCTAAAAAAGTGTGTGCAGACAAAAGACTGGCCCATTTTGAGAGCGGAGGCAGACAGATACCAATAGCGGCCTGGGGACCTGAAAATCGTTGGGCTTGGCTGGTATTCAGAGTGAATCAGGGCCAGTAGTACGATGCATGGGCCTGATACAACTCAGGGGAGGGAGAAGGAGTGGCATGACTGGAATTAATTTTCTGTGATTGAGGCAATTGCCAAGGTTACTGCAGAGAATCAAACAGTGGAATGTCACAGGAAGTGTTGTTTTCAGAGGCATAGTATCCTTGGTCACAGCTCATACCAAGGAGATGCTAATGATAGCTTTATCTTGCATCCCTTTGAAATACTTGAAAAATAAAAGCATTTCCCATGAGGCATAACTCTTTCTTAGGTATCGACCATTAGTCTTATTTTCAAAGGGAATCTATTCTTTTCAGCCTTCCCAAGTTTTTTAAATCTTTAAAAAAAAAAAAAAAAAAAGGTTTTAATAAGCACAGTGAAAAAGTGAGACATTTATGAAACTAATTCAGGAACTGAAGTTCAAACATCCTTTGCAAAAATATAGTGTACAGCATTTAACCAAAATGAGCAACAGTTGTGCTTTTCTAAATTAAAAATTCTGGTCTACAAGATGCTCTGGTATTGCAGGGTTATCATGGGTATTGATCCGTAGCTCTAGGTTTTCTAAGGAACCAAGGGATTGAGAGGAATAACCATTAACAGAGTTCTGGCAACAGTAATCTCATCCAAATATAAACCAACTATAAACCTTCAGTCAATTGAAAACATATCTCATGAGTCTTATCCAGTGGGATGCTCTCATGATTGCAAACACTCACAGTAAATGTTAGTTAATCATTATTAAAATGTTGAGAAGTGCAAATTAAAGAGGATGTAGAGCACAGACAGAAAATGCCTTTCATATTTATTATAACGATAATGAAACATTTTATTTCTACAGCACCTTTCAAAACCAGAGATACTTTCTCAAAAAAACAAGAACACAACTTTAAAAGATGATAGTAAAACATTGCACAAGACATTTTAAAACTATTGTACAAATTCCAAATTGTGCAGGTGGTTTTTTTTTCTAAAAGCCTTTTTAAATGAAGTGTTTTTTTTTTTAACAATAAGGGGAATTTAATTTTTTAGCATCAAATTAAGTTGTAGTGTTGGGGCTGGATTGGATTTTTTTGCACACTACTAAATACAAACACAGCACTGCTTAGAAAATTGCAAGAAAATTAAAAGAAAGCAATCCATTACAACAGCAACTATAAAGAAAAATTTCTGACAATGTCAACAAAAATAGTAAAAATGGAATTTATGGCAGAGCTGCTGTTACAATTGCTGCAATGTTGCTCCCGTCCACTGGGGGCAGCACTGCTGACACGTAGCACCTGAGAAACCCTATACAGCTTCTTCTTGGAATTGGGATTTATGGAAATAACGGAATAAACATGGACTTTGCTGAAGTAAGTCCTTGTGTAGTTATTTCACAGACGTCTAATTTTTATTTAAGTCATGAAACGTCGCTAAGACGTTTACCTGTCGTCCAGCAGGTGCGTGTTATCAACGGGCCTCCAATTAGCGACATTATTAGCACCTAATTAAGGCCGCAGCTACAATGTGATGAGTTTTTATATATTATTATTATATATATATTTTATATAGTTATTATATATCATTTCGAGGTCGAATGAAAAGTGTGCCCTAAATTTAAGCTTTGCCAGTAAGTAAACAAAAAACACGCTGCCGGGTAGAAACAACTAATCTAAAAAATAAATAAATAAACAAATCACACAGCCAGCAACAGGTGCTGTCATCAGTTAGCGTCGCTGCCAAGAGTAGCCGCAGTCAGACATCTGCAGCAAAGATAGTGGTAGTGTTGGAGCAGACACATTAGTCCCACCGCCAGCATCAGGGCTATCATCAGCCGCGGAAGTGGTGTTTGCTTGGCAAGGCTTGTAAACGACAGCTCTTGCGGGGCAGATAAAGTAAAGATGAGAGAGCAGTTGACGGGCCAATAGTCAGGACAAGCCAGAAGAAGAACTGGGCCAACAGCAGCAGCTCCCTCGTCCACAGTGATGGTGGGAGTTTGGAAAAACGGTGACAGGGAGCTCATCAGTTTGAGCCAGGAAATCAGCCCCTGCAGCCTCACATATGGGCCTGAGAAACCTGCAGGACACTGACACTGGAGGAACCATCTCTCACCAATCACCTGTTGCAATGCTGCCTCCGCAAACAGACCGTCCAAAAAGAATGGCTTCTTTAACCACCATCTGCAGGTTTGGCTGTGACCGTACCTGCTGTCATTGGCCCAGAACTGACTCTGTGCTCTCACTGCTGCTCTGGAGGTGTAATCGATGAATTTGAGGATTGGATGGATATGCTTGCACACACAAGGACAAGGACAAAACCCCTCTAAAGGCAAGATCTGATTCTGGTTTCTCTCCATTTACTTTACACTGTGATACAGTTTGGTGCTTAAATGTTTTTTGTTTTATTTGCTTTTTACTGGGTGTTCATCATGGCTGGTTTCTGTCTGGCTTGCTTGTGTTTGTAAATAAACATCGGTTTATCTCTATGTGACATTGTTTTCATGCGGCTGTCACATCAGCCCGTCGTCGTGCTCAGTGGCTGGTGTGATTGCTCTTTGACAGTCTGTTACCTTTGTTGCAATGTGTGGAGTAGCACTGCTTAGAGTTGAAGTGATGGTGGGCTGCAGCCATCACTATCAGACTATCAGCCCGACTGTCACATCTAGCTGTAATTATGCGACTGTACAGAACATAAGTTAGATATGGATGCTCTTCATTTCCTCTGCAAACATTCAGGCCTAGTTGTGTTCAGTGGTGTGACTGTAGAATGGCTTTAGTCTGTCTGATGTTTGTACAGTCGGAGTAAACTGTGGCAGCTTATGTTGACATGGATGCAGTAGAGAGTGCAAGCCATGGTAATTTACTAGTGCACACAGTAAATATGGGTAAACTGCATTGAATCTATGGTGATGAGATGCTACATACTTAAACATCTGTGCTGTCAGCTTAATCTTCTGCCACTTCTTGTCATTCACTTTTTATTTACTCACACTTCTTATACAATGCTCAGTAACTCTGTTAAGGCTGCAAGTAACAATTTCTTTAATTAATGGTTGAGCAGCTGATTTTTTTTCTAAATTGAATAATAAGTTTCATATATGAAATGTAGAAATAGAGAACATTTTTCAATTTACAAAGACAAAAGACAATGGAAACAAATCGCTATAAAGAGGATTATGCAGCAGTTGTTGTTTGAGAGTGTTTATATGAAGATGTCAATACGCTCCTTGTACTTTGTTCAACGATCTGTGAACTAGAAGTGCACAAATTGTCTGAGCAAGAGAACATTTAGCAGACAAGGACACATGGAATGAAAGTGATAATTCTAACAATTTAAAGAAATGAAATGAGTTATTAATACATAATATATCTGTGGAAAGCCTGCGGCTATTCTCTTTGATTTTGTTCAATTTAACCAAGTTTAATTATCCAATCCTGACAAGTATTGCTGTGCAAAAACCACATGCTTTATTCTTCGTATTGATAAATGTTTTTTTCTGCAGTTTAGAAAATTACTGTAATGGCATTATGTATATAAAAAAGAATCATCTGTTCATATTAATGTGAAATTGGTATATGGTTAATATAAAGTTTGACCAAAATGATCCTGGTTTGCCATGCCTTTCCAGTGTCTTGTTGCTGATCAATTCAATGCTTCTTGTCTTGTTTTCTAACACTGGTAATTTAATGCAGAAATCTACTGCAATTAAGGTAGAAGCCTGAACAGCTATATTATCTTACTGATATTACTGATATTATCTTGCCTATAGGAAGAAGTATAGAATTTTGAAATGAATATACATGTAGAAGCATTTTGTAATCCAACTTTAGCACAGTCCAGTTCATTTTAGAAAAAGTTGTTTGCAGGACCTTTTGTCTCAGAAGCCTAACACATCTGCAAGTGTTGCCCTACAATTGCATCCCATTCTTCACTAACATAATGTACATGTAAGCACTCTCAGTTGCAAACTAAACAGCAGAATGGGGATGTTATTGTAGTGGAGTGTTACTGTGCATTTAGAGCACAGTTAATTTGGTCCAAAGGAAAAGATGTGAGAGGTGTAGCCACTGCAAAGTTATAGGTGCTTGACTTGGGGAGAATTACACTGCAGTAGAAGTGGGATTTAGAGATATCGTGAATATGCTTACATTACATTTCATTATAGAAGTGGAAGTTGGGGTTGAACATTATCGTCCCATAGAAATTAATTTGTTTAAGCAAAATGCACAGCAGAGAGAGATGAGAGGTTCGGAACAGAGTGATCAGGAGAGTCCCAGGCAGTCAGATCTGCATATTTTTGTTTGTGTCGTATGCTTGCAGAAATGCACTGTATTTCAAAAACAGTAACACACACCATATCAAGCCATTGTGTGGTGACATGTACTGTGTGATAGCATTTAAGAGAAGCTGAGATAATATTTAAGATTAATCTTCTGGACTCAAGTCACCCTTGTAGAACTCAGTCACGTAAGAGATGTACTGTAGCCGTTCTTGTTCTCATTGTGGCACACAGACAGTAAAGCATTTTAGCTGTGCTTCAAATTAATACATTTATGAGGAGCAAATTGTGACTTGAAAAATGCTTGCAGTAAGACAATGCCTGCATAATATCACTTGAATGCTGAATGATGGCAGCCACTAACAAGCAGTTTTAAATCTACCATGAGTGAGACTGCAAAAATAAGCAAATGGCTCCAGTATCAAATGTAGTATCAGAGTGATTTCAACAGGAGACACTGCACTGTAATTTTGATTCTTGCTCTGTCTATACCTACATATTTTTTTTGAAGCAAAAAAAAAAGAATAAAACCACTATTACACTATAGAAGCTGTACAATTCTGCCATAAATATAGTCTTACAAGCATCAAATTCAAACTAGAATAAGGCTGCATCACAAAGACTGGTGGAAAACACATATCACTGTGTGAGGATGGCAATTCTGTTGACTTAAATGATCAGTATACAGAGGTTTAACCAATGAGCATGTTTACTGATAGTATGCTTGACATCATCTAAAGGAAGATACAGTGCAGCATTTTTCACACCTTTATGTACTGAGACAAAAAAACCAATACTAGAAACATAACCTGAGATTATGTTACGTGGCGACCATTACCTATAGTATACTGGAATCAACTCAGTATTCACCATTGGCAGTAACTTTCCAACCTTGCAAAGGTCGCTTTTGCCTCTGACAATTTGCTATTAGGTCTTCGTAATGCTATGTGGGCAGACAGAGGTGACCTGTGCCCTTCCTCTTGCTTCCCACAAGGCAAAGAGAGACTCCTGTCTTGTCTAGGTCAACTTCCCTTTCAAGCAGACAGCTCTTCAAACTGTAGGGACTGCAGTCACCTCTGAGCCACCTATGTGCCTCACAGAGAGCCTTGGCCCTCTCACCTCTTGCAATTACTGCCCAGAACCCCTCGCTGCTGTTGCATCTGCAGAAGCTGTAAAGAGAGAAGTGTAAACAAAGAGGTGGTTTAGATGTACCACTGACACTTTTGGCCAATTACTCATGTCTGTGGTCTGCAATTGGCTGTCTGGAAGGGGGAAAATGGGTCTGAAGTGAAACATCATTGAGTTCCAACCACAGTAAATATGATTTTGTTTTGTTTTTCCTCCATACCTTCTGTGCAGACATAGAATTCTTCAGGATTTCAAGCATACAATTGGCATTCAAAATTATTTTTAGTTGATGATTGTTTGATTAGTTCCTCTGTGGAATATCATAAACCTTTAAAAACAAGATTGTACGTTTTGAAGGAGGCATTCTTTGTACTACTGAGAGATTCAGAAAGTCTTGCATTGTCTTGTCAGGCTGCACTCGTGTTGGGTACCTGTGCCAGTAAAGTCTGTTTAAACAGCAGTGGCATGCAGGGAGCAGCACTTTTTCTGCCAGGTTTGTATGCATTTTCACAATCAAGCGGTTCTACTCAGAGGAATCAATGCTGGCTGGTGTGAGAGGGATGATAGATGGGATGTGTATAAGTGCACGTTTTGATTGTGCTGCTGCACGGGCCAGGAAGGAGGGTGAGTTGCATACAGTCATTTTCTCAGCTCGGATGATGTATCATAGTCTGCTGCTCTCATGTTGGATGGCGACTGCAAAAGAATAAGTTACAATGAAAGGTAAAATGGACTCAATGATGGCTGTTGCTACAAGCTTGAGTCCTTAAGATGGAGAGGATGTTACACCTTCTTTGCAGAATTTGTCAGTCATCATTGTCAGTTACTATCTAATCATTGCCAAACTGCATGAGTTTCAATGACCCTTGGAGGTAAGTCACTTGCTCTTTAAGAAAACCGACAGCAGCACTTCTATATGTAAAAAATGTCTTCCGTGAAAAATGTAGGTTGAGGTTTCTATCAAAGATCAAAGAGCCAATTTATCCACAAATGCTTAGCATGCCTTTGATCATATGTGTATTGCTTGGTAATGCCATACATACAGAAGAGATGTGAGTGCATGCAGCCCCTTATGGCCTAGCCTGAGCCTGTGACCCATATAAGCACAAATCTTCATCATCTTTCACATAAAATTACACTGTGTGGCTCGGTCATTCTTGGTCTTTATGACTTCTACCCTATAGCTAGTTACCACGGGAATAAGAAGACAAGTAAGATTTCATCACTGCTTGTATAATTTGAAGATTAATGTATAGTTCAGCAAGGTCATAATATTAGTCATTTTTCATTAGTTTTCATGGAAGTGGAGATTCAATCCAAGCAGCCGCATACCAATGAAGAAGCTGGAACTAAGGCCCGTTTGGTATTTAGACATGAAAAATAATTTGAACAATTCATCTGAGTAGCTGCTGCTGCTTTTCTTTTCACTGAGTAATTGATGGGTTTCAGCTCAAAACTTAAATTAATGTGATAATAATAGAATATGGAGGATAAAGGATAAAACCACTTTCCATTAGAGTACCAAGGGATGTTATCCTGTGTAATATAGTACCAGTGAAGTATGTTCCCCAGAGTACCGTCATTTCCAAGGTTGTGGCCGTATTTTGCTGTAGAATACTTAATAGTTAAACGATGCTGCAGATATATACATTTTTTTAACCCTACAAACAATTAAAATGAAACAAAATTTTTGAAACTACTGCTTTTGAAAAAGAGAATGAATTTCCAACGTCAAATGAATGGTACGGTAAAGGGAAAGAAACAAGAGAAAGGTCGACAATATAAGACAGAAAACCCATTACTGGTCTCCTTCACGGTTTCCACCATACCTCCCGTGTTCTTCTGAATTAACTTTCAAGGGCACAGAGTTTCAGCAAATATTTCATTTCCCAAGATGGCCATCACTCAAGCTATCACTTGAACAACTCAAATCCGTCTTTTGTAAAGGAAAAAGGGAAAAAGATAGAGGGTATATAGAAAGTGGAAGATGACTGAGATTACTTTGTGCTTTTTTTGAGTGTCAGTATCTCGAGACAGAAGTCGGGAAAAGTGAAGATTGGAACCTTTCAGATTTCTCTGATGTCAGCGGACAGTACATTTTTCAGACACATCTATGGTATTAAAATGAAATTGAATTATTTTTATTATTTACCGTGACTGCACCTTTGCAGATAATTTCAAAGGTTTCATTCCTTCTAATTAAGATAAACAGGACCTATTTCTAGGTTAAAAGAAACCCGCATATGACATTGTGTTAAATATTATTTTTTGCTTAGTTCAAATATGTCTATTTTTAATTGAATGTGTCTTTCTTGGCTAGGCTGTCCATTAATCATTTGATGGTGTGAGCAACACGGCAGTTGCCCAGCTGTGGCGTAAATTAGGTTTCAAAGAGAAGGTTTATTTTTAAAATCAGAGAGCTAACTGTTCTTATTTGGGTTGATTTTGTCTACATAGAAAGGCTTAGTGAAAAGTATTAAAGAACAAACGGCAGCATGTGGAATCAATGCATTTCATTTCCTTTACACATGTTGGACTCTTTGTACACAAGAGAAACATCACGATGAGCCTCATAGCACTTTGAGGAGTAATGGTCTGTTTTCATAAAGCATATCAGCAGAGCGATAACACGGTGTCAGCATTTCTTCAGCTGAATTAGGCATGTTGACAGCAAGCAAGACTAAAACCAAAAAAAACTATTGTCTGGACTGCGTCAAACGAAAGGGCATTTAAACATTTATTGCACTTTGGTGTAAACTGCCTTTTTTTTTTCACCGTGTTTGAATATCGTCAGCTTTCTTTCATCATTCTTTTGGGAAGAACAATGCAGGAGTAGTGTGTATAAAGTGCCTGTGTTCATGGAGTGGGGACACTGAGGACAAGGCTCTGGAGGTCAATGACTTGCTGGTGCTGCTTTCACCATGTTGAAACAACAAGCAGAAGGTCACATTGCTTCCACCAGGATATGAAAAGAAAAAAAACAGTGCATTAGCTAGCCTTTGTTCCTTTCACATACATGGACTTTTCCCACTGGTGCTGCTGGTTCTTTGTCCCCAGGGCCTCAACGGGTCACAAGCTTTCGGGGTAGAAAGGACAGGGGGTTGTCATACTGCCTTCCAAAGGTCGGTGTCTATGTCTGTCATACCCCTAAGCCATCAATGGGAAACAACTGTTGCTATGCTATCGCAATACAGGGATATTAAAGCTATTTATCTAGACGCCCTGCCTCTGCCGAGACAGCTTGGAGGGGCTCTGATGCATGCTTAATACACTAATCACACTCACTCCCTAGGACCCCTATTGGCTGCCCTAATCGCTTTCTCTCACGGTTTCTCTCTTTCTCATAACTTTGATAACCCATGCCATGCAAACACAAATTGACAAGTGGTACACTCACAAAACTACTGACATCTCCTGCACAAATACATCACCGTGTGCTTGTGATGTCTTCTGCTGTCTTTTATATAGAAACCCACTCAGAACAGGCTGACAGCGGTGTGCCTTCAGGGAACTTGTTTATTTCTCAAATGTAGACAGCTGCCTATGAGAGCTGTTTATAGACACGATCCCATCTTGACACACTTCTTCTGCATGTCCATCTGTGGTCTATATATTAAATCATGTGAGCTAAGTATGCACATGTGGTTGCTGGTACTATGCATTTTCTAGCAGTGCAGCTGATGTAATAGACATGATATGATTAGCAAGGCCTGGACTTTTTCAGAAATGGTAAGCATTTGATTTCTGCTCAAGTTTGCTGCTCACAGGACTTCAACTAATAATTAGTTTAGTGGCTGACAAATCAGATTATTTTCTCTATTATGTTATGATTTTGTGGATAATCACTGGTTTATGAAGTGAAAATGGTCAGTCCGTCACAGTTTCCTGAGGCCAGTGATGTCCTCATGTTAGTCTGATCAACAGTCCAAAATTTGAAGATTTTTAATTTAAAAGGAGAGAAACCCTCTAAGTACTAATCACTAAGTGGGAACTAGGCAATGTTTGACATTTTCCTTGAAAAATTACTTACTCTTAAGCAAATTGTTTTACTGTTGATTAACCAACCAACTAAATGTTATGGCTTGCACATACATCAACAGTTAGGTAAGAGCCTTTAAGCTTAATTTGTTACTTTAGGATAATATCAGTTTTCATTCAACGTGTCAGAAAACGTTTATGGAGTAATTTTATCTCAAATCTTCAAATCTTTAGAGCTGTTTCTGCACAACCATCTCTGATTTGCCTGACATTTTTATGGCATAAAATATTGATATTTAAATACGTTTTAGTTTGATATATTACATCATTTTTGAGGTCAAATTGCCTGTGGGCCCACTTTCAGCACACTTTTTTGCACATTGAAATTTGAGGCTGTGTTAGGATGACAATATCTTAGGGCCTGTTAAATCAGCAACAATGGAGAAGTAGATCAAATAGTCTCTGATTATAGCTAAAAAACCAAAAAACTCTTATGAAAAGTTCCATGTTTGACCAAGCATTAACAAAAACATTGATAATATAGTAAACGACAGCAAGTGATATTTTGTGAACCATATGTATCTACATGTCACAATAATACACAAGAAAACATATAGAATACTTTGTAATATGAAATAATGATCACAAAAATGCTAAAAAGCTATTTTCATGAACATCATGACTGATCAAGCAGTAATGAACAAGTTGTACCACAAATCAAAAGTATTTCTAAATAGCCCAATATTTTTCTTGGTAAAAGAGCGCTACTTGACTTTATGTACCGAAGTTTCATGTTGACACAAAAACACTGATGGGAGAACATTATACCCTTAAACATCTCTCAGTTCTCCTTGATTGTTCTGATTGCTGGTATGTAGCAAACAGCAGGTTGATGGTTAGTCGTTGTGGCAATTTTCACCTAAAGCTGTTCATAGCCGCTGCTACAAATTGATAGCTTTTAATGAGTGGTTCGAGGAGCTATGACTTTGTAGTTGTTAGTTGGTGATCTTTTTCCCTCCCTGTAGGAAAAGAAAAAAAATCTGACAGTCTGATGGTTTGTTCCCAGCAACCAATTCTTATGGGTCCTCAATGCTGATTTTCCAACTATCTTAACACTCTTAAGTTAGTGAAAGTGAACAACATTGAGTAAGTAATAGCAAGTACACACTTTTACTTTAACTTGCTCACTCTTTCGCTTGATCGGTTTTACTTCTTTCTGTAAATGCTACTGATTTGCTCATAAATGAGAGAATACTTACACAACCAGTTCAAATGGAAATGCACATTTTTATCTGTTACAGATTCAATTTTTTACTGCCAGACCACAGGCTATAATAACCATCTATTTTCATGCACTTTTCTCGGTGCCTTAAAGTGAGAATGTTTTCTGACACCAAAATGAATGACACTCATTTGTAATGTCTGCGCTGACAGTTTGGAAGGAATTACATTGTGCTAAAAAGCCACTCAAAGCCTTGGCCCGAGAATTTCACCTGCAACGGTTTATACAAAACCTGTTTGCTTTCATGTGGAGTGCAACCAAATGCATCAGGCTGAACTGTGCCCTGTGGTTTTGCTTTGCTGCACTTCCACAGTGACTTATTGTAGCTCAAGAGAAATGCTGATGAAGTCGTATTGTTGTTGGTCCATTGCTTTATCCTATGTCCTTAATTTTGGCTGCACACTGAGATACATTAGTTTTGCTGTTTCTCGCCAGAATTTTCCATGACTACATTCAGTCAGTGAAGGAAGCACATTATGGTTTATGGTACAGTGACCATATGCATACTGTTGGTTTTAGGAGAAACTGGTGGGCCTGTCCTTATTCTACACCAGTGCATACACATTTCACAGTATGCCTCTGAAATGTAAATGAGTAAGCCTGTATTTCCCGTGAACTGCTGTTACTGGTGTTGCTGGTATGTGTTTGTCAGTTTGGGTATGCAGTGTACCTTTTATTGGCCACATTTCTCCTTGCTACAGTGCTCCCATCAACTATAAAAAAATGGAGTTCACGTAACCTAGAATTGGCCAGTGCAGCTCTCCCCACATGGCTGCACTGTTCACTTTTTAACCTCTCTTCTTGGCTTTCTTGGAGTTGTTTCTCAAATGGGCATAATTATGTAAGCCCTTTTAATGAATGGATAAATGTGTAAATATTTTTCTTGTGCCTTTGAGCCCCCAAAGCAGATAAAAGTAGGGCTGCTCTGCTAACACAACCCCACCAATCCCTTATGTCAAATACTCCATTTTTTTTTGTTTTTTTCCAATTTATGGATAATAAAGTCACAGAAATGCAGCTACTGAATTTTTTGTTTCTTTATTCAGTTCTGTTCTTAGATTTTAATGCAAAGATAGTTTTAAATTCAATCCAGTGACCGTGAGAAAAAGTGGGTGAGTATAGGTTTAGGTAGTCAATAACTGTGTGCCATTCAGTCATATGTTATGCAATCTAAAAGTCAAACGTTGAAATCCCTGTATAGCTTAATGCTGTCTATCTAGAGTGCCCAACTCAGATATTAGCTAGAAATAGTCAAGTTTAAATCCATTTTTTTGTGGGTCAGGTGCAGGTTTTGTTCTTGGAGCTTGCTAACAAATGAAATACGCCTTAAGCCTGTAAGTACTATTGACTAACACTGTCACTACACCTAACGACTGACGACAACAAATTAGTTTGCCTTTCCTTTATCAGTACTATCCAGTAGGTGAACATATCTCACAATCCTTGAAAAGTATGGAAATAAGCGCTTTGCCAGCTGGTAATCACCACATCACACATTTTGAAACATTACTTAATACTGAAGGACACTCAAGTGTTCCAGTGAAATCCTGGCTTGAAAGGCCATATCTTTAGAAATCATAGTACAAAGGAATGGCACATTAATGAATAAGCAAAGATAATTGAGTGATTAGGGGACAACATGTTTCAATGGGAGGGAACTGAATGTGCTAATGATGGTCTACCTCTTATTGAGTGAGGTTCAGGGTTACTCATTGAGGCTGACATAGCTATTCATCACAGCCATAACATATTCCTACTTGCTCACATTGTCTCATTGTGTCATCAGCTCTGTCCGTCCTCTGCAGAAGATTATTTCTGTGCCCTCTGGCTCTGCCCACTTATCCGAAACTTGTGGTCAGAGGTCATCAGAAATCTGTCTGGGATTCTCAGACAGAGCGTCCCCGTACTGTATGTCCCACTGCTTGATTGTGTTAAGCCCAAGAAATTCCCAAACACTCTGAATTTTTCTGACTGAACTAAATAAAAGACAACAGATAGTAAAGACGGAACGTCATTACAGCCTGGCACACTAATTACAGCAAAGATGCCACCCACAAAACATACTTAAGTAAGGATACAAAGCTATTTTTAGGCTTCTCAACAGCGACATCTAACATTTGCGGCTCCAGCAAGTAAGTGATGTTAGGCCATCCTTGGGCTGAGGAACTGCAGCCAGTAAGCACCTATATCCTTGGTATGGCCAAGCGTACTGGTTATGGAGTCGTAAATATTTTTAACAGCCCCGTCTGTTTCTATACCAGCCCTCTTTGTATTCCTGTCATTAGGGATGTGCATGAGAACATTGCATTGGAATTCAAGCAGATAGAAGGCTGTTTCTTTCACCTCCATTGATTGAAATCCATTCAAACTATTGGTCTTTATTTATCTGGGGTATCTGAAGGTTGCTTACCAGTGTCAGGCATTTTCAGTGATTTAACCTGCCACGTCCTGTGTTACGTCTTGATGCTTTCATGCATATTGTAGATAAAGAAGCTTTAGAATTAGAAAATTATAAATATCAGACTGGCATGAATCACATTAAAAAAAACCTTTTGTTACTGTCATTGTTGTTATCACATTTCATATTATTGTCTTAACTGCTTTGTTTAAACTGATCGACAGATGTTTTGTAAGACATGCGATGTTGAAAAAAAATAAAATTCTGTTAATCAGTTTTCAGGTTATTAGGTATATCCAGCTAAAATAAATACAAAGTAATTAAACAAGACCTGATTTAGTTTCTCAGTGTGATGTCATCATGCTTATGAAACTGCTTATGAGAAAAGTTTCGTCAGATGATGGTAATTTTGGAGGTTTTAATTTGTACTGCTCTTACACTACATAGAATTAAAACTCTATACTATACTACTACATATACTCTACACAATACTCTGATGCAGCTGTAGATGAGTTTTACTTTGAAGACTATAAAAATGCTCTTGACTGAATATAATTTTGTTCCATTTTTTGAAGTGCTCCATTCTACATTATGAATTGTATAATTCTGACTTGCAGTTACATGTAGATTTGTGTCTACTTAGAATTAAGATGGTGTCTTTTGTAGTGCTATATAGTGTGTTTTTTTTGTAATTTGCTTTGTTCTTGATAAGAACAAAATAAATAGTCAGAATGGAGTCGCAGTGTAGCAATGTCAGAAATGCTTTTAGAAAAAAACGTTTCTGACAGGCAGCAAATGATTACATTCCCTGCTGGATGTTAAGTTAGTTTCTCTCAGTACTCTGCTTGTCATTTTCTAACTTCTTATAAATTTTGCTTTGTATATTTTGTTGACCTTGTGGCATTTATGTCCAAGTGAATGAAAAAGGGTAAGAAAATATAAAAACTATTGTATAGCATGCTTGCCATATGTTTCTACCCGAACTCCTGAAGGTCTGCTTAAATTAAAGAAAACCTTGCTGTCTGCTACTTTAAACATAGTGCATTACCAATATTTTATCACAAGAAGAATTTCTTTTCATTTCAGTTTCTTTATTAATCTGCTAACCAACTGAATGCATTTGCAGTTGTGTCTGTTGCAAGCAATAGATCTTTAGTATAGTCCAAGATTTGCTGCTAAAAGCTGAGGTGACAAAGACTAGAGACTGCCATATGCCATTATGGCTAATTGTCCCTCATCAATATTACATTACCAGTTAACCAAAGCTTGATACCCTCAATTAGATACACCGGCAATGTCTTCAGTTTGTGTGGAGCAATTGAATGAAAGTCGAGATGCTCATTTAACAATGAAATTTCAATAAAACTTTTGATGCAAAAAAATTTGATGGCTCCAGGGGGAGATTTTGTTCACATTAAGTCTTGTTGGTTCACCCAGAAATTGACACCTAAACTCCCTTCTGAACAAAAAGTGATTCTTGTCCTTTTCATACAGATATTTGTGTCCTTGTCATCAAATGACACACACTGATTACAAAATACTTGTTATAAAACAACACAGCAATCCATTCAGTGGCTTCCTATACTAATTATATGACAGATATGCTGGAGAAATCTGACTCAAAGATGAGTAAAAAAGATGTCTAGACAAATTTTCTCCTTTATTTGTACCATATGTATATTGAATGCTGAGAATGATTTTTTTGGGGGTGAAAGAACAATTAGATGATGTTTGTTTTCTAACAACTATGTCTCTGTAACATTGAAATGTTGTTTTATAATATATGCAGGTACATCCCCGGGACTGTATTACTAACTAAATTAGCAAAAAGAAATAAGACCCTTCTAACATTAAGGAGTGTCATGGACTGCACAATCTCACTGCAGCTGACTTAAACACAGTGTTAAAAACCCACGAGGCTGTTTCCTAAAGGAATGCTTTTTGGGACAGGGGGGTTATGCACCACTGGAGAAGGCTAACAACAGCATCCCATAAGAAACTGATACAACACAAAAGAAACTGCCTCCAAGAAATGTTCCCTCTGGCTCTTTATGTTCAGGAAATGACCTTTTTCAAAACACCACTGGGCAAAACATTTCCAGAATTATTTTTGCTTCACTATTGAAGCCAGCAAATCTGCCAAGCCAGGCCAATTCTTGCAACTCACCTTTCAGTGCAGCATGCAGCAAATGAAAAGGGTGCAACTTTACTATACACACAGTGACAAATAGTCATCTATTCTAAATTATGTTTTCAAATGAATCATACATTACCTTCTTAACTGCCTCATCTCATCACTTGAGAATAACAAACGCAGTATAATCAAACAGAAGTGATTGTATTTTATTTATTGATGAGAATAAATCAAAGTGTAACACCACCAAGCAATTACAATGACACTCTTAATGAGTGCCTCAATTTACATTGTTTGATTGCCAAAGAGAAAAGGATTGTTTTGCTGTACTCCTCAATTGATCATTTAAATTAATCCCAGAAATGTGCATGATAAACAAACAATAAACTAAGTTTATGGTAATTTGCTAACTACAACCCATAATGCACTACTTCCGAAACAAGATGTTGCCAAATGCATTTAAATTCATAACAAGCATTTCCACATGTAAAGCAGCCCATGAATCACTTTCAAAGACAAACATATGACTATAACTTTGACTTTTGATTGACCCAGAACGATTAAAAATTATTAGCAAGTATTGACTCATTTCTTTTATATCACTACAGACATGCTAGCTGTTACTGAACATGCAATATCATGCGTCATCAGCCAATCACATGCTGGATTTGCTGAACAACATGTCCCACCTTCTGCTGCAAAACGATTGACACCACAGCTTATCAGTCAGTGAACTCAAATCAGCCACTGACTGCAGCACAGTAACGTGATTGCTCGCAGACTGAACACAGAAGTGGTGCAAAGCTGAAATCATAGCTGCTTACAGCAGTGTTCCTAAATTGGCAACTGCATCACTAGATTTAATAACTTCTTCGAGGTTCTTGGTGACTGTATTTCTTGAAAGCTGACAGTGACAAATTTTTCAGACTATCTGCAAAAATGGTGTCGTATACATTCTAATGCATTTTTCTACATTTGACACCTCTGTTCTAACCAAAGCAGTTCTCAGTCATTTGCCAGCAGAAGCACAGCCCTAATCCCACCATGAGAAAAGATAGAGCAGGTGGGCTCTTGATCTCCACTGACCTTGCCAGTGGTCTCAGATTAGGTGAACATTTTTGCTACTGAGTGAGCAGCGGGCGTGGGAAGAAGAGAGCACAGAAAAGACCTTTCATCAGCTGTCTATAGGTATAATTGCAACTTATACAAAATAAAAGTAATTTTGCCAGGAGTAAGTTAAGCAATTGTAAGTATACAGTGATGGAAAAAAGTTTTCGGACACAACATGCATTTGTGAAATATTGCATTAAGAATCACTCTTAAGTCTTCAAGTGCAACTTCTTTTTGTACAGTCACAGCCAAAATACTTAACAAATCCTGACAAAGTCATTTAAAACTGAAACATTTGAAATTTCTTCAGAGATCAAAATGGCTAAAACAAGGAACCTAATGCATTAAACATGCCTGAAGGTACAGATTCTCAGCCAGTAAGGGTACAGCTGTCACCAGATAGCCAGGAAGTGCAGATGCAGTACTTCAGCAGTTGGATGCAAAGTGTCCAACGGTTTCTTCAGCAAAAAATTACCGCATCCTGATCCGTATGTGCAAGAAAAAACACCGAATGACATCGCAGGAGCTTCAGCAGCAGTGGTCAAACCAAACTGGTGTCCAGTGTTCCACTCGCACTGTACATGGCCGACTTTTAGA
This sequence comes from Amphiprion ocellaris, assembly GCF_022539595.1. Classification (NCBI taxonomy): domain Eukaryota; kingdom Metazoa; phylum Chordata; class Actinopteri; family Pomacentridae; genus Amphiprion; species Amphiprion ocellaris. The sequence goes on along the minus strand of NC_072778.1, from coordinate 13,199,556 downwards.
TCATGGCTGAAAGTCCTACAAAGCTGTCAAGAAGCCCCTGATCAATGAGAGACAGAGGATAGCCTGATGTTGTTGGGCCCAAGCACACAAGAACTGGACAGCCAGGAATTGGAAGAAGATTCTATAGTCAGATGAGTCCAGTTTCCAGCTTTATCTTCCTCCCGCTAATGTGAGGGTACACAGAAGGCCAGGTGAAGCATTATCTGTAGCATGTACAGCACCTACTGTCAAGCATGGTGGAGGCAGTATCATGGTTTGGGGATGCATGAGTGCTGCTGGTGTTGGTCATCTCACTGTGTTTGATGGCACATTGAACTCTGCCAAGTACTGTGCCATTCTCCAAACCCATATGCTCCCTTCTGCACATGCACTGTTCCGTCGAGGTCAAAACTGGATGTTTCAACAAGATAATGCCCCTTGCCACACAACCATGGCCAGTAGAACTTGGCTACAGGAGCACAGTATCCAGGTCTTACAGTGGCCAGCTCAATCCATGGACATGAGCCCCATTGAAAATCTGTAGTGGATTATGAAAAGGTCTGTTTCAAAGCATAGACCAAATAATTTAGAATTAAAAGCAGTAATTCAAGAAGAATGGGACAAGATTACACCTCAACAGTGTGAAAGCTCGTGGGGAACATGCCTGCCAGGATCAGAGCTCTACTGCATGCTAATGGCAAATCTACTTAATATTAATTTGATGATGTGATAGTTTGTTTTTTTTTTTCAGTTTTGAACACATTCTCTGTTATTTATTGACTTTGGTACTGACAACATTGAGAAGACATATTAAAACTGTCAAGAATTTAGCTTCGTTAGTTTTTCTTGTACACAATAAACAAAAAAGAAATAGAATTTTCATTTTGTTTGTGTCTGTCTGATGTACCACTGTAGGATATCTCAGTTCAGGAATATAATGACATATGCACTATGTAGCCCCACTGCTCTGGTGCTCAACTTTCTTTTTCCACCTTTGAGCATTATAGCTTAGCACAGAGGACAGCAAAAATAGGTTATCCGAAAATGAGCAGTTGTGTCATTTGTCACATTTGCCATTTGGAGCAACTTCAGTTTCAGTGTCTTGCCTAATGATACTTTGGCATGCGAAGGGGCCACTGATTGTACCATGCAACTAGTAGGCAACCCCCTCTACCTCCTAATCCACTGCCGTGATATGATTGTAACTAAAGCTATGTTTTGTGTACTGATATAGTGATTATTGAGTGTCACATTCAGTGTCATTTTGTATTGAATTACATAATTACCATTGCAATAGCTGAGCCAGCAGCTCTTGTTTCTTCAAAGCTATCTTGTTACCGTTGATTTCCTGTAATTCCACATATATAACTATGTGTGGACTTTTCCCCTGAGACTGCAATCGTGAGGGATGAGGCCTAGATGACTGCATCTATAGCGTGGAGACAAAGAATAGGTCCCCTGTGAACTGACAGTGTATGAGAGTTTAGTACCCTTGTCACAGTGCTACAGCTCTGTGAGTGTGATAATACTGGAAATTCCCGAATAGAATGAAAGAGAGAGAGAGACATGCAGATGGTAACTGTTACATTGACTATATCCATCCATCTGTTTATATCCATTGATTCTGTTCAATACCAAGGGGGACTGGAGCATATCCCAGCATGCAGTGGGCGAGAGACAGGGTACAGCCTTGGCAGATCTTCCGTCTATGACAAGGCAAACACACTCAGACAAACACAATTCAGAGTTTCCAGTTCACCTAGCTTACAGGCACTGCACTTCATCCACACTTTGAGTCAACACAGTGATATGTTTGAAGATCAATTAATCCTCCATGATGCCACCCATAGGTTCCTGAAGAGCAGTTGTAAAGCACACAGTTGTGGCTACGGCTGTCGCCATCTTGGCAGTGCCTGTCTATCTGACTACCAGTTAATCCAAAAATGAGCAGCGAGATGGAGAATGTGTGAATGGTTTCTAATGAGGCGGGCCATGGACTCTAAAGACACCCACCTGTCACTCAAAGTGGCCATGGCCTTAATTATGCATAACTTTAAGCCTTAATACATTTTAAATGGATGAGTTGTCTAAAAAATCACTCTCGTACAGCTGTCACAAAGGGGATAAATGAACTACAGAGACCAAAACTGTTTGCTGTGCCAGGCTGTTTATGTCTTCTGTAAAGTTCAGCATTTTGAGATGGGGGCGTAATGGGGACTGACTAAATTTGGAGCCGGCCTCAAGTGGCTATTCAAGGAAATGCAGTTTATGGCACTTATGTGTTGGCTTAATTTTTTCGCCCTTGAGAATGCGACTTGATGACATCATCCATCACAATTAATGTGCATCAAAATAACCCATCTCAGTCTGCTAAAGACAAGAAGTGAGCAAAATAAATACCAAGCAATTTTGTGTCTGTAAATTGTGTGTTCACACACATGAAAGAAAATTTGAAGAATATGATTTTATTTTTCTCAATTATGATTTCAACTAGCTGTTTAGTATATATGGTTCATTCATCATCAGAAAAAAATATTACAGGCATTATCCTAATATCTCAAATGAAGGTGTTGTCTAGTGTTAGTATCTACATTAACAGGCTTTTGGTTATTGAGGAGAAATAATTTAACAGTGTAGCAGTTGGTAATCTTTAATTGTAGTGATTTGGTTACTTTTTTGTTGTTATTCTGGTGACAGATTGTGACATTAACAACTTCTACAGTAAAAATGAGCATTTTACTTCTCAAGCAATGGACAGAGAAAAAAGCATTGCTGAACACAACTTTGGATTGCTTCTTATTAAACATTAATGATAAAACTTAATACAAATGCACCCAATCATCACCTACATAGAAAACATACATGCAAGAATCTCTACTTGCTATCAGACTAACCACCAAAATGATTCTAAATTACTTTACATGCATTACATGGCTCCAAGTATAAACCATATGCGCCACATATTGCAAGAGTCAGAAGAATCCCCATACCAAAACCTTAATTAATGTCTCCATCTTTGCCAAATTGGTGACAAAATGGTTTATGCGTGATTATTGTATTTCAGTCCTCGGATGGTCAAATTCTAAGTCATGAAGCAGACGGTTTCTAATCCTAATGAGGACTCTCCTATTACTTCGCTGAACTGATAAGGTACTAGTCTGTGACACTCAATTTTCAAGACCCACACCCTATCAAGGAACTATCAAGTGATAGGATAGCTGCAGGATCATTAAGTGAATGTCTAATTAACTTATTATAAGGCATTTCTGTGCTGGCTATCAAATCCTTCCTCTAGGCACCAATGCATCCATCTGACCTGATTTGATTGCACAGTCACATTAATGAGCTCTGTGATGTCCCACATACAGCTTCACCTCGCTTCCCAGCTGCAGCCAACAGCAGAGGGGTATTTAGAGTGGGGGGTTGATTGTGTGTGAGAAGGCAAGAGACCACAGTCCTGGAAGTGCAATGAGTGCAGCCAGCACTTGAATGCCTCTACTGGTATTTAAAGGTTAATTTGTTTGTTTCTACAATTAAATGGATCACCATTAACTTTGTGTGTCCGATGTTTAAAAACTGTCTCATGCTGAATTCTGTCAAGAGTATAATAATGTGAGTGTGTGTCTGTATGGTCTTGGTCTGCATGGGGGAAGGGAGGAAGAACCAATTTGAGGAGCAGGGATATCCCAAAAACAGCTTGCCTTCACAGCTCAGAGAAGGAATTGTTGTGTGGAATGAAAACCCATTTCAGTCTATGGGTGTCATGTGTCTGTGCTGGTGGGACAGAAGAGAACAAAGAGAGAATTTATTTTCATGCAAAATAAAATAATTTGCATAACACGCGTGAAACTCATTTGCAACATTCCCCTGAAACTTTGCATGAAAACATCATGGAAAACAAGCAGACAGAAGAAGTTAGAAGTCAATCATACACTGAATAAACAAGCAGTCATGTGGAATTTTGGGTAGTATTAATTTGTTCTGCTACCTCCTGTCATGTTTTGTGACTTTTCTCAGTGTTTTAAACCTTTGGAATTGACTTCTACCTATTGATTGAGTTGCTTGTTTAACAGATCTTTAAGTATAGAGTGTGTGACCGAAAGTATAACCAAAGGTCATTTTCTTAAGTTGAATGTGAAGGATAGTGGAAGGAGATTTTGTTAGGATTATGGTCTCTGTGTGTGTAAGCCCTGGGTTTAAACTTTCACTTTATCCATCTACTGTTCTCTCTCTGAATCCCTCCCCTGGCTGAAGTCAGAGAGGTTCGCTGCACTGCCCCCTCCTGTATTTGAGCAACTATGAATATAAATAGGTGAGCTCCTCAAGGTATTACAACTCATCCATGCTTGGCAGCTGGTTGAGAATGTCAATACTTGCATAATACAGGAATTGTAATTTCCCTCAACTTCTAAATGCTGGACTATGTTGTATGGAAGATTTACTTCCTGAGCATTGTACTGTAACTTTAGCTGGGGAACGTTAAGATATTTTCACGACATTGTTTATGAGATTTTAAAAATACATGTCCTTTCATCATGCAGTAACATGTCTGTGGTGTTGCTGGTGACAGTTAAAAATATATTCAAAGGAAATGCAGAATTCCCCCGTAGCCTAAGGGGTATGCTCTGATAATCTATCAAACATCCTGAAAAAAAAAATCTTTTTGGATTTAGTAGCTCGTTTCTCTGCATGTGCTACTTGGTATGTGGAGTTGGCAAATACAGTATGTACTGCTTGCCATTTTAATGGCTCAAAAAAGCACAATATGATTTCTGGGACTTCCACTAAGATCTTAAGTAAATCTTGTAAGTGGACCACCGACATACCTGGCATGAAATGAATACGCAAATACCAGGATGAGCAAAAAGAGCATTATCAGGCAGGAGACAAATCCAGAGACAAATAGGAAAAGACAATGACACGGTTTTAGCAGAGTAGGCCATTAAAATTCCATTTGAATCATAGCAGTCTGCAATTGTGAAAAACAGCAAAGCTGGGTAACACATAGAGCCTGATGCTGGGACTGTGTGACTCAATCCTCCCTGGAATTCAAAAATGTTGCTCCTTCCTGTGATCAGTCAGCCCGGGGCAAAGCTGGCACTGCTGGACTGTGCCTGAGTGAGAGAGAAAGAGACAGAGTGAGAAAAAGGAAAGGAGAGAGTGAGAGGAGAGAGAGATGTTGGTGTGTGTATGTGAGTTGGGCTCCAGGCCATGATACCAAACTTCCTTTGAACCAAGCAGCTGTGGGCTGCAAGACTGATATCATATTTAATGAAATAATTACATACACAGAGAAAATGCATTAGTTAGGCAGTGCACCTTTAGTGCTGGGGATCTGGGAGAATGCAGTGCTAATAAAGATGATTTGGCTTGTTGCCCCAACTCTCTGCCCCCCCCCCCCCCGTATAATGCATCACACAACCCAACTCTGATATTAAAATCTGTGCATAAAGTTAGAATTTTAAATGTTGGTAATATATGACTGCATTAATTTTATTTGTTTCTGTGGCCAAAGTTTCATTGTCAGCAGTCTTACCGGCACATCATTAAATTCTCTGTTTGCATTCACATTTGTACTAGGGAGGACTCTAATATATTCCCTTTAAAAGTTGGTACCATAGCATAAGTAAAATAAACATGATAAAACCCCACCATTTTTATTTGAAAGCCATGTTTTGCTAATAGGCTAAAGCTGAGATATTGAAGCATTAAATGCTTTATCTCATTTCTGTTATTTTTGTCTGTGCATGTGCTGTTTCCATGGTAATATTCTAAAAACACTCATTTAAAGAATAAAAAAACCAGTCCTAATTCATATAAAATGCCCTACTGCTTCCACTTTAATGTGGATAATGCCAACATATTCAAAACTAAATGAAGAAAATGCTAATATACAAAATATGATTTAATAGTTTCATGTTCATCATTTAGAATATGTGTTATAATTGAGATAAAGTAGGCATTTAATTTGAAATAGATCCTTTGTGCTGTTACAACTGTCCGTGTGATGTATGCCAACGTGTCAATGCTCTCATCATTTCTGCTTACGCCGCATCCCCTGCCAAGTGGTGCATATATCAAATCCTTACAGAAACCCATAGCTCATCTTTCCTTGAGCAAACTACAACACACTATGCACTCTTACGTGGAATTTCACATAAGATTAATCTCTTAAATCAGGAGCGCCGGACAACTTGGAAGGTGCTGATAAATCTGTGCTCCTGTAAAATGTGCTGTTTCCCCATAGCTTTCACTTTTATATAGAGGATTCATATTATCATGCCTCTTCCTATTGGAAATCTATTTACATTACTGGATCTTACTAAATCTAAGGTGATCAATTTCAGACATTCTTATGTTTTTCTCACATTTTTTCCCCAAAACAAGTGTACCACCTTATCTGAAGTGCAGTGATTACCAGTGATTTATACATATAATAGCCATACCCACAACAAGTTAGCTCAATAACAGATAGATGGTGTTGCCTAGCAACTGCTGAGTGCCATAACAGCGACTAGTACCTGCTCCTGGAGGCAGACTCCATCTTGTAGGTTTCTCTGTCTTCTAATTGGCCAGGTGGGTAAACACTGATCCCTCGCTCCTCCATCCTCCCATTTTCAGCCAGGGTCTTAAGTGACAGATAGCACTGGCATTATGCTAACCTTCTGACTGTGAGAATGTGCACAAATGCACTGCCACTGGCATCAACTGAAAAGAAATGAAATGTGGAGGATATTTACTCCCCAACTGAAATTTACTGCCTAAAAGTGTCCTATATTCCGTCAATACATCAAGGTGTGTTGTCCCTCACTCCCAATCAATTAGAAATTATTCAGGAGGTAAATTGCATGAAATATGCTTGTGGCACTTCAAGCGAAGAGAAGTCAACAGGCTCCAGGGCTAGGTTGGTAATTATAAACAAGTAAACAGAGGAGCTGAGCTGGATGCAAAACATAATGTGGGCTTTACACCTTGTCCTACTTTTCTAAGATGGACATTGCGGTTTCTCTTGTGTGGCAGTACCACACAATAGCTGTCTTTTAGCAGATGAGAAACTATCACACGGTAAGTCAACAGGTCTAAAGGCAGTGGTTCATTGTCCTCTCTGGTTTAAAGTGCCAGGACTGCTGCACTAAGAATTACTAATTAGTAGCATCAGCATTGCCCTCCCCTGAACCTGTAACCTCACCCAGTAGTGAAGTCACAATACAGCGAGACACTCAGACGTCTACGCCTGCATCAAAGTAAAAAAACGAATCACTGGAGGTCACCAGAAAGACGAATTTGACCTGGTGTTAAGTTCCTTTAATTTCTGTAAAATATACTGCATGTTTTGGATGCTGAGATTTTGGAATTTCATTAATTTATCTTTTTTGGCATACACTTTCAAGTTGGGAACATTTCCTAGACGTTTTCCTTAATTGTGAGAAGTTAATTGTGTGCTATTTTGTGAGTGTACCCGGGGTTTGTGCCAGACCACACCATTGCAAAAATACAATGTACAATGTAAAAAGTTCTGTCACTATGACCTCCCTGTGCCCAATTGTCCCTCATAAAATCAAGGGCAGAGATAAAGCTGTTCACTGGTTTATCATTCATAGATTTTATAAGCTGTATCAACATTCACTTTGAGGATTAGCTCAACTATAAAATGAATCATTAGCTTTCAAGTTAAATGTGCATTCAAACAAGTATTTGTATGCACGGTCAAAGATGGCTATAAGAGTGAGAAAATCCCACGCACTTATGGCTAAAAAAAGACCAACAGTGTGATGAGTTTCGCAAACAATATTGCTTTAGGTGACTGTTCATGTCATAATCCAACTCGTTATGCAGTAGCTTGTCACATACGAAAGCTAAAGCTAGCACATAGTAAAAAATTGTTAGAATCAATTCAGCACTAAATATAATTCCACTTTTGAGTGTCTGTAATAAAAGCATGAAAATGTAATCTTGAGTGTGACATATAAATGTGACAGCCAAATCACTAAATGAGGGCTGAAATCTGGCCTAGTTCACTGTACACAGAGATGACATTACATAAATACATATTATACATTGAAGACAATATGTGTAATATGCATTCTCTTACCAGTTAATCCTAGAATTATTATTAACTATGCAGGGTTTTTCCTGTGTAGCAGAATTTTAGCATCTTCCAAAGAAGTTTCAGGGAGCAAAAAAATGAAAATCACTGGAGCCAAAATGAGAAAAGAAACTAGAATTTCAGATCATCTTTTGATTTATTTATTAGCAATTTATTATAGAACTGTTGAACAAGCAGAAAATCTTAAATCTAAAATTTTTCACTTAAAGCAGTCAACTCTGCCCTTATATGTGGTCACTTTATTTTTCATGAAACAGTGCCAGTTATTTTAAATGCTCAGCTGTGAGTATAAACTGTATGTACAGCCTGGACATAGCCTCCAGTTTTGAAAAGAAAGCAAACTCAGAAGTTCTCTAAACCACTGTTCTTTCAAATGGCCAGCAGGAGGCGACTCCTTTGGTTCCAAAAAGAAGTCTGATTGTATAGAAAAAAATGACCATCCTCATTTAGTTTCTTACCTCAGTAAACATTTTCCTAATGAGTTTATGGTCTCAGTTGCTATTTTGAAGACTTTAATAATAAACCACGATGTTCATTTTGTAAATTATTGTCCTATTTAGAGTAAAATAGAAGATAAAGCAGGATATGCTATAGGGTGGGGATTCCCTTTTGACTGACAGGTTGCGACTGTATTGTTTTGTATAGTGTCCTCAAGTTCAGTCAGTCCACACCTCACATGTTACATCTGGTGTCAAGACCTAAATGGTGATGACCAAGTTCCAAACTCAAGGTTTCAAAACGGTAATCCACAAACTAATGCGTGATATCCATCTTTCATATAGAATCTTCGACTGTTTTCATAGTAATATTTGTTCATAGTTTTTCCGTTCAGACTCTTGCTACATGCCCACTAGATGCGTTTTTCCTGCATGTAAACTCGCCGCATCTGAAAATCGCCCGCTTAGTGGGTGTTGCCTTGAGGCCAGTAGCCGGTGTTCAACTCCTGCCGACCTTCTTCTCAAACTATCCTGCCTGCCCCTGATTGGACAATCACATCGACTCAGGAGCCGTCTGCTCCTGGATTTCAAGCTGGACTAACATGGCAGCTCGGCCGCAAACTTTCTCTTTTATTACGAAAACAGTGCAGCAAAAGGTATTTCTGAAAGCATTTGAGGTGAGAAATAAACCTGTGCAGTAGCTGAATCTGTCCTCGTTCTAGTTCACCAACGGCTAGTTTAGACGTTTGGCGAAAGTTTTGTGACGCGTCGGACCGCCGCACGCTGCATCGAATTTGCATAAAGCAGAAGTTGAGTCTACTTTATGCAAATGAACTCTGGCGCACTCCGGGGTGACGCACCGGATCGCAGCTCAGAATACACCACAACCGGACCAGCATGCAACGCGGTGCGTTTCACATAGACAATGAATCTGATGCGGGAAAGTGCCGGATCTAGTGGACACGTACCGTCAGTGTTTCCAGATTCTTGGACTGTTTTGCCACATTAGATGCCATCCTTTCTGACATCTCCATATAGCTAGTGAAGCAGTAGGTGACAGCATGCACTTTAACTAGTGGAGCTTTTTGGAAGACAGTCTTTAAATGGCAATATGTTTTCAGTAAAATCCAGGTTGTTTTCCATGTATTAATACAAGTGTATTTACACATACATACATATTTCATTCCAGATAGGCAATCACTGTAGAAGTACTGAAATCATCCCCACCTCAGATGTGCATCGTCTTATCAGGCATGCATGACTAGAATTTAGCTTGTTTTTAATTTATGAATTAATTATATGAAGTGTGAAGCAACATCAGCCTCCCTTCTCCCAGCCCCATATCCTTCTCTGGTAGACTCTGTCCCATTCCAATGATGTAATAACATGATTTTCTATTAAACAGTTTGGTTATTTATGGTTTCATTTACTCAGAATAGACACTTTTTTTTTTTAAATCAAATGGTCAGAATTAAAAGCAAAATGCGTCAATGTCTGATTTCTGAAAAACCCTGTCATTCACCTCAAATGACATAACATTTAACAGGTAGGAATCTTGAAGTTTATTTTACTGGTGAGATGTTCTAGGAATGTGTTTGGCTGTCTCTTGTGGCTGCCTTGAAAAGGTGTGTCACCTCACTACTTATCAATACTCACATCACTGCCTAATTAGCCACAATTAAGTTTGGAACGAGCTACAAATAGGAGGGCAAAATAGAACACTTAATTATCTTTCTCTTCAAGCTGTTTTCAGCCCTAGAAGGAAAATGCTAATCAGCCGGTCCTCAAAATAGCTCGCGTTTTGGATTACCTTTTATCAACATGTTGCTAAATCAAAACAATCTGCTCTTAGCTGCCAAATAAAATGTGTTTACCAAGGACGAGGTATAGTACAGTACATTGCACTGTACATAGTCAATGCAGTAAATTAAGTGTTAGCTACATTCCCTTACCCCCTCTTCAAATGGAAATTCCATTTAATCAATAATTCAGAGTACTCATGAAAAAGTGCTCGAATCTCGCACTGAGATGTTGAGCTACTTATTGGTTGAAATTACCATCCTCAGTGTTTGCAGGTTTTGCCAAAATGCATAGGAGTGCATAGATGAGACTGAATTGATAATTGGAAACTTAACAAGCACACTCCTCTTATAAACCATCGCACTATTGAGAATGCATATTAATAGGCTAATTTCCCCACGTACTGCAGTTGGTGTGAATGTTCATGTTTCTCTGTATTCTTGTTTGTGTGTGTGTGTGGATTTGAGTGCGATTACATAAACAGATGTGAGATATTTCTTTCTGTGTCATTTAAATACATGAGAAATACAGTTACCAGGCTGCACAGTGTGTTATGATATTTTCCAACATGTTAGTGCTATGGTGAATACATGACATTTAGCTCTAATTAGTCTTTCTTCATATCTGCAACACATGCAGTCATTTAGTCACGTCTCTCCATTTATCACTGGCCCCGTGGCATGCATTAGTGTAAGTGAGAAGAGCTGAGATAGCCATGTGTCGCTGGGATGACGAGGAGGAGTTGGTGGCCATCTCAGGAGACTTGGAGGGGAGTAGATTCATTTGCTGTGGTGCTGATGATAAGACAGGTCATACACACAGGCTGGACGGCAGCGCCTCCAGTAGCGAAGAGCAGAGGAGAGGAAAGGGGAAGAAATGGAGCATGGGAAAAGGGTGGACGAGAGGGGTGCAGGGGTGCATCCAAGCCCTACTCACACTGAGCTGGGAGGCGAGAAGGAGAAAAAAAGTCGTAGTGACTGATAAAAGAGCCATTCAGCTGAGAACACCAAGGACCTAATCACTAAAAACAGCCTTGATACTGAGCCAGATCCCAGAGGAGCGAAGAATGGGGAGATAGAAGAATTTCTGTAACCCCTTCATTAGTAACTTTTATTTATTTGCCCCTCATGACGCATATCAAAAGATATTAGATTCAAATTCAATTAGGTTCTATCTGAGTGGGAAAAATAGTTGAAAGAGAGTGAGGGGGCTTTAGAAAGACTAAGGAAGACAGAGAAAAAAGAAACTCAGGAGCTAGTTGAATGTATTTGGGATTAGTCAATGCCTGTAGACATGTCATGAGTTGCAACACTGCTGCATTTCTCTTGTGCAACAAAGTGTGTTTACATTTTAAATCAAATCCAGATGGAAATGGGATTTTTAGCCTTCAGTGCTGTTAGCCACTCTGAGCAGCTTTAACTCTTCACATTTGACTGCCTCTTAGGCAGCAACCTGGAAAAGGCTTTTTACAGCACTTTTGTAGCTAGCAGGAGATTACCATTGTATTTTAGTCCTCATATATTATTCCTTTGCCTCAGAATAGATCTGTTGGGAAGAATTTACCTTGCTCAGTCACGGACTATCTTCCAGAAATACAGTTTTGGATGGTTTTGCTTACCTGTAATTAAAAGTTTATTTACAAGGTTAATGGAGACTAAGCTTAGAGCTACACAAAAGGGAACGAAAAAAATACCTGTATTGAAATAAGTTGTGTGACTTACTGCTATGCATGATATATTGTTTGTTAGTTGTAACTATAATGATAAATTATGGATGTTTTTATATGTATAAGTTCATTCTCTAAAAATATAATTGTCACAATGTCATTCTAGAATCAAATGCAGAATATCTCCATCTAAAAAGTGTGCATATTAGCAATAACCTTGCATTTCCCAGTTAGTTGTGGCACACTCAGGTATATTTAACTGTGTTTTTTTTATTGCTGAATCCTGCATCGTCATTTCGTTCTGCAGTGCATCTCTGATGTCATTTGTATGAATGACAATAAAGTAATCTGAATCTAAGTTAAATAAAAAACTATCTGCAAAATTGTTATATACTGTAAATTGTTTTTACATCAGACCACGTACAGACATTAGTGTACAATGGAAGTGTGGGAGTTTCCATTCTAAACAGCCATTATAGTACGTTCAATTACTTATGACTCTGTACTTGTAGACAAACAAATCAGTGAATTCACCTGGGCCACTTTTTACAGATCCAGCACTATAATGGTATGTGTTAAATCGATTGAGAAGGCATGAACTCAACTCGAAAGACATTTTTCAGTATAAGGAATGGTCCAAACAAAAAACAGGTTATACTAAAAAGCTGCAGACTATTGACCCCTCAGGGCAGGTGATTTCCCAGCACTATTTTGGACTCTGTCTCGGAGAAATACACCCTTTTATTTTTTTTTCTGATTGGGGAAAGTATTGGAATATATAAACACGTGTGATATTCATCAAGCATGTGATAAGACAGTGGTTCTTAGCTTTTTCAGATGTAGAACCCCCTATAAGGCTGAAAGCAAAGGCCCCAACTCTACACTACAAAGTTTATGAGTGCACAATGCCATTGTCAGTGATTTAAAGGTTTAATTTAAAAAGGTGCAGACTTTTCCATAGTACTGGATAACAGTTTAATGTAAAAAACAGTCTTTGGCAGTATTCATTCTCTTCTCTGTCTTTCCCTTGCTGCTGATGTGAGACTGATCTGCTCTACTGCTGATCGAGAGGAAGCATGGCTACTCATACTCAAAGTTGAGAATTTAATGTTCACATATATAGTTAATTAGATTCAACTGTTACATACAGTTGGCATTTGTTCTTACATTGTTAGCAGCAGTTTTACTGTGGGCAGAGCCGTGAAATTGCAGAAGACGTTGCAAGTTTGTGCTGTGCAGATTCAAAAGTGTGTTGATAAATTGCTCATACTGTGGCCCGAGGTCTAGGAATTTGTTGTATGTATGGCTAATGAGCATCGTTGTTGTCATCGAACTTCTTACTCCACTGATTATATGTATGTGTGCTTGTTTACAGTAGCATATATCATAGAAATCGTGTTGTGGGTGGCTATTTAGATGGGCTTACCTACAAGATGCTTAGACGGAGTATTTTTGCAAATATTGGATACTAATGGTGGAGAATTACTTAAATGATGTGTTAAATAACCAGTAGAGGAACCTGCACTTCTTGATGACTGGCAGACATGTGCTGCCATATGCAGTTAGTCTACCCAACAGCATTAAAGTTAGACCATTCACACAGATATGCAGCAAAACAAATCAACATTCTGTCCAGACAGTACCAACAGACTGGCACAACGGCCAAATAACCTCATACAGTGACACATCTGCAGAAGCATAGTACGTCCTGCAGGGCCACAAACAACGTGGCCAGTTGAGTTTCAGTGAAAGAGTTCACAAAGTTCAGCCTGTGTGCTGCTGCCAATGCCCTGATATCAGGTTTCATCCAGCTGACAGTAAAAAGGATGATATTACAGTGCACTTTGTCGTGTAGCGTACCAGTGTCTGTGGAACATAACTCACCTTACTTCAACTGCTGAATAGAAGTAACTGCTGCCAATTCGATTTGGGTTCAATTAGCATTTACAGTCATGTGAAAACTATGTGTGGCAATTGTTGTTCAAAACATTTGGATGAGCAAATATTTGATTCTCAGGGAAATTTATCTTTTTCAATCAATTTATATCTACCATGATATATTCTTGTATCTACCTCATTGCCATATTGCACCTACTTTTCATTCGTATTTGCTCTAGTATGACATATTTGCACTAGTATGTTACTAAGCTGTGTTTTTTTGTCTTATTTTCTTTTTCTCTCTTTTTAAATTTTTATTCCTACATTACTTGCACTAGATTTGTATATATATTTTGTACATATATTTTTGTATATATATGTTCCCTATTTCTTTATTACGTCATTGTTGCACCACCTGCTCTACGTGCCTTTTTAATTGCCCCCTGGGGACAAATAAAGTTTTCTGAATCTGAATACAATACATACAGTGTAAAATTTTTAAAGTAGTATAAGTTAGAACAACAACATAGCAGTGGTTTAAAGCAGCGTATTTTTCTGTGGTGAAAATAAATACATTATTAGCTTCAAGTACTGCCCCCATTATCAGAAATATCTTTGTGTAGGTGTTTGCATAATTGTCGACCAGACTTGGACATCATATTGCTGAAATGTTTCACCACCCTTTCATGCAATATTCCTTCAGTTGCAAAATGTTTGAGGATTTACTTGCGTGTACTTTTACTCACTAGGCCATTCAATAATCCTCCATTTCTTCTTTTTGAGGCATTCCTTGGTGGATTTGCTTGTATTCTTCGGATCATTATCCTGCTGAAAGGTCCACGTCTGGTTCAGCCTCAACTTTCAGACAGATGGCCTCACATTATCTTCAAGCACTCTTTGATTTGATGCAGAATTCATAGGTGAATCGGTGACTGCAAGCTGTCCAGTCCCTGAGGCAACAAGGCAACCTTAAACCATAACATTTTCACCATCAAGCTTCATAGTGAGTACGAGGTTCTTCTTCTGAAATGCTGTCTTTGCTCTCTGCCAACCATGTCTGCTGTTTCTGTGGCCAAATTTAGATTTGACTGTCCAGAGCACATTATTCCAAATGATCTGTCTTTGCCTGTATGTTAATAAGGAACTGCAAATGTGCTCTAATATTCTTTATGGAGAGCACACACTTTTTACAGCCATACCTCTCTTTCTCTCTATAGACATATGCATTTTGACACCAAGAGTTACAAGACGTACCTGCAGATCCTGCGATGAAATTTTGGGGTTCTTTGAGACTAATTTTTTCATCAGATGGTCTGCTCTGTGCTAAATTTGCTAGGGCAGCCAGTTCTGGACAAATTGCCAGTCATTTGAAATCTATGCCACTTGTAGATGATTTTCCTTACAGTCAAATGATTTATTTCAAATAAGTTGGATATCATTAGAAATCCATTGCCAGATTCAACCTTGGCATCCACAAGCTTTTTGCTGAAGGCCTTAGAGAGCTCTTTGGTTCTTTCAATATGACTGGTTCCACGTGTCACTCCCCGAGGAGGTTCTAATTATTGTCACCTAATTTGGAGCCCCTAATTCTAATTTGATGGATTTGAAGGTGTGATAAATGTTGTGTTTTTTTTTTCCATGTGACAGCTAAACTTATTAAAATTTTAAAAAATGACTACAAAATGTCAAAAGCTACAAAGTATATCACCTTTCACTGTGTCAAAGAGCATCAAGTGTTTGCTTGTTCAACTATATAGAAAAGAATTTCCTTGAGATATACAGATTTTATTTACATGACTGTCATGCCCCAGCTTTGAGAATGACAGGCGGAAATTAATCTTTTGTCTTCCTCACAGTATTGTCATGTGACAACCTCAAGCAATATGCTTTGTTTCCCAGTTTTTTTTAAACTTACGACTAATGACAAGCAGCTAGCTTGTTGTCTCCCCATTGCTCTGCTCTGAGCTCTGTGCTGCTGTGAGGGACAGGGTGGATGATTGACAGGTGACATCATGACAGATTTAGTTTTCATAAATGCCGCTGCCAGAACTTTTATTAAGTTGTAAACAACATCCAAAACACGCTAAATATTTTTGATGTCTCATAATCTAGAGAACACGCAAAAAGGATGATTGATATTCATTTATTCAGCTCAGATGCTGTGTTTTCGGAGCCCTACGACAAGGTGGGCCTCGGCTCTAAGTAAGGGGCAACTCATGCACACCCATGGTTACGGGTATGCTGGGTTACTTGAGTTGTGGGGAAAGACAGTGTTTGGAAATATTGCATTACTGTGGTAGTAAGACTCTCTCTACAGCAAGAAACACAACATTGAACCTCCTGAAACAGCTACGACAAGAGCACATTATTAAGCTTGTGGAAATACCACCAAAGATGAGCCCTCTGCAGCTGAGGGAGACGACTGAAGCCCTGCAATAGCTAAACAGCCCAAATTGGGTTTTGATCATGGACAGCAGGTCACCAGCTACAAACAAATAAGTAATGAAGCTTGTGGCTGGATATGTGGTGGATGAAATGTTGACCATCGCCGCCAATGACTCTCAGTGTTTCAGACAGATATTTGGAAAAATGCTGGTCGCAGGCAACAAAAACCCCAAAGGTATCAAAAAATATGACTCGTGAGACTTCTAGACAAGCCGTGGATGTTTTTGAAAGCTGAGCCAGAAAAAGAATTTCACTAGCAAGGACCACACCATTGATTTGAAGTTTGATTGTTTATTGGATGCAATGAATTGTTATGTTGGTGATGAATGAGTTGAGCTGACACGGTGTTGGGGAAAAGCTTAGTCGGAGAGCAACAGTGGCTGCCGGCCTAGCGGATCCTCTAGGAAAAGGAGAAGACAGGACAACGAGGGCAAAGTATAGGAGGGGTGGGGCACGAGAAGCAAGAACAAACAAGTAGGAAGGGCAGAGTGGTATGTATAGATGTACGACAGGAAGGGGAGTGATTGAGGTGTGGTCCTGCTCCTGAACCTCAGCTGCATATTTTATCTCCATTTAAAGAGATACACTATGTGTCAGATTTGTTACGCAAATGTGTATTAGTGCATTGATAGAACTGTTTCGACACTTGTTGGCCTCTTGTTTGCATTGTTGGAGCCCAGGTGCAGATTTTACTTGGGTCTTAGCGACTTTATTAAATCACAGCAGTTTAAAACATGGCGTTGCATCCCCAGTGTAAGCTGGCTAGATGGATTCATAGACTGCAAACAAAAAATAAAAACAAACAAACAAAAAAAATGCTGCCAGTTCGAAGCCGTAGCTGCAATTATGCAATTAACCATTCACACAGAGCCACACGTGCAGGTCTGAATTTTGAGGACAAAGGATGCAGTTACAAATTTGGTGGTTTGCAAGTGATGTAACAACTAGTGTAACAAATTGTTGTTGGCAAGGAGTAACAAGTAAAGTAATAGTATCGCCTTTGAAAAGAGTAATAAGTAGTAAATTTTAGTTTTTGGAGTTCCGAGGCCAGCTCTGATGAAAGCGGAGCTCAGCTGGGTTGAGTGGAGCAACAGTCTGAATTGTGTAAATTCCATTATTAGCACATACCATGCGTTGCAGGATTTTACTTCACATTTCAAATTTTAGCACCTTTGCCACAATCCCCTACGACCTCTTGGTTAACAACTGTTGGCTTAAGAAGCTAAAAAAAATCCCAAAGTTCAGTGTTATAAATTTTAACTGGAGTTCTATCTAACAGGACTTTGAGGCTCATATTTTCAAAATGTGTGTTTTTAGGCATAATCATAGCCAGGCAGAGTTCGATTTCATCTCTTATGTGATCCTGAGTAATGTATTTCTACAGCAAGCAATGTAAAGGCAGAAAAGCTAGTTAAGGTGGATGTGGAACTAGGGTTATAGTATATAATGGTCATTCTATTTCACACAACAGATTTCCCTTTAATGAGGTTGTTTTGGCAGAGGGAGAAGCCTGATAACTGTCTTTTGTGTAAATCACTTAGTAGCACTGTTAGACTCCTCATGAGGTTCAATTTAGAGCCAGTCTCAGGTCAAGTCTTCAACTTTATACACTGGGAAAATTAAACCAAAGTCACACAGTTTCATATAGATTTTTTTTCCACTATATATATATATATATATATATATATATATATATATATATATATATATATATATATATATATACATTCCAGCGATAATAGAGGCTATAATCAGTGTGAGAACAATGGGGTGGCAATGATTATTTCCATTATTTAATAAAGTGTAATTTATTTTATGATTGATTAATTGTTTTCAATAACGTGTAAGAAAATAGCATATACTTGGAGTAGATATTTTTCAAAGTAGAAACTCTGTTTTTATTGTTTTTGTTGCCTAATTACCAGTAAAGAAGATTAATATGTTTCTCGGCAGTATGTATTAGGCAACTGGATAGGAATGCATTCTTCACCTACAGCCTCTCATTTGAAAAATGCTGCCAAATTATGGTCATTATTTGAAATGATACATTGTAGGTACCTTGATTAAATCTTTCTTTACCCGCACAAGGATGCATAACAACCACGCACAATTTTGCACTACTTCATCTTTAAAGTGGTTGGATATAGCTCAGCATCCTTCGGGTTCATATTGAACAAAACATGAATGCAACATAGATTGATTATGTTCATTTTGTCGTCTTTTACATTAGATTTGCATTTCTTTTTAACCGACAAATTAGTAAGGATTAGTAAGGATGTTTTTTACCTTGCTGACTACGTCTGGAGTCTTCCTCAGAAGCGTCATCTGACGTGTGACGGTCACTTGATAAAAGATGATGCTTCAAACGCAGACACAGTCAAAACATGTCAGCAAGGTAAACACCATCCTAACTAACCCTTACTAATTTGTCGGTTAAAAAGAAACGGTAATCTGTTAATAGAACATTTAAGTGATGCGGTGTACCCTCTTTACGGCACAGTCCAACTCTATCCATGCCCATAACAAAACACTCACTCAACCAGGGATAGCTGCATGTACCATTTTTTAAATTTTTCCTATAAAGTACATTTTAACCCTCTGACAAACAGTTTTTTAATTTTGTTTGGTATGTTTTGCTCCTGCTGTACATTTTACTCACTCTGGGCTCATTGTTCACTGCAGTATAAAGTTCTGCACCTTAACAGAAACAGCACAACCAAGGCTAGAAGCAGAGAGAAAACTAGAAATCTGTTTCGTGCTGTGAAATAAAGTTAAAATTCACTATATCAGAGAAGAAAGAAATGAAAGGAAAGTTATATATGTTTGCTTATTTGTTTTATGGAAATTAAAAAAAAAGACATGGAAGCAACACAAAATGTGCCCACTAGTGTTACCAACACTGGAAAAAAAATAAATAGTGGCTTGACATACTATACATATTTTTACAAACTTGGATTTTCGATTTGCTTCCATCCTTGTCTCCCGTGTTGTGTGTACACACAGTCTGCAGTTCAGCCCAGTTCAGCCAAAAAAGTCCCACAACTTTGGCATGTGAATGTTGGTTGCAGCTGAGTCTGTAATGGCTTCTTGATGAGCTCCTGCTGAGGAGTTTGAGTTTTTTTGTTTGCTTGTTTATCTATTTATATATATATTTACAGAATCTGGTAACCACAGGCAGGTTATTTTTTAGCAGAAGAGACATGTAGAAGAAGCTGGGTCTGCTGGGCATCTCTTCCTGTTAAAGGGGAGTCGTTAGTCTTTATCATTGCAATATAATCATAGGGAATCCTTGAATTATTTGAT
This sequence comes from Amphiprion ocellaris, assembly GCF_022539595.1. NCBI lineage: Eukaryota > Metazoa > Chordata > Actinopteri > Pomacentridae > Amphiprion > Amphiprion ocellaris. The sequence goes on along the minus strand of NC_072778.1, from coordinate 13,179,941 downwards.
TTTTAATGTGTTAATTGTAAATACTGTGATTCAAGTATGTTTCTATGTTGTATAATTTTGTTGGGTTATATTTAAATTACTCAGGTACATTCAGATAAATAAGACTGTGGGGTCCTTACCTCAATATTTAAGCTTGTTCGATAAATTTGGAAAGTCCATTAGTTTAATAGCTGCTGTTTTAAATGTGATGTATAAATTACGCTGACTTAACTTGAATAATGTAATTTTGATTAAATCAGATGCTTGATTTGGTTGTTCCTGATAAAACCAAAAGTCACACATGATTGCTAGATGGACCATTGGAAAGTTGAAACCTCTGTGATTCTATTTTTACAATTTCTTGTTAGGATGAATTTTAGGATGAATGGTACAGTTTTGGCAACTGTGTTTAAAAGCAACATGCCTTGTAAACTTGCTGGAAGAGGGTTTAGTCTGTAAATTATATTTCGAATGATTTCATACAGCAAGATTTTAACTAATTTTGATTAGTCTGAGTCAATAAAACAAATTCACAACTCTTTATGAGTATATTTTCTTTGTTTATACCATTCATCAGTTGGGATTTTTACCTACAGTAAATGTTGCAACCTGCAGTAGTAAAATTTAATCATACATTGGTCATTGTGATTTCTGCATGTTCACATGGCTTTCACTCTGAAATGTGTGGGTTTTTTTTTTGTTGTTGCATGAATTGTCTCAGGTCTCTGTCTCTCTGGGCTGTGAATGATTTATTTGCCTCCCAAATGCCTGAGCTATGACAACTTGTCAATTAAAGTCAGGATCATTGCTGCTGACACATGACACTTTGTATTTTATTCACTGCCATGCTGGGGCACCTCTTTATATTTAATCGGTCAACCATGGACACCTTGAAATGTTTTTTTAATTATACTGTGCTGTTACATCGTGTTCCGTTTTGCCTTTTTCATTCAAACGTTCTTTTAGAAGCCACAGTTTGACCAGGCCTAAACCCGCGTTGATTCCTTGATTTAACCTTTATCAGGATATTTACAGAAGAGTGTTTTAAAGTTTTTACTACTGAAAATGGTGCACGAAGAGGAAGCAATATCAACCATTCATTCTCTTCTCACTGTCCTTTTCAAGTGATATCAGAGCTAAGCATATGTTTGCTCCTACAGCATGCACATAAGAGGATAATAAATGCGTGTTAGACCTGAGTCTTTTATGTAACGCACAATGTGAGATGCAGGCCTTTAACAAGATTGTATATCATCAAAGCAGAAGGTTTATGCTTGTATTTCTTCCGGACATGTAACCGTTCATTACTGCAGATGAAATATAACTAGCAAACAATTTCTTTTCTTTCAGGCAAAATTTGCAAACGGAGATGCAGTGAATGCATCGTTTTACCTGTTCATTTACAGCCACAGAGAAAACCATCGTACTCTCTGTGCAGGATAGTAAAAACTGGCATTGACCCAATTGACCATGAGTTTACACACCGACAGAGTTCATTGTCAAGGGTAAACTCTGTCAACTGCACCTACATTGAATTATGCAGGAAGTAGGCAGGGGATCATTATGTGACATCTGCAGTGCCACCAAGTGCTGGCAAAATTATAGCCTGGAGTACTGTGTGATTGGCACTTAATGAGCAAATGTGAGTGACAGTGAGCTTTAGCCTGGGGGGGTAACAACAGCATGGGGCTGTGGTAGGTCATGAATCTGGAATAATGAAACAGTAAATGGTCTCCATCACTGGTATTGATTTTTCTTAGCCTTGGTCTACGTTTTATGTCCACGATCATCTACCAACATTGTGGCCACTCACACATAATGCAAGCTGCACTTACAGGCACTAAGCATGTAGTAAAAGAAGAACGACACATTTGCACGAATGGCCTGTTCTTTCCCCGATGGAACCTTTTAGTCCATATTTCATATTATGGTTGAGCAGACTTTATTAAACTCTACTCATTTTATATGTAGCTCTACCTTTATGGGAGCTAAGGCTTACAAAGTCCTGATGGAGGTCTTCTGTCATCACTTTTAAACAGAAAGAAAAGGGATAGGTTTGCAGAAATTATGCTTTAGCAGAGGACTTGTACTTGACTCCTGCTCTGTTGTCTTATCAAGTCTTCCATTAGCATGCGGCTGCCGGAGTGCCTCGTAAATGTAGCTGGTAATTCACAGGAAGCACCCCCACCTGCTGAGGCCTTCTCCTCCCCGTCCCCAGCCATTATGCAATTCCTCATGGTTGTGTGACTCTTTTCCACACCCACCTGTCTGCCAGTCTACCTCCCCTCCTATCTGCCACTCACATTTTCATCTACTGCCGCCTCCTCTCCCCACAGCTACTCTTACTTTTCCATTTGTGTCTCCATTTGTCTCAGCCTCTAAGCACAAGCATGGATATTTACAGTAACAGAGCTGCCAGATTTTGATTTTATGTTTCATCATCGAATTAGCTGTGTGGCACATTTGAATGATCTATTTTTTCACTAAGTGATGTTAACAGGGTGATGTGATAGTCGCACCAATACATTAAGGTTATGTATGCATCATTACTAAGCTTTGAATAACTATAAAAGCGGCTGCATGCTGGGGAAAGACGGAGATATACTTTTGCTGCTCAAAAGTGAGTTTGATTCATCAACATGAAAAATATCCCAGTGTGAGACAACGGATGTGGTGCAGCAAGGTCACATTTTAGAAAGTCATCGAATTAATTTCTGGTAGCTTTTCATTGGGCTTAAAGAAGTTAAATGTTTATATAGTTGTTAAAAATGTGGCACTGCCACCAATAACTCAGTGAGTTGACTGATTATACAGCTGATTATTATATGTGATTTCAAATAAGTAATTAATTAGTAATATAGAGGTTTCCTGAAGTGTTTTTTTAGTATGCCGGACCCTTGTGGCCATATAATGATGTAGCCAGGTTCATTTGTTAAAATTTATAGTTATAGAGTTTAGAGCGAATGAAATGCACATGATTTAAAAAAAACAGAGTTTGTGTTTAAAGCATATTTTATTTTACTTAGAAAATTAACAGTGGAAACAGACAGGTGTAGTAAGGGAGGAGGGAAACAATAACACACCACAGCTGAGGCATCGCATCTTGTGCACTAGGTAACACTTAAGCCCAGTGGGAGCCATAGAATCGTGATGTATGCTATTGTTATCCTTCACATTCACAACAGTAACACAACAAACTGATTTACTTTGCTACCGAGCAAGCCACACTATTAGCCTGATGTCTGCCTGCCTGAAAGAATTCTGTTAATTTACTGAATGTTTTTGCTTCTTGTTTTTGTCATTTTTCTGACAACTGCTGTGCACAACATGACTTATCAGGTACAAAATTCAATAATTCATAACCTTGCAATTTTCAAAGGGTGTTATTCAATTAGAAATCCCATCACCTTTTTAGATGTTATCTCCAGATTCTTTTCTAAAGTTGTACTCTAATTCTTTGTATATTTGAGTGTGGTTCAAAGTCAACAGATTTAATTCCATGCAGCAGAGAGTGATTTGACGATTGTTAGTCTGTAATTTTTGTGCTGTTCTGGTCACGTAGGTGTCATTTTCTTTCCCTCCTCTGTATTAAAGCCAGATTATATGTTTGACTGGTCAACCCATAATTATTGACACACTTTAATTGTTTCATGCAGGTGTATGAAAATACAAGTGCACACTTGTAGGTGGAGTGATTCAGAGTTACATGAAAAGAACCATTATCACAAAACACCTTCATTCTCTCTCCTGTTATTGATTAAACCACTAAAGACTCAGCTGTGTGTCACATATTTAGAAGTTTTTTTCTGTCAAAATAATCCTTAAAATTTAATAGATGTTAGACTTCATTAATTCATTCAACCTTTATTTAAATCTATAGGAATCATTGAGGGCAGTCCGTCATTTACAGTGATGTCGAGAGTCCAGTCAACAGGATAAAAAGGCGACAGTCAACGAGACAACAAAGAAAGGAGCACAGTTAAAAACAGTCATAGTCAGAAGCAGTATAGTCAATGATCATGGTTTTGAATTGGTCAACAGATATGGCTGCACCAAGCTTTAATGTTTTCTGCAAGATGTTCTGTGTGTGGCTGAAAAGCTAAAAACATTTTATGGGACTTCGAGTGTTAACCAGCCGCTTGAGTGAGTTGAAGCATTATTTTGGGATGAATTTAACAAAGTGATGTTGTTACAAAAATATAATTATGTTATGATTAAATGCTCTTTATGATTTCAAACTACTGGGTAACTGTGTGACTGTGAACTCTTATAACCCAATGCACTCAGTAAATTTCCATGATCTGACTTTGACCATGAAAATATAACAAGTTGATCCTGCAAGCAGCCGGCTGACACTGGCTGCTCAGAAACTGATAATACCAATGTAACTTGTTTATGTGCCTGCTTAAAAACTAAACTGTTTCCACCTATTGCCAGTCACTTGTTCAGACTCTGCTCTGTTCAAGTGATTCCTTGCGCAAGTAAAACTTTGCTTTGACTTGAGAGACGACTGAGTATTTATTTGGAGAAGTCAGGACTCCATGGAACAATTTTCCTGACATTATTGGTCCTTCGAGCCAAATCCCAATGTCTCTCCTCTGGACAGGCTTGGTCCTGAAACCATGCATGGGGGAGTCCGAGACTGCTGAAACAAAGACCTCCGTCTTAAATTAGACGCTCAAAACAGGCCAGCTGCCGCTGTCCACAGGAGGGTGACAGGATCCTAAAGAACTAAAGCGGAGTCATCACAAGTCAAAAGGTAGGCCTAATTTTGTTGTCTCTTTCCAACAATCAGTGGGATGGTAGTTGTCCAACAGTGTCTTAGTGAAACAAACCGATGGGTAACCTCAACTGTGTAAATTGTAATTTTCCTGACAGATGTATTGTGGCGTTTTGCCAGTCAGTGTTTTATAGATAAACAGAAACCAATGCCTGTCTCTACACCATTGCTTCCTGTACTGGCCAGTGTAGTCCGTGTATCTATCTCCATGCTCACCCACCACCACCACCACCACTTGCTGCAGCTGAAGCACATCAGCTCAGCTACTACTCTGCACATACACCGATCAGCCTCAACATTATGACCGCTGGCAGGTGAAGTGAATAACATTGATCATCTTGCCATAATGCAACATTCTGCTGGGAAACCTTGAGTCCTGACATTCATGTGGATTGTTTGTAACACCCACCAAAGCATTGCAGGTCAAGCAACCCCCCACCCACCATGGCAACAGCAGTCCTGTATGCCAGTTGCCACCCTCAGCAGGATAATGAACCTCAACACATCACAAAAACTGCTCAGGAATGGCCCAGGGAACACGTCAGAGCTAAGGTGTTCACCCTGGTTCCACATTCCCCAGATTAAAACCTTATTGAGCATCTGCAACACACAGGACCCACAGAAATCACTGCCACCAGGACATCCACAGAGGTCCTGTGTTCATGCCCCACTGGGTCAGAATAGCATAAAGGAGATCAACACAATATTAGGCACGTGGTCACAACGTTGTGCCTGATCGGTGTATACTAAAACTGCTCACATTACATAGTTGCAAATTCTATATTTGAGTTAGTCAGATTCGAGCCCCACTCTACAATTTAACAGGAGTAGTTACTTAGGATTGACATGTATGAAACTTTTGAAGTCTGAATTTTAGTTTTTAAGATCACCAAGATCACTGGTGCATTACATTTCCACTATGGTAATGCTCAGTCATGATGTTGACTGCTTATTTTACTCGTGATGCATTTTCCAGCGTATAAGAAACACCATATGGACATGTCAACAAGGTAAAAAAAAAAAAAACTTAATTAACAGAGAGAGGGACTTCATGGCAGAAAGGAGGTCCCAACTGGCTGAGTAAGGAGCGTGTCACTCCTAACGTGAGGACTCTTAAGTTTTTGTTTGGAGTGTAATTCACAGAGCATTTTAACTTTTGAAAGTTAGAGATAGTCCAGGGGACACCTAAGTCATGACTTTCTGCATATAGTTTGCTTGTTCACACAAATGTTTTAGAAAAATACTGTGAATAACTTTCAAAAGCAGTAGATTCTGAAGGCAGCAAGTTGCTAAAGATGTAGTCAACCTACCAACAAGTAAATACAGTAGCACCACATATGATAGTTTGCACAACTCCTCACTGCCATAATCAGTTTTAGCACTTGTGAACTTGGAATTTCTCAGCTCTGTCAGAATTACACACATTTTTCAGATCCCCGATTACCTGACGGAACAGGATATTAAGTCGACAGCAACACCAGTTGTATTAAGTAAAGATGGTTACAGGGTTATTGCTGGAATGCTGGCTTTCCAGGTGAATAATGGTGCTATCTGGAAAAAAATCTCTAGTGTTTACTGAATAAGTATTTTATCATGCTTACTGTGAAAATAATCTATTTATATATCAGATTCAGTTTCTATGTATTAATGTAAACTAGTTTATTGACTCAGGATAAGCTTTTATCAATGAGTCATAATCGAAACAGTGAGCAAGTTTTTTCTTAAAACACAATGTTATCCATAACAAGGTAAACTCTCATTCTTTCTCTTAGCATAGTAGTTGTCTTAGCCCCTTACTAAACATAAAAGTATCTGTTGCTGCTTTAATTTTGCTGTTCCACCCTTGCTATTTATTGTTATTGTGGTTCTCATTAACTATGCTTATGCTGATTATCTGCTGCTTTCGTTACATAATTCATTGACGTGTTGGTGGTAATATGCTAGTAAGAAGCACGTCTCAAACTTTATTCTCATCCTTCAACATTTCATATTGGATTTCATAATGGATTTTTTATTATTTATGATTGTGTGGCATGGTAAAAACGTGGTGGTAGGCCCTAAGTCGGAGGAAGACTGGAAATCCATAGAGCCAGTCAGCCCTGCTGTTGAATGTTGTTTCTGATAACCTGCTGTGTGCACAAAAATAAAGAGCATTCCCTGCTCACACGGAAAATGCTTAGCACTAATAGCTTAGTGTTTCCACAACACAGATCCATATTTGTAACCACTATGGTTGACCAACCAACCGACAGACCCACATTGCCATCCCTTGCGCTGCTAGCATGGTTAGAAACAAAACCTCAATTCTGTCTGAATTCCTTTATTCACTCTCCCATACTCATGGAACACTGTTTCTTTGCATGACTGCAGCAAATTTAATTTAGTATGAATGGGACCATCTGAACATTAATTTACAGCTTCAACTTTTGATTTGATCAGAATATGCTATTCCTCATTACGCTCTTTAGCTAGAAGTATGTTATGTCTCCAGCTCCTCTCGTCACTATGATTTCCTGGAGTTCACTGGCAAGTATAATCGCTTGTGCACTCAGTGGAGATAAGCATCCAAGACACCAAATGACTTTCAGTGATTTCACAGTTTTTAATTGGATCCTATGGATAAAACAATTTGTTATCTCAGTGTTGGGGGTGTTTGTGACTCTAGGCGAAGACTGTGTGATCTGATTTGAATAAGAGGAGCAGTGCAGAGTTGGCACATTTTTCACTTTTTTGCGAAATTAAGACTGATGTTTTCATACATACTACATCCATATATAGTGAGCGAACTAAAAAAAAGAGAAAAAAATCATTCACCTGAAAAGAGAAATGACAGCAAAGAAAAAACTCTTTCAGTTTATTTTTCAGCATTAAAGATGGAAAAAGAGAATATGAAGCGATATATGGCCAGACAGAAGGTAGATTTCTTTTTGATTGCTTATCCAATTTGCTGATACACAAACAACACTAAAACAGAAAACGTTTGAGATGTCCAATATAAAACATTTGTGAACTGAAAATTAAAGTGAACCTAAATCATTAAAACTTCAGCTCAAAAATATCTGAAAGAGCTCTGAAATTGTATTTAATTTTTAAATGCTGCACAAATAAAAGTTTGTCTGAATTGCAAGAAATCATTAAAACCTTTTGACTGGCTTTGTGACTCGGTAAGACTTCTGATGTATTATTCTTTTTAATACCTTCAGGCAAACAGCAATGAGTAAATTCAGTAGTTCTGAAGTTTGTGAAATAGTAGAAGAAAGTTCCTCAAACTAGTAAATTACAAATTTTGCCTTTCAGCCATAGTTTTTGCCAGTTTTTTTTTTTTCCCAAAAACATGCTCATTACAAACCATTCAACAACATTAATAGTTGACTTGGGAGTGCTTATGGCAGATGTTCAATGTTTATGTGATGGCTCAGGGGTATGAGTTGTCACTGCTGAAGGTCTTTCATTCAGTCAGTGTGTAAGGAATCTACAGATGGACTTCATCCAAGCTAAAAACAAAACCCTTTGAAATGGCCTATTGATCTTCCCTCAGCTTCCCCACCCCCTCACTCCCCAACCCCCTGTTGGGGTGGTGTAACTGGATAGGACTTACTGTCCTTGGTTGGGCCTAACAGAGTCGTTCATACACACAGGCGTTCACACACATGCAAAAATGGGCTGGTGTACATATGTGGGCCCTGGGAGTGGGCTCTGAATGCACTGGGCTGTGAGGATGGGTAATGGAGGACAGTATGTGTCCTGGGATCATGGCGGATGGATCCTCCATTGCGAAGGCGATGAGACCTGAAGGGCGACAGGGAGATGGAGGCATTGAGGGAGAGAGCAGCCGCAGCCCAACGCTCTGTTAGGCGCCTAATGGAGAGACAGCAAGGAAGCAGCGAGCACTATAGGGCCCACTGCTCACAGAGGAACACAAACTCACAGGCAGGGAAGAAAAGTCAAGCGGTAGGGGCTGCTGCAAGACTAGTGCTTTTCTGATTGACAAAAATCCCTTGACTCTGCAATACAAGTTTCTTTGAAGGTGCAACAAGGTAAGCTGGTACAAGACGGTCTCTTTCCAGGACTCGAAACAGCCTGTAATTGCAGAGCTTCTAGCTCAACAAAAACACAAACAGGATAATAGCAAACATTTTTAATTTTTCACAATAGAGGAAAGGTGAATTTTGTATTTTCAGAGTTTCATTCTCCACTTAGAACTGACTCCAGGGCATCTGAAAGTACACAATTAGTTGTGTTGGTGTGTCAGGCTGAAAAATGAATGAGCTTTTTAGGCAATGAGGATATTCTTCCACTAAATGTTGTCTGTCAGGTCACGGCTTTTGTTCTGTAATTTACAGTATGGGATCTATAGCCTGAGCTGATGTTGATGCTAATGCTCAAGCATTAGTATGAGTGCCAATCAGTGGTCATAACATGCAGGCAATTCTTTGTTTAGTGTCCTTTTGACTTAAAAGAGAATAGTGTTTTAGCCAGACGAATGAGTTTTGTTGTGTGGCTTTATTGGTGTACCTTTTTCAAAGCATTTATCGTGATGGAAAAAGCACTACGCTGTATTCAGACACTGAGACTGTATATGTAAAATTTCCTTTGATCTTGGAGTCTGGGACAAATACAGATGGTGGGACCCATTTTTTCATTTTCTTCAATTTAAGAGGCAGACTGGATTTTCAGGCACAGCGCACTACCTAGGACTGCTGATATCACGCTTAATTGGATCAAAGTCTTGTATTGCAACAAGACTTACAATTATTCTTCCTCAGTGCTGGAGCTTTTTTTTATTGAGCTTTTTTTCAAACATTCTTACCTTGCAAGCAACTAATCTACATCATTGCAGTTTCTTCGTACATAAGTAGAGCCCAGAAAACCAAAGTTTCATATAAATTAGCTAATTTTCTAAAAATCAAAGCACACACTGAACATCTTGCAAAGCAATTACTTGCAATAATGCATATTTTTTTCTCTGCTCTGTTAATTCAGGTTCATCGTTCTTCTGAATGCTCATAAAGGCCCGTGCACCTTTACATACATTTAAAATCTGTGCTAAAGTTTTGAACATTTATTTTTAATGGCCTTAGCTACGTGGAACAAGTTACTGGGGAACAATTCAAATGAATAATTGAAATAAAGGTACTACACCCGACTGACAAGATAGAGCATATTGGTTACATAAAAGACTGTGAGTAGGTTGTTCAAGTATGAGCAACGCAGTAAAGTACCTTTCTGTACATTTCATACTAACATATTTGGTTATTTTGGGGGTGGTTTGGGAGCGTGTTGCGCATTTTGATGGTAATGTACCATCAAATCTGTGAATTCTACTCTCTTGTCTCAGCGTGCTACATTTTCAAAACTATGATAATCTGACACAGCAATTATGGCAAAACACTAAGAACAGGACTGAACAACCAGCTATGTCTCCTTCTTTTTCAAAATGCATTTGTTATGTAAAATGTATTATGACTACAGCCATGTCAACAAACGTTGCTTCCCAATTACAGCTACCTTCATCTGTCGGAGGTACACTAAAGTGAGTAAACAACTCTTTCAAGAGTGGTATGAGAGTCTTGAGTGCACAAATAAACTCTACATTTTCTGTGACAGAACAGCTCATTACTTACAGGAGTGTATGGCAAGAACTGCTCGAGTAATACAAATCCTCATATATATTTAATTGTGTATGCCAGCCAGTTATGTAATTTGTGAAGAACATGCACAGTGATTTACAGGTACTAGTTACAGATGAGGTGTGACTTGTCGAATATCCGGCATGGGAAGATTATGAACAGATATTCACACTTAATTAATCTCTTCTGTCGTTGGCCTTTCTACTGCTTCTATGTAGAGAGCACATGTATTCACAAGTGGGAATGGGTTCATTGAAAAGACAGAGGGGGGAACTAGGTTAGAGAGCTGAAGCCCCACAAGGACTCCACTACACTCCACTCAATAAGAAAAGCCCTAAACGGATTTCAGTGAGGGAACTGCTCAGGGAGAACTGAACAGATTGATGGATACACGTTCTGCATGCTATTGCTGGTGGAACAGCAACACCAAAAGCATCTCGTCGACAATTACAGCAGAGAGAGCAGTGAGAGAGATAAGGCCAGGGGAGACGATGCATTTCAGGAAGATATTAGGTTTGGGTAGGAGAAAAATATATCCACACAGCCTCATTCAGTCTGTTTCCAGTGCAGTGTGTCAAGAATCCTTGGCAGTATTACACGAGTGTGTGCAATTCAAATCCTCTCATTGTATTTCTGCAGATTCAGTATGTTTCAAGGTCACTCATAGTCACCTGTAATTGATTATTACAGGCAAGCAGCACCAGACTGATAAGCTTCTTTCACCATCTTAACGCTGAGCCTGTTTGACAAAGACTGTATTCATCTCCACTGTTGACTGCCGACAGAGGAGCTATGGCCCATTAGTAGCCTAGGTCTAAGCAAGATGACGAGCCACATCTATGATACAATCTCAAGTCACATATAATGGAACGTATTGGTATAAATGCACAGGCGTTTTTTTTCCTGTAAGACAACAATGCATTAGGCATCGGTAGTTCGGAAGGGTCCGTTGAGCATTATATGGCACAAAGTGTGTAAGCATTAAGCGAATCAGATTAGGAGAGCGTGACGTGCTAGATCACTCTCACAAACAGCTATACTTATGGAGGTGTAAAAAAAAAAAAAAAAAAAAAAAGGAAAAGCAAGAAAAAGGCTCTATAACTTTGCTGCTAAACTCTGCAATCTAACAGTGTGGGACACAATCACCATAGGAGAACAGGCATGAGATGAGCCACCGCACAATTCAGAAGGACGTGGGGCCTCAACAACACATCACAGGTACTATCCAATGCATATGGCGAAAAATAACATCAGCTTCTGGGGGGCTTTGATAAGAAATCTCTCTCTCCTTTCTCCTTTCCACCACTACTGTCTCGCACACAGCGGGAAGCGTGTGGCTTGGCACAACTTTTGAAGTCTCACTTGGACATGCGGCAAAGGAAAGGGTTGCAGGTGTTGATTAGACGTCAGCTTCACTTTGGGAGATAAGTTGCTGTGTGAACAGGACATTCTTGATTTTCAAGGACACAGGATGCATTTGAGAGACTGCCAAAGGTCCGCCTTCATGCTGCTGTTCTCGTTGAAAGCAACCAATAGGATAATGATACCGAGAATGAACTGCAAAATGAGATCTTTCAATCATTTTGTCTAATATTAATGGAAAGTATTGTGCAAAAGAGGCAAAAATCAGGCATTAAATTAGATGTGCATTTAATGCATTCTAAACTTGCAGCTATTAATCAATTGTGCTTAAGTGCAGGATGACAACAGGATGCACTATTGAAGAAAAAATTCTGCATTTTTTTAAATCATAGTTTCTTAAATATCTGTAAATTTTGAGCCATTAAATTATATACTTCATATAGATGAAATTCTTATCTTCACTTAGGAGTGTTTGTTGATACAGAATATGCAGAAAGTATACAATTTTATGACGGTTTGCTGCATTTTTTAAAAATATTCACTTGGCTGCAGGCGGATGTACCTGGTGAAGACCACAGAAAATCACTTGAACATCAACCTTCACATTGTACAATGTGCTGTGGGACTTGAGCCCGGTAGTCTGTCATTCAGTATGATAAAACAATGCAGGTACTGATGATGTGGTTGCTAGGCAACTCTAACTACTTGATTATTTATTGAATAAAGGGAGGTATGCTAGTGCGTGTGTATGGGGGAATGTCTATTATTCATGAAAATTAGTTGTTTTTCATATTTTGGCAATTCATTCTCAAGAGGAGAGAGGCCATGTGATGGCAACCTTTTTCTACTTGTCAACATGATGCGCTGCAATGCTGACAGAGCTCAAGGCCAGGCTGAGAAGTATTGAATGAGTTTGTGTGGGCATGTATCTGTATGGCTGTGTATCTGTGTGTGTATATCCATGTATGCATAGTTTGTCTTTCAGGCAAATGCCGTAGTTTAGTAAAAGCAACTGATGAACATGCTTAAATGGTAGGGAAAGTCAGCCACTGTGCCATTAATGTTGTTGCTGCAATTGACCGAGACAAAGAGACTTGAACTGTTTCGTCTCCCGTAGCGCTAATAAATTAGTGCTGACTGAATCCTCCTAGCTGCATTTCTGGAAGCAGCAACATTATTAGACATCAGCCATGTCCTAAGTCCCGGCACTGCAACCGGTTTAGGAGAAATGTAGGTCATCATAGAAAACCCACCTCCAACCCCCCTCCAGCTCAAATCCAACTGACATCTTTGAGGTAAGAAAAATTCTCGGGCTGCACACTAATCCTTCCAGTCATACTGAGTTTCAAATTCAATCTCGGTTTTCTCATTATTGGTTTTGGAGATACTGAGACCCCATATTGGTCAAGAGATAGTTCAGCTAATCTGATAGGGTACTGTAGTGAGGCCTGTAAAAACTAATGATTCCTGGATCCATGGGTTAGTGACATTAACAGCACATAGCAGGCGGTGAAAGCTCCAGAGGGAAGACAGAGGGCTAAGACCAAGCTGAATGAATTTAATTGGACTTGCTTCTATTTGTTTGGTTAACCAGAACCCCCAAATATTTAAAAGCTCCATATGAACTGAAAATACGTAAATACGGAAGAGCAAAAAAGTCCAAATCTTCTTGAATTTAAAATGGAAAAATAATTTCCTGAAGGTGGTACAGAAACACAAAAAGCAAACATAAGCTTTTACTTGTGTCTTGGAGATAGAAGATCTGTTTAGAAATGACTGAAATATACAGTCTGGCACAATTTACAAGCACAAGAAAATATACAAACCTACTTACCCATACACACTTACATTTTTTTTATTGCAGTGCCGTCTACTGTTGACTGAATTTCGCATCATTCTGATGAAGTCCCATTCTTTCTTTGTGCCTTCTCCTGATAATAGAAGTGACATGGATTTTTTCTTTATTCCTGTGAGATAGTCTTAAATGTTGAGGGGAAGTCAGAGTAATTGTATGTCTGTGTGACAAGAATCTAATTCCATCTCATAACAGACTAAAATCCTCCTCATTGGGGTGAGCAGTAAGATCAATACTGTTGACATGGTAGAAAATAGGTCAGGATGTGTCTGAGGCACAGCAGCACAGGGAATCAACATATCCAGTACACTGCTGTCTTATGGGACTTTACAGCAGCGCAACAAAATAGACCCTGAAAGTGGCGTGTTTGGACAAAACCCAAGTATAAAACAGTGACTAATAAAATGTTGACAGACACAAACCTCTTGCTACACAACCCTGGATAATGCAGTATGTCTGGCTAGTGTTAGTAATGTTTGGTAACCCACATCGGCTGTTGCCGTTTTTTTTTTTTTTTTTTTTTTTTTCAGGCATCACCAGAGGCGTTTTATCACACACAAGCCCACATCTGTGTTCATCCACACCCGTGTGGAAGTGCACACATACATAAACAGTTGTGGGAAAGTAACCTTGGAAAATCAGTCTGAAGCGTTTGTTGCACAACTGTTCAGTATTCAAACATCATGTATCAATTGCTCAATTTCATTTGTTTTTGGACGCATTGCAAGTCTCCGAAGTGCTTTCTTTGTGTTCTCATTTGTTTTTAGATTCTCTGGGACTGTCGGGTTGTTGGTTGTATGAATGATTTATCTTTTCCTTTCCCTGTTCAAGCTGTTCAGACCTCATCTCCAGCAGGGTTCTGACCCATTTAGACCGTTTTTATGTAAGGCGACTTTAAGGGGAGACATGATGCACATCAGTAGGTGGTTGAGCATAGGCTGACAGGCCAAATTTCTCCCAAAATAGAACGACAAGTAAAACATCTAGGTTTTTCTAGGTTTAAGTCAGAAGTGGAAAGTTGTGTATCACAGTTGGCAATCTGGCGCTGTACTAGACCTCGCCGTGGACCTGTGTGGGCAGATGTGCCGCTCTGATTTGGCTGTAGGCTCATAGTGGTAATCCAGTTGCAGGGTGGAGATTGAACATGGAAGCAGATCAGAGATCTCTGTGTAGATCATGCAGATACTTGGATTCATATAAAATGCACAGTGAAATGATTACTGATTCTACATCTTCAGTATTTGATTATTCAAAGAGGTGTTAAGAGGTTGTTTTTATTTAAATATTCTCAGATTGACAGTTTATCCTTCCTAAAAATGGTTTGGAGTTCAGTACTTGGTTTAATTTACTCCTAAATCTTATTTTAATAACTGGCAAAATGTCAAGTTTTAATGTTCTGTATGGTTACATTACTTTATTTGAATTAATTCATAAATTGCAATTGATTGGAAGAATTTATAGCACCCCATGCAAGCAGACATCCTGCCTGGGACTCCATTTATTATAATTACTCTCTCACTTGCATATGCCATTAACAAAGCATGCTCTGAATTATTCTACATTTTACACTGATTGACGCACCTAATATTGTTTTGGACAGTAAGTGGATCCTGCATATTACTATTTCCAAAAAAAAGTACAGTGTTCGATATAATTAAAGTCATAAATGAACTTATACTAAGGACTTGGCATGTTTGTGATGGGCTGAGTGAAGTTAATATCATTAAATCCGACTTATCTCCAAGTGGATGACTTGCTGATTAAAGGTAGCTTTTAAGGCAATCCTTTGCTGACATTCACCTGCATAGAAGCCTAATGCTATATGGATAAGCTGCCTGTCTGACAGACAGCTGGTCTTTTTGTGTGAGGGATCACACTTAAAAACTTGCGCTTATATGCAGAGATAGATATCTACCTACAAGGAGACGGTGTTAAGACCCACAAGTCCATAGTGTAAGCCCAGACCATGGATTCACATTGAATGGAACTACATGGCTACAAGCCTGGCACGCTTAAGTGCACAGCCATGGATTAGTGGTTAGCCCAGCAGTACTCCTTGATTATGCACTTGGTGGTGACAACCTAAGCACGACTCCATTATAATTGACCTCCTGCTAAACCAAGCAAGCTCACACTTTCCCATAATGGTTCCCGTGAATAAACCTTTAGGTTCTTTACCTGATGCGTGGCCAAGTCACATGGAATTTCACTCTGCAATTACTAGACAGAGGCAGACCTCCTGCTCCCCAGACTTTATTATCACTATATGCTCTTTGGGTCTTCCAAATGGCAATTATCTCGCCATGTTCACAGGTGATTCAGCATGAGTTCCATTAGTCTCTTGGTAGAATGCTGTTACATTAAGTCATGGCCTCTGGTCTCTTGTTAGTTTCCAGGCCACAGTAATGACAAATTGGATCAGACTCTGAATCAAGTTTCTGCGAAAAAAAAAGAAACATGTCATTTTCAATAAACATTTCATTCTGGGTAGTGCTGTGATAGAGTGCAATGTGAGATATGGACACATAATTACATTGCTTTTTTTATCAACATGATTGGCAAGCTACTTTCAGTGACATAAATGCCTAAAGTCATTGATTGCTCCTACACACTGGGCAATGTCAGACCAGTCACAGCAACAAATAATGAGCACACTGACAAAATTATCATAGTCTGCATTGTGGATGCTCACAGATGTCATGTTTTACATTTGTAAGATTTGTTTGACAGTAAGGGATATTATCTGTATTTGTCTCTCTGTCTCTCTCTTTCTCTGTGGTGAAGCAGAGGGTTTCCATATAAGTTGCACAAGAAATAAGGCTGCATAAAAACTGTATTTTGAAACATGTCCCCATAAATCACCACATATTTCCTGTAAGTGGGTGTGATTGCTATTTATGGGAACTGGATCAGGATACAAGATTGGCAACTGTAATATTATTTCTCTCATTTAATCTAGCTATGAGGCATTGCACATGTTGAAATTTAAAATGTCATGTCAGTGTGTATTCCAGAGGCATTTTTTTTTGGTCTTTTTCCCTGACTAGGTTGTAAATGTACTGTATGTTTTAACTGAAGTTTAACCAAAAGCCCGCGCTCAGTGTGGCAGTCACCAACGAGCAATCAAGTTTCCTCCTTGTGAAGTGATTACAATCACACAGCTATCCCTGCATAAAAAGCTGTGTCAAAAGAATTTACATCTTTGGCCGTCATTGGAGGGAGGGTCCTGTGGTGTGTGTTGCTCATCTGAGTGATTGATGATAGGGCCTTGCTCTCTGTGGTCTCCGACAGGGCCTCAGTGGACTAGTCCTACAGCAACTACTCAAATGTGACAAGCAGACCAAGCTGGCAGACAGTGGCCAAGGTGAGAGCAGGACAGATGGGAAGCCTCTCTCCAGAGTATCTCCCACAAAGCAGAACCAAACAAACTGCTTAAGGATTCACTTTAGATTCCTTCCATTTCCATCTCGCAGGCATGGCCCTTTTCTGGCCCCTCCAACAGGCCTTTTTCATTTATGTTTTGACACTGGTGTTCTTCATGCTCACTTGCTGCACTGAGGCCCAGGTCTTCAAGGGTAATCAGCCGGGTTGGTTGTATATGCCCGGATGCACCTGCAATCTTATGGAATTGACCATATATCACACAGAGAATGTGATGGGAAGCAAGAATGCAGCCTTTCTCAGTAACTGAGAGTGTGTGCTTATAATGCATTTGGACAGACAACGCTCTCCTGTGATTTGCTGTCAAACTTTACAAAAATGAGGAGGGGTACGGGTGAGTCACCTGAGGGGACAGCAGTGCTCACACTACCAGTCAACCAGGCACAGCTCCTCCTCTTCACGCCTGAATGGCATCCTAAACATGGCTGTGCTGACCTTGCGAGCAGCCATTAAACACCTGGAGGAATTCTCTCCATCTAATTACATTTGCCACCGCCAGCCCTTCAGTGAAAACAGGGACCGTTACCCATATGACATTTTAGAAAAAAATCGACAATGTCAAGTTAAGTTCATTTTTGTGTATTTTGTGATAAATTGCTGTACAAGCACAGTATATGGATCGTTCACAGTTTTCTAGGATAACACACATTAAAAAAACCTTCACTGTTAATAGACTTTACAAAACAATCAGGAATATAAAATAATAATACAATATAATAATACACACACATAATCAATATTACATACAGGTTATAAATACTATGTATTAATGCTCTTCTGCTGTTTTTTGTTGTTGTTGTTGTTACTTTATTTAATATGTATGAAGGTTAGATCATTCCTTTATCCTTATTATATATTTATGTGTACACTTTTTTAAAGATGTGTTTTTCATTGTTATGTTAGCATTAAAATGATTACCTGCGCCCCTTGGTAAATAGACTAATGCGATTAAATTCAACACAAACATTTTTTCTCTTGGCCTTTATTTAAAATAAGTCATAAAGAATATCAGTATTTATGCATTATATCGGCTCAAATAACACATTTTTTCATGACACAATTTCCTGTTACAATGCCCAGCGCTAAATACATCCATCCCTCTGCTAACCTGGAAACTGCTGTGGGGTCGTCCACTCTGTTACACCAAATTTGCTCCCCAGTGTTTTCTTGTATGGCATTTTCTTGAATTTTTGTAAAATTTTACAGCTTTTGCATATTTCAGCAACTGTTTACAATGCAATTTCTCTAACTGATTCACATTTTGTAGAATCTTAAGTAGAAATAAATTTAAAGCTCAAGGTGATCAGATTTCTTGTTTTTTCTGACCAGTATAACTGAATATATGTAGAAAGAAAAGGTCACCTAAAACCTGCAGCTTGTGTTTCTTGAAATATTTTGCAGTATTGTTTGGATCATTGTCCTGTTGTCAAAACCAACATTTTTAAAGCGTTACTTACTTAACTGACTGCATTAAATTCATATGCAGAGTTTGATGGTATTTCCTTAATTGTCATTTGAAATGATAATGTAGACAGTGGAAATGGGAAGCTGGAATAGCCGTAATATCTGTCTTTTAACCTTCCCCTGTTTTGTACCGATCAGTCAGCTTAATTTTCAAATCCTCACTTAGCTGCTTGGAGGATTCTGGTTGTTCGCTGGTTCACTGGTTCTTCAGTGTTTGGAAAAGTTAGAAACTTCAGTCTTAAAAGCAGAAGGTCGCCCAAGCCTTCGGTAATACCACAGTTACTGTAAAATGTACTTTCATGAAATAAACAATGGAAGTGCATTACCATTTAATAAAAGGCTAACTTTAATTTTGCTTTGCTGCAAGTTGGATTCATTTATTTTCCTTACATCAACAAAATCTGTAATTTCTCCCTGGAGTGCCCAAACTCTTTTGTAGAACTAGTGATGGCTGTTTCCTCCAAACGGAACAGGGTCTTTGGTCTGCAAGATACAAAATAAACATTTCATCTTGAATAACCAGTCTTGAAATATCAGGAAGTGCTAGCAGTTTTATATGTAGAATTGCTGCTGACTTTTGCTTTTGACAGCCATAGATTATTTCCGCTGTAGCTAATTGATTTTAATTCCACTGGCTACTCTGAAACCTTTGTCTCTTGGTTAATGTGCTCTACAGGCAGCTGACTGCACTCTGGCAGAGATCATCACTCTTTGACTGTGAGTTAAGTGTATTTTGAACTTCAGCAGAGTTGCAATTTTTCCCTAGAGAAATAACCGCAAAATATTCAGCAGAGAAATTTCAGTTAATCTATTTATATATCAAATTAATAAATTGACCTGAATCAGGATGAGTTAGTGATGGTATGTGAAAAAGCACTGAACATCTACAGGTTGTGAAAATTGTTTAGGCTAGCTTTATTATTGTTTATGTTGATTTATTCAGTAGATTCAGCTAAAAGGGGTTCTATTTCTGGCTTCTCGCTCAACAATGGGTGATCACAGACTTAAACTGAGTCTTTGAATTGTAGTTATTTATGAGTTAAGCATACTTGCAAAATGATGAAAGCTAAAATTGATGACATTCAGTAATGGACTCAAAAGGACTCAGATGTGATGAGTGGATTTGTTACTGGATTTGAATTCAATAAAATGATATTGAAGCCCAGCCCTACTAAAAAATTAAATTATCCCAGCTTTTACAGATGGAGCATGGTATTTATTAAATTGATGTGCATCTAAACACACTCAATATGTGTCTCTTTGATTACACAATTAAAAAAGAAGACTTTGTTCATCTGGAACCTTGCTGGAAAAAAAAACTGCAATGGGTCTGACAGTGGTGGAACAATTCCAAATAGGCCTCATGCTTGAGTGAACGAAAGGCGTTGGTAATAGCACTTCATTGTAGATAGACAGGATGCTGAGTGGAGGGAGGTGGGTGGGTAGGGTGGTGGTATTTTGATATCATTCAAAAGCTCAGCCGTGACTTCTCAAAGCAATTACTCTACTGTCATTTTTGAAAATAGGGTGTCAAATTCAGATCACTAAAAAGAATGCAATTACACCCAGACCTGACAAGAATGAGAATACTCTCTATTGTTAACATATAGTTTGACCGATGCCTTATGTATCTCTCAACACAGTCACATACAATTTGTTCAGATGAGCAAAAACTCCGTACAACGTGAAGGTTTTGTTCCTTCACCTTGAAATAACTGAGAAAGAAAAGCACAACCTGATATTGTTTGTCAGCTGAACAAAGCCATTGTCTGTTTTATGTTCCTTTCTAATGATTAAAATCAGCTATTTATCCTTTGTTTTTATGGCGTGGGTTAGTTTTTATTCAAATAAAATTGAGCTTGAATAGTAACCTAACACTACATCTGCTTTTCTGAGTTATATCTACAGTCACTTTATAATGACATGTTTAGTTGACTTGATGTTACAAATTTAATTATAATAATGGACGATTTTGTTCATGGTTATACAAGAGCAATAATGACTAAAAATCCAACTTAGTTTAAGTCATATTTTGCTCGCATGAGGTATGAATTTAAACTCTCAACACTTGTAGTTATGCAAAATACTGAGGGTGGTTAAATAAAAGCACCCTCAGTATACTGTAGTGTTATCTAACGAAACAGCCCTGAAACAAGAGCTCTGTGAAGCCTCTAATATTCAGTATGTGCTGAAACTGAGTCATAGAGCTTTTGATTCAACCCTGAAGTTTTTAAGCTACAGTAGAGGTTGTGTTGGTGGTGTATTATGGTGTATTATATTTCTCCCTCGCCTACATTTGCCACCCATTCGCTGCTCTTCCCTCTCCACCTTTAATTTTGACAAGTTTAAGTTTGATTGTGACACTGTGTCAAACTTGACCATTAACTGTAGTTGCCCTGTAATTTTTATTCATATTTGTAGTGAAGCTCTCACGGTCATATGATTTTTGAAGACAAGGCTCAAAAATTTTAAGGGGGAAATGAGTAGAAGTGATTCGTGAGATTTTATGTCAAAAAATGTGTCAATAAAGCCCCATTAGGCAATCATAACAGGATAAAGGATGTCCACTTTTTATTTCCACAGGAGATGATAAATAGCTTTTTAAGGGAGCTTAATCAGTGTATTATCCTTGTCAGTAAATATATGCTTGCACAAATACTCAGTACATAACACAAACATGCAGTATATTTCACAATCTGTGCTTTTGTGTGATGAAAGCACTTAACTTTGCAATGAAATATTCCATTTTTGAGCTGAGTTATTGCTCATTTCACAGATTTTTTTAAACTGTTGACTGGCTGTTGGTCAAAAGACAGACATGAAGAAGCCAGACTGCCACCTAATTAGTCTCATAGACTTCTCAAAGAGGAAAATTGGAATTATCTGCTCACAACAGAATGTGCCCGTAACAGTATGTCCTCGATGTAGCCCCCAATGTGTGTGTGTTCATACATATATATGTATATTTTTGCAGCTACTCAATTTACTGCTGGAAATTTGAACTAAGCTAAAGCCGTGCTTGAGTTTTAAAGAATAATTGTTTGTTTTCTATTCCAAATGGGATTTTGCAAATTAATGGATAAAAAGCCCAACTGCTTGTAAAATTGTAAACTGAGCTAGGACACTAAGAACAGTTAGACCTTAAAAAAACAATATAAATCACTTTGAAAAAACATCTCTGTATCTAAACAAAGTAAATCTGTGGACTGTATGAATCCAACAACATACCTTAGGCATTTTGCAAACTATTCAAGCAACTCTTTATAAACCAAAGGCAAAAAATAACGGTCGCAATCATATATACAAGGGCTTAGTATATATTTTACATGTAAGATAGCACTATGGACACATTGAATAAGAAAGTAGCCACACAACAATGACGAACTATAAAGGGACACATTGGAGGAAAATATGATATGAGGTTTCTGGCAGTGAATTTGTCCTCTAGTCAGACTGAGTCATGTGATTTGAGGATATTCACCCTCTAAGTAGACTACCAAGGGGGACACGACCAATTCACTTGCAATTTGGAGTTACTGATGCATTGATGTAAAACAGCATTTTCCCTGAAGATGGGCCTTCATCAGAAAAAGAGTATGAATAATGAGGAAGGATGAGGACCTGTGCCCTTACTTGGTCTTGTCTTCTGACTATTGCTGCTGTTAGTGCACACAAGACTTATTACTCCATAAGTATCATGATTTGTTATACATTATAATATCTCAACATAAATACTGAAACAGCAGAGCATACTTCTTCCTTTTATTTCAGTGGACTGGATGCTTGAGAACACTGAACATTGTTTCCATTGGTTGCCAAGACTGTTCATGCCTCTGATTATTGTCAAATTGTGGTTTGTTGTGCTTGGTCCCTGATAGGGCTAAGAAGACGATACAAGCTTCTCAAGTTTTGTGGATGTAAACACTTCACTGGTTGACATGAGCCGAGCCCTGTGGGATGCAAGTTCAGCTTACACAGGCTGTGTTTTCTTCCAGTTCCACCACTTTATAGCATTTCAGCTGGACAAGCACTATGATCCTTGAGTTGGTCTCACACCTAACCTAACGTCCACTGTGTTCTCAAAAAACGAGATTGTTTTGTAATTGCTGTCTAGGTCTGAATCATTGTACAGATGCTGACAGCTCACTGCTGCAGCAAAAAGTCAATTAATTAATCAATTAATCAATTAAGTATTTACATGTATAATGAAGGTTAATTGACCTAAATGAGGGCTAATTTATCAGGAATTAATGCAGCACATATCAGTAAACACTAATTTTGGTGTCTATAGCTAAATGTCTTTGAAAATGAAGAGACCCAAAAACCTTTAGGATGCAGAATTATCTTACATACAGCTTGCAAGAAGGAGATAATGGAGGTGCTAATGCATTCATTAATTCAAAATCTTGACCTTTATTCGAACTGGCACATTACCATGTCCTGATAGCAACCATCCCAAACATGACCTTATATTGCTAAATATTTGCTGTGAAAGTTGGAAATAGTTTGAAAAGGCAATGGATTAAGATGTGAGAATACTGCACAGTCATTTCATCAAAGAAATGACACAGCACTGCATTGCTTGAGTAGCAGAATGTCCAAAGAAGGGATCAGTACTTTTATGAGGACTTCTTTCTTGAGTCCAGCTTGTGTTTGTGAGTGAAGGCTGATCGCCCTTCCAGGTGTCATAAAGGCTGAATGGACCAGTGGCTTTGTGCAATGACATGGTAGCTATTTCATGGCACTCCCCAATGGTCAATGACTCTGCTTCATCATTGTTCCACGCCATTGTGCAGCTCTTTATGGGCACAGCTGCCACCTGTCCTCCATACAGTGTTATCCAGCATGGGAATGGCATTTTTACACTGTTGGAACTGCAAATGACAAGCGTTTGACAAGCTATTTGAAACATCACTTTGACAACACACAACACCATTTTATGAGATGGACTCAGCTTATGTATGGCATTAGTAGAGGGGAGGTGCTGTTATATTTTAAATATCTGTAGCAGGGGAAGTCTGATATTACAGCCGACTTACTCCAAAAATAGGCAGTTTTATACTTCTTGACTGGTATCCCTCCAGCTCAGCCATTAGCTTGCTGTTAATTTCATGCAGAACGACCGAAGGTCCTCAGTATCCTCCCTGTGTGCAAGCACATAGTGGCTGCATATTAACTGCTGAGTCAAATCAGACATTTACAGAAAAGGGCAAGACATTTGTATTAATGGCTAATTGACATCACATTAGATTTATGCAGAATACAACATCCACCCAGTCAATAATCACTTATCTGTGCAGAGGCACTGCCCTGAAATATGAAGAGCTTGAAATTTTACTCTCTGAAATTTGGACTCAGTAATGTGGTTAGCCTCAAGGGTTGCTATCTGACTGCACATTGTATTTGGGAGTATTTGATGCTATTTTTAGATGTATCAGGCTGATTTCTGGATAATTATCATTGTTGAAAAAATGCTGAAAAATAATAATACAGTAATTAATACTCTACAGAACATATTCTAAGAGTATTTTACTCATTGAAGGGTTTTGCTTTTTTGCAGGGTAGTGCCTTAACTTACTAAAAGCAGTAGAGGGTCAGAGTTATTTGTTGAAGGTATCCAGCAAGGTCTTACTCGGTCAAACATGAGAATGAGAGATGTGTTAGAAATTATCAACTTTATTTCACAATTAGAAGCACAGCTGAGTTGTTTTATCATTGAGAGTCATAGCATTGAGATATTGCTAATTATGTTGGCATATAGCAAAGTGAAACTCATCTGGCACTGGAAGCCATGCTGCTTCAAGAGTCCTCCAGCAGTGCAAAATGCCTACCTCTTCATATGCCTCATATCCTATGAGATTGGCATTCTTAATACAACCCAACTGCATTTTCACCCTCTCACTCTTTGCTTATGTCAGCAGGTGTTATATTGCACTCATTATAGCGTTTTTTTTTTTTGTTTTTTTTTAAATTCAGCAGTCAATTAGAACAGCCTCACTTGCTGCCTTGATTCTCTAAAGTGGAACCTTCACACCACCTTTACCTTCTCATTACTTTTGCATCATTAGTATGTCTTCATATGTTGGAATTTTGCTGTCTTTGTCCAACATTTGAAGGTAAAATCCATATTTTTTTGTGGATATTTAACCAGTATTATGGGTATTATGGTACATGCATTAACCCTGAAGCAGTTATTGTAAGAATATTCTATTCTATTCTGTTTTGTTCTATTATATACTACACTACTTTTGCTACTTAGTACCTATGCTTATCTACTTATATATATGCACACACACTAAGTTTGGGGTCGGCCAGCCTTTCAACACGATTATCTAACACAATGTACCATTAAAACACAGGGGCGATGGTTCCTGGAAATGTTCCTCTGTACCCCTATGTAGATATTCCATTAAAAATCAGCCGTTTACAGCAAGAATAGTCATTTACCACATTAACAATGTCTAGACTGGATTTCTGATTTATTTAATATTATCTTTATTGAAAAAAAGCTTTTCTTTCAGGAATAAGGACATTAATAAGTGAGCTCAAATCTATCTATCTATCTCTCTCTCTCTCTCTCTCTCTCTCTCTCTCTATATATATATATATATATATATATATATATATATATATATATACATATACATATATATATATATATATATACATATACATATATATATGTTGCACTTACAGAGCAGAATAAATTTGCTCTATGTGGAACATAAACTGTTTAAAATGCATTTTTTTTTCTAAGTACAGTAAATGCATGATGTTTTCAAAATCAGTGAGCAATTGTGTTAAATATTCATGACTTCAGTATTGACCAAAAATTATTTTAAATATGTTTATTGCCATAATCAACAAGTCCCACCTCTACTTGTAGATGTTCAAGTCACATTGACTTGGTTTGTGTGGAACTGAAGTCGCAGCATGGAGGACTGTGAAAGATGCATCTTTTTCAATTTCTTTTGTTTCCCTGTTACTAATGAAAACTGTCTCTTTCATAATACTTTTAGTAAGACATGCCTCAATACACCTTCCATTTTACCAAGAACTTGTAATATCAATGTGCCATAAAAATAAATGGTAGTAATGGTGTAGTAATAGTGAAATCTGTGGATAAAGAAAAGCTTCTTATATTTAGCTAGAGGAAGGTTTACATTACATGTGCAACAGTGGACTGTTTTGTCCAGACCTCAGTGGGCCTGTTAGCTTATTTAGATGACTGGTCCAGTGAAATGACCCAAATTAGGTTGTTAGAAGAATAGTGTTTGTGCCAAAGTGCCCCCAATGGGGATGCATGAGTGAATGTGCATGCACAGCTTTCAATCTGGGCACAAGAAAATTTTCAATATTTCATCTGGTCTGTTAGATGTGCTAAAGGCTCTGGTAGGGCTTCATTTCAGTGCTCTATAACAATGGAATGTAAAGACAAATAAAAAGTGTCATCATACTATATATTTAACATTATGCAAATGTTCTGTTCATTAAAAAAATGTAAATCATTCATTGAAAACAAGTGCTGTACCAAGTTGTCCCATACAAATGACAGTAGAGCATAGGCACAAAACATTTTCACCTCTATTGTCTTTTTCTTTTTGCAATTACAGTTTTGAAAGTTAAATCCCAGTTGATGTTTTATCTGTTCAGACTCAAAATTATTTTTCATGAAATTAATTGCTCTCCTCAAAACACAGTTAGGGGAATACTCTTAAGCTCTGCCTTTGGACAGACAGTGAAGACACGAGCAATAAATGATGGCGTCTGTATGTGAAAACACTCAGAAACCTTCAAATAGAACTCAAGTGCAGAACTCTTCTCATTAAATAACCAGCTCACCGTAACATGTCCACGGTTGCTGTAATTGCATATGTTCCATGAATTGTTTTAATTTAGAGTGTAATGAATGTGCCAATTACATTTTCACTATGAAATTATGACTCTGTAATTTGAAGTAACTGTGAGAGTGTACTATATGGTTTACATGGGTTGGCACAGTAATAAGCCTCAAATGCTGACAGTGCATCGGCAGCAAAGCACCATGGCCCTCAGAGAGCCATCAAGCAGAAAATGATAATTAATTAATCATGGAGTGTGAGGCAAACTCGGTGCTATTAGCCCTTTGGTAATTCCTTCCCCTCGGCCTCTACACTAACCATAGAGATCATGCCTCTCTAATAAGGCCTGTTTACTCAGCAGCGCTTGGGTCACTGCAGCGACGGCGGGTTGGAAAATGTTCATGACCCCTGACATCTGCATTATTGTGCCACCAAACTAAACAGTCTGGAGGTTTGCCTGTAGCTTGTATACATAGCAAATGCTTTTGTCTTGCAACGTAAGACACATGAATCGTTTCCTGCTTCCTCTTGGAATGAAACAATAGCCTATTTCCTTTAAGAGGGATATCAGCCTTTAAGGTCGTATGTGTTTGAATTCTATCCTCTCTTGAGGCTGTCCTGCCAACACTGTGTCTATATATTATTCTGTTTCAGGACTTGGTTTAAATGTGGTCCACATATTGCAAGGGGCTGTCCTGCTTTTGGTTGACGTCCAACTCCTTTCCCAGTCATCAAAGCTGGACTCTGCTGAATTATATCTCCTTCGTCTCTTAAAGCTCAGCTAATTTCACAAGTGTGAGCCTGAGATTCAGCAGATATGGATTCACAGGCCGACTGGTTGCTCTTTCTCATTTTCTGTGCTAAGAATAAATAAAATAGTCTTTTTACAGCAGATTGAATCACTGCTCCTAATTGTGTAGCACTGCTATTTGTTATTTTATGATTACATTATAATTTCTTCATTAAAATAAATTAAGGCTCAATACAGAATGTAAGCTCACAGTTCAAATTATGCTAGGATTTGAAAGTCTGGAGCTGCAGTTGTCACTCCAGCAAATATTAGAGTCTGTTAGTCAAGTGATAGTATTGACTTTGATTTCATGATGAATAATAGTTACAATTAATGATTAATGAATCCAATTAATCACTGTAATTAACAACTTAATGCGAAGTGTAACTGTAGAGCCCAGCCAATTAAAATGAAAGCTCACTGTTTAAAAACACATAAGCGCCAGATTTTGTATTTTGTTCACATTAGAAATGGTTGATATACTGAGATTAAAATGATCCTCCAGGCAGACAAATCATCACCATAGACGCGTACTCAAGGTAAAGATCCATAAATTGATTTCTAACTATGTAAAATTGACTGTCTGGCAGTAGCAGCATGGCAGTGTAGCCTGACTATTACTCATTGGTGGATTTTGTATGCAGTGTATGCCCATGCAATTACAAAGGAAGACCATAAATTAGTCACTGAATCTGTCTTAAATCATGAGGGAATGCATCAAATACTATCTCTCCTCATCCAGACAGGTTCTTACCTCAAAATAGATACAAGAATACTGTAGCTGGGAATGTGACAACAGAGGAGGAAGAAACAAGAGTCTTTGGGGGTGGAAACATACTGAACTTCAATGTTTCAGTGTTTTTTCTCTCTGTAACAGCCTGGAGACATAAGAATTTAAAGCTGGATTTTGACCATTCAGACCAGTAATGTTTTAATGTATAGGGTTTAGTCCTTATTTGCCTTGTCTGTTAGATTGTGTTAAAACACTGTGATGAGAATGAGAGATAAAGTGGTGCTCCAGAGGCCAGGCTGGGACAAAGAACAATCACGACAGGATCTCAAACAACCTCATAAACATGTTAACAGTCAGATTAAAATTTTACCATCGGCACAACAGCTTGTGGACTCCACTTTGAGTTGTTCTCATCACTCTCATGCATATGCTTTATCACTTCACTTTTTGCATAAATTCATACCGCCATTTAAACAGCGAGCGTTTACTGCAGACGTGCTATAACGTTTCTGTTCTTGCATGCCTAAAGCTATAACTGGCATAAAGTCTAAAAGGTATCTAGAGATTATGCAGCTTCCCTTGCATGTAAATATAAAACCATACATTTGTACATGACATTTGTGGAACAGACACCTTTCAGCTCTTCCAACATCTGAAAGACATTACCTCAATTACTGCGATAGGAGACAGCAGCATGTGCTTTTATTCTGGCTCCATGTCCCGTGAGGACTATAAACATTTCCATTTTGCTACAAACCATCTCATCCATGCAGGTCTGTATATATGGGTATTTTATAGGCCTGCGGTCTGGCAAGGACAGAGGAATTAGCCTGATCCACATTCATTAACCTCATTCTCATTCTCCAGAGCAACAGTGCTGTAGAACTATCTGTCACCACAGCACAAAAATGATGAATTGGTAATCAGTTGAGAGCTGTCAAGAAAGCCCCAGGAATGCAAAATTTACGCACTTGTTTGCCCTTGCATTAACTGTTTGTAATCAAATCACTATTTATCGTTGGTTCGGTTCGACATGTTTTATGACCCAGTGTTGTCATATATAGGCAGGGAGACAACAGTGGCAGTCCTTATTATTAGAGGCAACACTGAACTCTTGTGAGAGGTGGGGGGTGGCAGTGTCTATTTCATATAACTAGACCACCCCCTAAAGCTTCTGATGTGTGTTGGTTGTTATTCATTTTTAATCATCCTCTTTAATTATTCATAATTTCCTTAATGAAAATGGGGTTCAATCAATATCTTTCGCTGCTGTGAAAAATTTGACAGAGACTCACAGGTAAGAAAGAAACTCCCTAAGATTTCAGTGTAGTGCAGAGATTAATAGGCAGTTAAGCTGAACTTAAGAAAAAGTTAGACATCAACACCTGGGTTTGGTGCCCCAGTTGACCACTCCATGAGCACAAGAATCCTGGGGAGGAATCAATACAGTGACAGCTGAGCCCTAGAAAATCCAAACTGTATCCTAATTAGGAGGTCAGTGTGTACTGAGAATTTCTCTCGCTTACCTAATTGTGCTTTAAAGTTCAGACACAGTGAGTGGTTGGATGGCGGAGTGCTTGGGAGGCCAGCCGATGGGTAGTCTACCAACCTGTTGTTAATGGCTCATGTTTTAAAAGTTAATGAGAGCTGGAGTTAAAAGCAGCATTAGCTAAAGGCTAGGTGGAGTTGAGCTATGTGGATTAACTTTTCATTACCTCCTCATTAGGTGGGCCTGGGGATTAGCGAGACCCCTGTATGAAATGTAGCATGAAAATATCCAAATGGGCCTGCGTAAAGCCAGTTTGGAAGTGAGGAAAAGTGGAGGAGTTAAAGTAAATGATTGAGCTTTTAGCCTCCCCCGCTCCTCACCGCTGAGAATCCTTCCACGATAAGCTGACATCTTTTGCACCCTATTAGCCAATAAGAAGGCAGCTTGTAGGAGCAGAGAAGCTACCTATCCTTGAGGAGGTGACTTTGAAAACTAGATTGGGTCATTAAAAGTAGAGTAAGAAGCCCATTATAATTCTAACACTGAAGTTGCCATTTATTTGCATTGTGAATTCCCTGGTGTAGTAGTTAAATGTCACTTGCCAACGTTAATGAGAGTAAAGTTAGGGAGTGTGGCCAGAGCTGATTAGTGTTTGCTGCAGCAATTCCATCCAGTGCAGTGTCCAAAGGAATCATCAACGCTTCCACTGAGAGACTACCGGACAATCAGATTGTCCAGACCTCCCCACATCCACTCCAGCTATCACCGCAACTTTAATTACCACGAATGAGGAAACAGAAGGCCATAGATCTTCAAACTCGCTGCAAGTGATGTGCAATGTGGTGTACCAGTGGGATATGCCATTAAAAATGGTGTGTGAGTGTGCATGACTTTTCCTTCTGTGACTTAAACGTTTATTAAAATTATGGTACGCTTAGGAAAAAGTTCATTTAAACATTTTAGGTTACCTAAAATGATGAGGCGGAATTGTAACTTTCTTAGTGTGACTGCCCCTTGTTAGGTCTTCACAGGTGCATGTTTTGTGGAACTGACACGTGACCCAGAATCCAGTGGGGCTGGATCCAAATTAAAGTCAGTGTAAATGCATCAGGTTTTGTTTTGTTTCCACACGTCTCAGCTGTGTGTCAACATGTTTAATACCCTTGGTGGATCCCAACGCGTCAGAGCGTGCTCAGTATCAGCTCTGATCAAGTGATATGCCGCAATCACTGTGGGAAGAAAATCTGCTGTTATCCAGATGGCAGAATGTTTTATTGTTGGTGAAGGAAGCAAAAATAGGACTTTGAATTATTTCTATACTTTCTTGGAAGCATATAAAGGAATTATTTTTGGCATTTGTTTCTACGACTTTACATTTGTTCTAAGGGCTTATATTTTGCTGCACTTTTTCACTGTGGTTCCTTGTTAATTGATAGCACTTCTTGCGACTGCCGGTGTTTGTGATATTTCTCTGCAAGGGACGTCATGCTACCAGAAATTAGGGATGTTGTTGGTACTGGAGATGCTTGACAGTAACAACAACATGTGGAACAGATCTGCTGCGAGAGGTCGGAGGCACGGACACACCAGGAGTTGCGTTTGGAAGTATTTGGAGTCTGAAGACCTGGGAGAGGTTATTGACAATAAATTTTTCATTTTTATCAAAGCACCTTAAAGACTGGCATCAGAATCTGTACACAGAATTCATGAGGATTTCATTTTATTACATTTGTGGTAAAGTCAGAAATTAAATTGATATTGATGTTTTTATTTGTCAGGTAACAAAAAGCAAATTTTTATTAAATTAATGTTGAATTCAAACACCAGATAATTTTATTTTTATTGGTATCCATGATAGCAATTAATTGATGAATTAATATGTGACATTTAGCCTTTTATGGTGTTATAGCACTGTCGTTCATCAGTTTGCAGCAAAGAGCCATAGCAGATAAAGTGGTTGTGCATCATGGAACCTACATGGTAATATAAATTCATTGATAACCACAGCAACTTTTGTTCCACTCTTTGTGTAAGAAACTGATGTGACCGTCTACTGCAACAACAATCAGCAAATCTAGGAATATATTGAAAGGAACTATGTTCAACGCCTGCACAGTTCCACATGCAACAAAAAAAAAAGAAAAGAAAGAAAGCTAAAATGTGTGAAAACAACTCAGAGAGGTGTGAATATAATCCGAACTAATGAGGCTATGTCATAGAGACTGAGGGCGAACTTGCATCATTTGGATAATTAAAGCAGCGTACTTTGACAGTTACCACACGTTTTTTGAGATTCACACTAATGATAACTGACACAAAGGCTGACCCCTCTGATTGTGTTTATGATCAAATGATTGTCCTCCTTTACTTCTGCTCTAGTACTCTAATTCTGGTATTGATTGGAAAGGGAGAGAAACTGGTTCCAGGAAGAAAATTTTCACCGCCCATCATACCATTAGGTTCATTATATCAGCATCCTTGATGATTAGCCTGTGATAATCAGATAACAGGCATGATATTATTTCACCTTCTCTCTTGCTGCCATTCATTAAGCTGCAATGTGTTTCCTGAAGTAACAAACAGCAGTTCTTTAAACATGTTACTAACGCCGGCCCCTGACAAGTTTGCCGTACCATTCGCTCATTGGGATAGCACACATTCACTGTGACACCATTTCCCTTGATTTCCCTCGCTGGCCAATTAAGTAGCAGCACAAAAGAAGTAAGCTGTAGTCACAGTCCGGCCTCCCATAGTGGAATGAAATAATCACTCACAAGCTCATAAAACAAAATGACTGCACTCTCCAAAATGGTCTGCCTCCGTGGCATTATGAATCCAACAACCTTAATATAGCAGTAAAGGTAGAGAGATATTCTCTGATAAACAGCGGCGAAAAAGACGCATTGATTCATAATGGAAGATATGCTTTCAAATTTCCTGAATGTTCTTGGACTCTGTGTGCTAGCAGTGGCGACTCTTTGAAAAGCTCTCAAGGAGGTCTGCTGGTTAATATACCAAACTGTGAATGGCAATTATCAATCTTTATGCATGTGGATATTTATCATACATTGTAAACCCCAGGGTAATTAAATGAAAGTGCTACGCGTATGATAGCTATCATCAGTTTCTTTGCCAGAGCGGTCAGTCATTCTATTAGAGGCCTTGCAGGAACTCTGTATGCTACAAGGCCAGTGGCAATGCAGTGCCTCAGGCTAGCAGAACTAATTAGAAGGTTGCCCAGTGGAATTCTATCACCGCCATGTGCAATCCACCCAGCACATTTCTGCTTTTCATCCCAATTTTCATCTTAATTTCAACATTCTGTACATCTCTGTTTCTCTTAATTCCCCCACCTCCCTCTCCAGGGCCATCCATCACATTTACTTGATGTGTAGACTGAAAAATGTGATGCCACCGCACAAGTCAACTGGGAGCATTAGAAGTGAAGTTTGTGATTTCATGCTTTTCTCTCCTAGACTCCTGGATATGACAAAAATGTGTTATTTCTACCATTGAGAGAATTCTCTTATATCACTTAAAAAATTTCCCACTGCTATTTAAAGTACCCAAAAAGTTGAAATCTCAGAATATGACATCCTCTTTCTAGGAGAAATATTGCTGTCAAGGAAGAAGAATGAAATACATTCCTTTTCAAATGTTTTAACTAATGTTTCAGACACTTATTTTCACAACGCTTTCATTTGCTGAATATGTGGTAAAGCAGTTAAGCAACATTTTCAACCACAAGAAATAGTTAGAAATTTCTATAGCGCATTGTTGTTCCGCTAACAGTCCAAAGAGTATTAAATTTCCAGTCGTCCAGAACAAAATAAAACATCAAATCCCCCCACCCCACCCTTTTTTTTTTGCTTGATAAATATTATTTGATTATCATAATAGCTGGTACTTAATTTTCTGTCAGCAGATTCATAGATTAATTGAATGATTGTTTCACCTCTTTTAACTGTTTCATACTCCACCTCCATTACAATATCAGACAATCTGAGCCAAAAGAGGCTGTAAGAAATATAATCACATGCAAACCTCGAGACCAAAGGTTTTGAAAAACCATTCTCTAAGTCATTAAAATTCAATAAATGATACAATTAAATGCTCGGAGATATGCTAATGTATTACCTCTGTGTACACGGCAGTAGAGCATTTAGTCACACTTTGTGTGAGTATTATTCATTGAAATATTTATTAAGATTTTTGTTCTAGGTGAGCATATTCTGATACAGTGGAGCATGTCTATTATTTAAGGAAATACATGTAAGCTAATGCTTTCAATATTAGATAAACGTCAGTTCTCTATTTCAAGGCATTTATAGCCAGAGCTGCAGTAGACACTTAAGAGAAGCAACAATCCTACTGCATGTATCTTGTTCTTTATCTTGACAAGATGCCTTAATATCCATTATGTTATTATTGTGCACTATGAATACATTTTCTATACATGTTGAACACCTCTTTGAAAGTCTAAATCTGCTTTTGTTACATTATCTTCTCTCATTTAAATAAAGTCTTCATACTGGTTGTTACAGATGGCCCACACATTTGTAAACAGATGCCCTCCCTTTTTTTCCACATACACTCTCTCAGAAAGAGGCACACAAACTGCAAAACACCTGCACATGTATCTTGATCAATGTTTGATCCACCCCCACACTGGGGCCCAACCATCCTTCAACTGTACATGATGAATTACTGGTTCAGTTAGTCACATGTAAAATTAAAAACATTAAACAGCACTGGTGGTAATCACACCCCAGGGTTCATTCAAGCACAATGGGTTTTTTTTCTTTCATTTGTGAATTACTGTATTCCAAACCACAAAAGTGTTATTCTTTCACTGTTGTTTTGTGTATTGCTTTATTGCTTTATGCTCCAAGTCTCCCTTCTGTTAGAGGCAGTACATTACATGGCGGCCTTTGATTTGACAGACGTAAAAATGGACTGACAGATGTTGAAGCAGACAGACATCATGACACATAGACCAAATCAGAACACTGAAAGTAAGAAGAGAAAGGAAGGATTAAAAAAAAAAGAGCTATATTTGGACTGTGTGACATGAGTTGTTTCTGTCAGTGTCAGGACTACAGGCATCCTTTGGGGTTTGGAAATGGTTCTATACACTGCCAAAGATGGATAATTGGTTATTTTGAGTAATTTTATGAACAAAGCTCAGCTGCTGCAGCTCAACCTCAAGTAAACAACACACCTTGGGAATAGCCTCTGTTCAGCCAGCTTGTGTTTGTAGATTCCTGTCTGGATGCATGTTTTTTTTTTTCTGCCAGATGTAAAGAATAGGCCTAACCCTGTTAGCCCAGATGGAGCTATTTTGATTTCCTCTGATCATCTACACCAGTGAAAATGCAGATTAACAGAATAACAATTAAGTGCATATAATTACATAAGCATGAATTTCTAAATTGTACTGTAGACACAATTGTGAGTAGCTCTTTGAAAACAATAAATCATGCAATGTATTCCAAGTTACCACTGAATGCAGTTAGCAGTTAATAGAGTGGCTAAATCTTATTGTAATTTGAGACAATTGTTTCATTACTAATAAGTATTTATTAAATAAATAATTAATTGAATTGATTAAAGTGTTAACGACAGCGCAGACCTAGAGGAGCAGGCCAGGAGGATGCAGCAATTATCCTCACATACAAACACATTCCCCCTGGTATCCCCATACTGTACGACACTGCTTGAGAGACAGGATTCCACATGAACATCTGTTATCACAGCTGGTTTCATCATCTAGATCTTTGTATGACATTATCCACAGTGGATCCCCGTCCGAAGGGTTGCCTTGTTCTCTGTTGCTGGCCTTGGCAAATTTTCACTCCTGTAAAGCCGTTATCTCACGTAATTACAAAGTAGCTATCTTAAAAGTGATCCCTATGTTATTGTGATGATAAAGTGGGTATAGTGGGAAATACGTAAATCATGTGATGATGAAACAGCTCAGCCATTAAAGAACAGGCTTTTGGAAAGGAGGCACTTTTGGTTTATTAAGCATGCCATATGCGAAATTTTGAGCATAAATATAAACTTAATATAGCAGCAACAACTACCTGCCATGTCAGAATAAGGTAAAATAATGACATCTTAGCAGAGAATAAAGTTTCACTTACTCTGTGTGTGTTGTAATATGAGCTTCTCTGTTCTGGTAGCCAGTCTGGGTGTGTGTTAGAGCATGTTAGTGCACATTAATGCATGTGAGTCCCTCCATTTGAAACTGTTGGTCCTTCTCGCATTCATTAACAGATAGAGTGACCTCCACCACCACACTGTAAAAGCGAAAGTTGAGTTTAAATTTAGCTGCTGCCACAATAATAATAAACAAATGTTTTATTTATGTTGTTTAATTTATGTGCACTCACTTGGCTCTCATGTACACAACCTTTCTGTTTGTAAATCAAAGTAAAGGGAGCGAGGGAGTTTGGCAGATGTGTCTGTTTGTTTTGGTCAGAATACTGGTGCTCTAACAACATCTAATACTTCTGAATGTCACATACCAACCCAGCTTCCACAAAATTACTTCCAACACAACTAAATTGCATCCACAGTCTCAAATGTGTTTTACGGTTGCTCCTTTTCAGCCAACCAATCATATATTAGATGGAGGTGGAACGCCCTTTAAACCCAGAAAATGGAGGAGAAGCTTTCAACACGTAAATATACCTTATCCAAGAAATTTTGATGTTTCATTTTAACCAAGCTTCTAACAAGTAAAAATGTTGAACAAAGGCGATATTTTCCTGAATCTAACCAGAAGGCAAGCGAAAACCAGAAGTAAACAATTGCAGAAAATGAAATTTAAGGCTACAATTCTAAAATTTCATTTAGCAGACGCTTTTATCCAAAGTGATGTACATCTGAGAGTAGATACAACACAAACTGACACAAACCTTCATCCTCTGGGTGAAAGCTTGGTCTCTGTTTTTTGATAACATCCCTTCCTTCCTCCTAATGTGGCCTTTTGTTGGTCATTTTTACTGGCCATCTTCCCTCACAAATTCTGTTTGTTTGAAAAAGAATATGGCCCCTTTACATTGTAATGTAAATGTGAGAATGCAGTTTAGTTGTATTGAAACGGAATCTGGTGGAGACAGGATTACCCATACAGAACCTTTAAATATTTCAAAGTTCTTTATAATGATTAGTGCTTCATCAGATCTTTAACACATATCCTTTAACTACTACTTAGCTACATTTTAGATATTGTTTTTTTATGTACACTAACTGAATCAAGAACACAGCTTTACTTATACACTATAAAGACTTTGAGTGGTTAAATGCTGATGATATCAGTTTTGGTAGTTTAGAAAGTAGGATCTGCAAGTTTATTATACTTTTGACCTGAGCCAAAGTAGCACTATTTCAATTCATCATCCGTAATGCTATCAGGTGATACACTGTAGTTTTGATTTATTCATTTCAATCATACTTGCTCCTGTGGAATTAAAACAATTGGCATTGTGTTATACGCTGGTGGTATTACAGTGTAAAATTCATTCTATTGTTGCTTGTAATTCAACATAATTAATTGGATAGATGTGACTGGCAGGAGACCAAAATGTCATCAATGGGAGAATAACTCGATACATAGGAAAACAATCAGATGGAACAGATGGTTCATTTGCTGCTGTTCATCTAAAAGAAAACGTCAGTAAGTCATTTTGAATTTCATTTGAGATACTTCATTGGAAAACGTCCTTTTTGCCTTTTTAACCTTGTTGCTTCTAATACTACAACATGCATCCAATCAACTTTAAACTTTCAGTTCTGCTCACAGTAGCAACACTGCAAGCAGAACCACCAGGTATCCTTTTTGACTACTAATTCCTGCAGCTCTCACTGTGGAAAAAAAACAAGTTAGCTGTGCCTGGAGCACTTCCAAAGGGAGACATCCAGGGGAATCGTACCAGGTGCTTGAGCCACTTCTCATTCTGGCTCCTGTTTCTGCGGAGGAGCAACAGTTGAATACAGACGGCCTCCTGACTC
Source organism: Amphiprion ocellaris (assembly GCF_022539595.1). NCBI lineage: Eukaryota > Metazoa > Chordata > Actinopteri > Pomacentridae > Amphiprion > Amphiprion ocellaris. The sequence goes on along the minus strand of NC_072778.1, from coordinate 13,142,558 downwards.
GTTAAACTCCACCGCTTATTATGCAGATTGAGACTAGCCACCCTGCGGAGGACCATCATATTACCCATTTATAGCCACAGTCTGTTTATTTAGGTTTCAAAGCAAAAGTCTTGACTGGAGGTGAGGTTCAGAGTTCAGAGAAAGACACTCCAGCTAATAAAGAGCATTGCTCTATGGCTCACAGGCCTGAGTCAAACTATATCCATGTGTTGAATCTATATCAGGAAGCCAACGTGTAGTTGCAGTCATAGGTGGAGAAAAATATTGAACTGCCGGTTGTTCTCTGGGGCTGAGTCTATGTTTGGACTTTTCTTCATTGTAAAATGGCTCAGGAGCGCTGTAAGAAAACACGCAGGAGTTAAAAGATGAGAGAGTTGAAACAACAACAAATTCATTAAGTATGACTTTGCAGCACAGCAGAAGGGAGGTAAAAACAAAGCAAACATATGATGCACTGCACCATCACAGAAAAATTTAAGTACCTTATTTGGAACTAAGATGATGAAGTCTGAGACAAATAAAAAGGATTCAATCGCACACATTGGGCGATAGTAGTCAGACGGCATCTGCATCTAAAAAAGCACAATCCGTGCCAGATAAACAGCATACGTACAAGGCCTGATTCACTGTTACTTTAAGCAATCTCCCTGTGGGGATTATTAAAGTTATCCTGATTTAACTTATTACCGCTGATGCCCTCAATTGGCAGTCACCCTCATTTTCTTAAATTATTATATGATAACAAAAGAGAATTTGTTCAAAGAGAGTCTTATGCGATACTGTTATGTTAATTAGATCACTGTAGATATGCACTTAGAGTGTTCTGCAGTGTCTGTATGGGAGAAGCCAATTAAAAACTCAGAATATCTCAGATGAAGTCTGGCGAGTAACGATCACGAACTGTTCATCTGAGCAGCTTGACACTATTATATGGATTATTGCTTGACTCAAGCTATACCCCATCATTACAGACATTTGCACCGCCTTCTTACATTAGGACAAATTTTTCCTTTGAGTATCCGGTAATATCACATACTGGAAGATGTGTGTTACCACCCCACGGATCTATTTTAAATAAGTGCCTAGTGAATTTCATATTAATAAATATGCCGCAATAATTTCTGTTTTTATGTAAAAATGTCAAAGTTTAGTTTTGAACCAACACCTCCTGTCACCAGAGCAAAAATTGAACATCATAAGCTTCCTCAGCATCATTATTATTATTATGTGTATATTATAAAGCACTTTTCTCTACCAGTGTCCATACAGCTGTGCCAGTCCCTAGTTTGTGTTGCATGTAATTACTTATCATCTCAGCAATTTGTGAATTAATTTCTGTGTCAAATGCACTTTTATGCATTTATTTGTATTGGAGGCAGATGTAACTTTTGCATAGGGAGATAATGTCTTACAATATAACAATCCACAAATAATCAGGCATTCATGCAAAAACAAGCTGTCACAACTGCCTCTCAGACCTCCCCTTATTTCTGCTCTGCCTATTTTCATTAACCAAAACATGTGATTGAGCACTCCAACAGGGTTATATCTGTCATTCGGTACCATTTCCATTTAGACATGTTTTTCTCTTATCTACATTCAGTGACAATGTCTCGTTCCGAGTTAGGCTGAACATACTGTATATTCATATGAGCATAACAAGAATGTGATTGAATCGACTGCCTGCTGAAATGCTAGTGAAGAGTAATTGCACAGTGTACAATTTCCTACATTTCCTACCGCGTGACATTGGCCAGTGTGTCAACACACAGCAAGCCTTCATGGTGTCATCTAATTGAAAAGCAAAAATGCGGAGATGTGGTTTGAATGTTGCCGATTTTCTCATATTCATTTATTTCTGCAATTTTGCGAAAGGTTAGATGCACTTAGTTGCAAGTTTATTAGGTACACCTTTCCGGTTTAATATAATTGTCATACAATGAATCCTACTTTCGTGAAGGTTATAATGTTCAGGGTTGTTTTCTTTAAACAGTTGTAAAGAGATGTTGATTCAACTGAATGACACTGCAGTGCGTGGTGCTGTTGCTTTTGAATTGCATTGCATTATGAAGTGCTTTTCCTCTTATTTCGTTTAAACTTGCAGATATAAATGTGATCAGCACAATAATAGAAATTGCTCTTACAATTCAGCAGCATTGCAAATTGTAACTTACAGGATGACCGTAAAATTGAATTTGCACTCATCTAAACTGGTTTTAAAAAGACTGAACATTGTAACTGTCATTAAGGTAGGTTTTTTTTCAGCCTGCTTTCAACTACCATGTACCTTATAACCTGACAGTGCGGCGTGTACATTTTTGTAGAAGAGCTAATTATTTTGCCACCTCACTCTTACATTGATCAAATTTTCAAATAGAGATAGTCAAATGTTAGTTCTTAATAAAAAATACAGCAAATATTAAAACCTAACCTTCCATTCACCGCTTAGAGTTCTGATGATTTTACATTGAATGACTTCCTTTTGGATTTTTAAATGAGCTAAACTAAGCAACAAAATGTGAATATATCTAAAAAAATAAATTGTTTAACCTCCATGTATAGCAGATGATCTTTCACTTTTGTACCAGCTCAGTTCAAATCTGTGGCTATAGTCCACCTTCTGCATAAAGCCTCCTAATATAAATTAATGTTTTAATATTAAAATTATAAAGGCACTTTCAAAGTGGATTTGGTTCTGTGCAGGTAAAATTTCAGGATTAATTCAGCTGTCAGTCTAACAAATTGCCCTGTTTTTGACAATCACAGAGCAAAAAGAAAGAAAAAAGCAAGAGTCTAAATATTTGTCACATGTTCATTGCAGTGAATTGCAAAATCAGTTGTGCCATTTTCATATATACAAAATTAGTGAAACATACAACCAGTTTTGGTTCTTAGAAAGCCAATCTTTCTAGTTCTTGAACATGACACTGTGACTGTCTTTTAAAGCTAAACCTTAATACCTTTAACAGGGGACTGAAAAAGATGTAGATTCAGCAAACAAATGTGAACAGTGTGGATTGCTGACACAAAACAAGTGGCTTCATTTGACTGTAACAGCTTATTTTAAGTATGATTTTGTATTGGTGAGAGGCAGTTAGCATAAGATAGTTTTTGCCACTTGCAGGCCAAGTCATCATATATATTGTAGGTAATTGGTGAAGTGAGCTGATCAGTAATTGTCATACAACTAATCCCAATTAATAATTTGTTTTTTGTGGTCAGTTTTATGCCTCTATTTTGTTTACATTAATGATATTTGAGCAGCAGCTTTTTGCTGCGTGTCTGTTGGGTTGCAGTGGTGTTTGGTTTTGCAACTCAATCTATGATGTTAATGTCAATAGATGCTCATCAAAATGCAGCTGGTTGAATATTAGAAATTAAGAGCCTGGAGATAAATGGCCGGTGTCATTAAGCCATCACATCAGAGCTAGGGGCAAATGGTGAAATAAAGTGAGGAAATACTGTTGGAAATATGACATTTTTGTTACTTCCAAGCAGCTGTTTTTAAACTAGTGATTGTAACGATTCTAATCATTATGCAAAATAGTCGCCTTCTGTTCAAATAATTGTTGTCAGGTGATTGTGTTGTAATTGACAGGCCTAAAGACTGAGTCTCACACACAGTACAACAAAAGTGATTCTGTGTTTTTAATACAATGGAAGTGAAATCACTTTGTTTCTTTCACAAATGTTAAGCTACACCTGTGGATATTTCCTTTTAGTATTTTAATTATGGGTTAAAAAAAAAAAAAAAGGCACAGTTGAAATATTTAAAAGGAGTATTGAAATTTATTTGTAATTCTTTCCACTAAAAAGTAAAAGCTAAAGAGACTGAACTAAGGCTGTTTGTTGTATTTTCCTTACAGGACAAATATCCTATTGTGATTTATTATCTGCTGTTTATCTCACAAACTCGCAATAGCTTCAGATTTATGTCTTTTAATTTCAGCTGTCTCAATTATGTTCTCTTTTTTCATGATTTTACGGGTTATGAGTGGCTGTATCGTGCCTCAAAATGTTCAGTTCTGATTCAAATGCACTAAAGGGATATTATTGTTAATATTAATCCTCATGCAAAAATGGAGCATAACATCAGATGAAATTGCAGGAAGATGAAGATTGTGTTCTCTCCATGATCAAAAATCTCTCCAGTATGAGATCACAAACATGACTTACAGCATTTATTTTACAGCTAAATTTCTAATTGGGAACACGGTAAGAAAAAACTGCTTCCCTGTCAATCAGAAACTTAGTCAGCTATTTGCCTTTTGTCAATTTATAATCACTTTAACGAGAACTTTTTCTTTCACTCAGACTTTAATGAGTACAAAACACATAAATGGTACTTTGAGCTGAATCTGAGGTGTGACTGCTCATTATTAAACGGCAGCGCTTTCAGTATAAAGGAACTTCAAATGCTTTGTTAGGTAATACGCCTTCTATCCCAGCAACAATTGGGCAATAACTACAATATTTATAGTGAGAAATGTCTATTCTTAGGCTGCTGTAGTATTTACCACATAGTGTATACCTGGGTGTAAATTTGTAAAGCCAAATGCACTGAAAAGAGAACTTTGGAGTAGTGTGCATAGAAACACTCAATCCACTTGAACATAGAGTACTAGACATTTTATTAGTAACAGTTATTGATGAAACAGAAAATTATTCACAAAACACTTTCAGCTTGCACACACTCAAAACTGCAAAAGCCTCTACAAGCGTAGACAGACATATTCCTGCTTTGTGCCATAAGAAGGTTAACCCTGTTACTAATTATGACACTAATTCATTATGAGAGAGAATTAGTGTCTGGCCTCCGCTGCTGCCCAAACTCCAATCAGACTGTAAATGAGGCAGAAAAAAATGGGCTGGACCCAGGAATGGACAGACTCTTCAGACATGTGAATTTTAACACCTGCACATCGGGAACTCACCACTCCATAGTTGGGTACAGAAAACAGATAAGTACCACAGAATCTGCCTCCCATACACTCACTACAATCTGTAAAATTATGCAACCCCACTAAACACAAACTTTAGTTAAAGTTTGTGATTAAACTTTGCAATCCAGTGCCTGTTATCACTCCTTCTTGCTTTGTTTGCCAACTATGATAGATACATTAAATTAGGAATCTACTCTTGCTAGCTAAGTTATGACTATTTGATATGGCACTGATATATGCTAAATTTAAGATCCACTGTGAAATTAATTATTAAGTAATTTTTTTAAATAGTTAGTCCCATGTTTACAACACATGCTAATTGAGGATGGACATTGTTTAATTTTAAATCCTGTAGTCTTTAAACTGTAGGATGGAGATTATTGGGTGTCAGATAACCCTCTTATTCTGTAACACATATCTAAATGCCCAGATATGGGTCTGATCTGGAAACCCTGAAAGGCAGAACCTTGAATTTGTTGTACGTGGAGTTGATTATACCCTTCGTTGTGAAGATTGCACTATAACATCCAAAACTAGACATTAAAAATCAACCAGAAGTAGAGCTGCATAATGAGAAATGCATTCATGTGCAATGCAAGGCACTTTCTCTGCACATATGGGCTAATTTAGACGTGCATCAAAATGTTTAATTACGTACCTGTCCACAGAGCATGTCAAGATTTAGTTAAATTACATCTTTTGCTAAATTACTCTGAGTATAATATTAAAAAATACTGATACGTAAGTCTTCCTCTGTCTGTGTTGAGCTGGGCTGCAGGAACACCTAATAACTGCGGACGAGACTATTGGCACTGGGACATGACCAGACATCTGTCATATATGATGTATTGTGTGTCCAGTGAAGCCTCACCTTTTCACCTCTTCCATTTCCACTAAGGATAGATACAGCCAGCACTCAGGAGGACCGCGGCCTTAACAGAGACTATAAAGAGAAAACAGTGGTGAAATATCCTAGAAACCAGCCCTCCCGTTTTCTTTATTGTCCTGTGTCAAGGGAAGCGTCTTTTCTGGAACTCCTCTTGGCCATATTATGACAGCTAATTAAGAGGATGATGAGTGCTACATTGCTCTGATGTGATGGTTGAAAAATTAAAGATGAAAGAGGAGATTATGTTTCTATTAATATAATTTTATTTTGTTCTTGCTTCACACGTCAGTCTTATTGTGCACAGTTAGACAAATTTATCTGAAAGCAGGAGCAAGGACACAACAAATATTTGCTTTTGTAAAGCTTATCGCTTCTTTCCAATTGCTACAATACAGTGACCTCAAAAAGTATTTGGGGAGTTAAACTAAAGAAATGTTCATCAGGTTATTTCATAAAATATCAGACAAACTGCTGTTTGATCTGTACCACTTGAAATGCAACAAAGAATGTGTCCATTGTTAATTTCTTTGCCTCCACTTGTGGTTACCTTTCTAGGTGAAGCAGTTTGAACTTGAGGCTAATTGATTTCATATGTCTACTATAAATGAGTACAGAATTGGTGAATTCAACTGTAAAATTCACAAGTGGAGCAAGCTTACTGAAAAGGTCGAGCATCACCTTTGCACAACGACAGCAGTGTGATTAGCAAAACAAAAAAACACCCAATCTCGCACCCTCCACGGTTCCTCTATTTTGTCAAAAAGTTAAAAATGGACTCGTGAGAACAGAAGGGTGCACAGGCAGACTTAGGAAAACCAGCAGCAGATTGGACCTGTGTCAGATAAGCGTGAGTAAAATCAAGAGAAACAGATGCGGATCAGCACCAAGGATTGCTTTAGAGATCAAGGAGACTTGCCAGATACAACTCAGTTCACAGACCATTTGAAATAAGATCAGTGAGTACTGGTACAGGGGAAGGGGGTTATGGCAGAAACCATTCATAAGCTCACGGAATTAGTCAACTCGGATTAAGCTGGCTAAGAAAACATATGCAGAAAAACACGACAGGGATCAGATGGTACAACACGTGTGATTAAAAAAGCTAGACGAACAACCAACCAGGCTGCACTTAGATTAAAGCATAACTACGAGAACCTCAAAGTTTTCGGGTGATTTTCTCACAGTAATATGGCTGAATATATATTTATTGATGTCATGCAATTTTCACCACAGATTATACAGAAACTGGTTGATTTTAGGTCCAGAGGTTTTTAAAGCCAAAGAAAGATGAACTAAATGTTAAAAATTATAACAGTGATCTGCTGTGAAGCCACTGTTGGGTCTCTAAATATTATATTTTGCTTCATATAAAAATGCACAATCATTGTTTTATCATTTGAACCTATTTTTGGAGAGATATTGTTTGAGTTTGTTTGATATTTCATAATTTCTTCGACATTCTGCTTGTTAATACAGTAGAATTCAGTGAGGCTTAAATGCTCAAATACCTTATTCGGCCGCTGTATATAAAGACAAGGATATCTCCAGTCTGCACTGCCAATGTAATTACATAAATGCAGGAGCGACATTGGAACGTTAAGATCATAATCATGAACACCTCCATTCTGCATGTGTGGAGGGTGAGAACATTAGCAGTAAAAAAGAGTCATCTGAGAAGAAAATCAGGTCTACATGAAACACCACCTGCATTTATTTTCATGCCAGCTCTGCAAGGAGGTGAAAATGTATTCTGCTGTGAGTTTATGTAAACATTATTTGTTTTTACATGGCATGTTGATGAGTTGCTATTCAAAATGGATCTCAGAGACACTATGTAATTGTGGACAATTCTATTCCATAATTACATAGCACCTACAGCTGTTGTTCTCTTCCTGTACTGTCCAAATGTTATTTCTATTAGAAATATATTGTTTTTCTCTCGTATTGTTCTTTCATAACATTGAGAACAAGGCAAGTTTGCACAGGTTCATAAAGTTCATATTTTGAGATAATTGTAAACGGTGTGTGAAAGTGTGGAAGAAAATAGCGTCTGTGTTCATGCTCCTCCGTTATATCATTCTTGTACCTCTCATTTGACTAACACCGTCACACAAATATCAGGCTTATCGACCTCCAGAACCTCTCAGACTGAAGGAAATGATGGAATTCAATCAAACCTCCAACGAACTGAGGTTGATTGATGACTCCGTGGTGGTTTCCTGGCTGTTGCATTTACAAGTGAAATCACATACTCTCTCTTCACATTCTCTGGTTGAGCCTACAGGAGAGTGTAGAGGTAGGTAGCGTGCATCATACTGTAAATGGAGAAAGTACAAATTGGACCATTAAAATATTCAATATAATTCATTCATAATATTTTCATGTTAGTGTTCTGGCATTATTATTTAGCTGAAAGCACCGGTGAGACCAAGTGCAGCCTCACAGAGATACTAGCATGGCTGTAGACAGTCTATAGCTTGAGATTGCTCTAATGCCAAAATCTCTACGCTTTTTTACTAGTTACTAATTTACCATTTATCTAGACACATTGCATAATAGTTTTAGATGAAATGAAGTGACCCGCTCCATTTCACTTTGCAAACATCTGCAAAAAAACAAAGTTGTTTTTCTGCACACGCAGCTCATGTAGATATGGTTCTACAAATACTAACGTAAAGTTTGAAAGTCACTTTCAGTCAAGGCTACCTCCAAATGTTATTTGAGGCTTGGCAGCAGAGATCCCTGACAGGTTGTGCCCCCGCTGCCCTAGTTGCCGCTTGGCCCTCCTTTGCTCTGCTTGGTGAAAGCACCGCTCGGTACTGGCATGCCTGTGGAGAGGCTGTGTGTAGGGGGTGTGGGAGAGAGTTGGTGGTGATGTGTGTTGTGGGTGGGTTGGGAGGAGTCTTGGCCAAAAACCCCTCAAATAGCATTTGAGATTTACACTAGCTCACATAATTTTCTTTATCCTTGACTGACGACTAGCAAGAAGGGAGAGAAATGTTCATACTGCTTCACCTCCATCTGGTTTTGAATATTTTACCTTGGTGATTTCACCAGATTAGTTTATTTCTATAAAACAGGTCATGTGATATGCTTATGACACTTCAAAGGCAAATTGAGTGAAATATGCCAGTTATCAGCGATTAATGAGGTTGTTAATCCATATCAGTAATTGAAAGATATTTTCCAAAAAAAAATGTCTTTTAGGACATTTTTTGTTTGCTTGTTGACTGTAAAAAAAAATAAAAAATCTATTGAATTTTAAAATTCTTTCAGTATGTGCACCCACTCACATTTTCAACTCAACAATGGAGGATGACACAATGAGCACCAGCCAGTGTTGCGAGACATTTCACTTACCAGAGCTATTAAGCCTTGTTCTGAAGCCAAAATGAGAGATGACACGGCAACATTGTCATAGGATGTAACATGACGTTACCTTTTTGCCAGCTCCTTCTGAACTCCGGCTTCAGCTTGCTTTCTGACTGAGCTACAGTGTAAAATAGGAAATTTGTTTGCTCGAATCACAAGGACAGTGTCACTCAAGGGGACGGATTGAGGTGGGTAGGGGTGTAGCTTAATATTTTTCTTCTGACACTTTAACACACCCACACATGTTTGTCATGTGTGGGCGCTTGTCGACATCTTATCATGGAAGTGTGCATTGGTAGCAGTGAGGCAGAGACTATGTAAATGCTGAATCTTTTTAACAACCGCTCACAGATTGTCTAACATTTGCAGCATTTCTGAGCTTGATTCAGAGGACGGCCATTGTGATTGTTTGACTTGGCATGTACGTCAGTTAAGGCCAGTAGCCTATGATTACTCTGTTATACTACAATGTAATCGCTGTTCAAATAGTGATATTTTCAGTAGTGCGGGACAGACAGTAGAACTCCAGATCTGATGTTTGAGAGCATATGTAAGCGTGAGCTTATGCAAACTGTGGATCTGTGAAGTTTGTCTGCTGGTGAAAGTCCAGAGTACATTAGGAAAATCTGCAAGTTTACTGGTTAACATATTCACATAGATTTTATCTTGTCATTAACAGAATGTTACATTCACTGCTTAACCCCGTCTCTGGTATTAAACCGGCTGTCTGTGGCAATAAATCAACTTCCACCTGGCAAATTAAAAGTTGAGGTTAATATTAAAGCAGTATGAAGTGAAATGCACACTGTGAAATGCAAGACTGAAGACTAACTGTGGTTAACACATTCATACATATTTAAAGGCACACAAACTGTACTTGCGAACACATACACTGCACACACCGCCGCATACAGGCACAGACTGAATACCTGCTGGGAATGTCTGTGGGTCTGGACATGACCCTGTCAGGAGCCTTCAGGAGATTAATTTTCCAGGCCTGTTTTCTTAGATAAAATTCGAGACGGAATTAGAAACGTGAGACAGGGGAACAAATCTGAAAATGATATACATTTCAAAGGGATTAACTAAATCAGCACATTTCTCAGTTCCTTCATTTGTCCTTTGTTTCAGGCCCATATTTTTTCTGAAGGAAAATAGACCATGAACGTTGTCAGAATGTATAAAGTTGCTGCAAGAATTTCCAGTGGTAGACATTGTCAATGGAAAATGAAGCTAGGGACTCCATGCAATGGTAATCAGGCCAAAAAAAAAAAAAAAAAGCCCTCTGTGTAATTTATCCTCCAAAGTAATTTCAGTATTTATGGGATTCACCTTCAAAATGTAATGTGGCATGCAGGTAGAAAAAACATAGGAAATGAGAAATCTACCGAGGAGGAGCGTGAGGGAGAGGCAGAGAGAGGAAGAGAGACGGGGAGGGAGAAAAATCCAAAGTGGGAGTCATAAAGTAAGTCATCTCTACAGTCTGCCATCCAGACAGGTCTCCCGTGACCTCCAGCACCAATGCCCTGCGTCCTTCACATCTGACATAGTTGGGAGGACATGCTGGAAATATGAGGCTGTCTCAGCCGCCTCCATTTTTGAATGCGCTTATTATGTCTCTGTCTGGATAAAAGCAGCTGTTAAATGACTGAATAGTAAATTGTGTGCTGAGGACAGCAGACTAGCAGGGCAGATAAAGGAGCTTTGTCTTAGTTACATTTCAGCAGGTAGCAGCATGGCTTAGACTGCCAACAGGTTTTGCTACTGTGCAAGCCTAATGGTGGATGACTGAGGGGAGGAGAGGGAGTCACTGGTAGAAGAGATGCGATTTTCCACTTGTCCAAGCAGTTTTCTGTGAAATCACGTATGAGTCGCTTTGCACTTTTTTTTTCATGGAATGTATTGTACAGGCCAGAATTTGAAATATGCATCGTCTGTCACAATGCTGAAATCAGATAAGGGAGACTACATGACAATAAAAGGTTGTGTTCATGACATGTTTTTATAATAATGCCCCTTTAATTCGCTGTGTTTTTTTTATAACTTAAACTTGTGAGGATTGGGAATATGGATTTTTTTTTAGGTTGATGGAAAGGCAGAAATAGAACATGTGTTAAATGTTTAGATTGAAAACAAAATGATGCCACTTGTCAATTGAATAAATGCCATTATTCAGTGGCACTTGAAGAGGAAATATTTTCTGCCAGAACATGTGAAAAAAAAAAAGATTTCTGATTGTTAGGGAATTGAGACTGTTGAACATTTAAAGGTGCTCTGTGGAGATTTCTTGCGAACAGTTCAAAGTTATATTTACATTCAGTGTTCAAAAATATAACAGAATATCTTAAAGTCCTGAAAATCATCCCCAGCATTCTGTCTAATTTCACACATCAAGCCAGAATAAATGCACAGTAATCCTCACATTTAAAGGTCAAACAGCAACTATTATTCAATCAATTGATTAGTTGTCAACTATTACATTAATCACCAACTATTTAGATTATTGATTAATCCATTAGATTTTTTAAAACAGAAAGCACTCTAAAATCTCTGATTCTAGCTTTTAAAACTGGATTATTTTCTAGTGTCTGTAATCTGCTATAACAACAATATAAAGTTCTTTGGACTGTAGACATAACAAGACACTTAAAGATATCATTTGATACCCTGGTAGACATTTTTACAACTTTTTCTTGCCTTTTTCTTTATAGACCAAGCAACTAATCTGTTAATTATCAAATTAATCAACAGAATAATGTGAAAATAATTGTTAGTTGAAGCCATATTTGAAGGTTACTTTTATTTTTATATACATTCTTAATAGCCCAGATGTAGAAGTGATCCTAAATTGATCTGATAGATTAGACTGCATATTGGAATGCCTAAAGGAAAATCATTAGTGCACTTCCATCACTGAAATGGTGATGACTCCACTGATACCCATGATAATGCAACTGTGTTGACTACCAGTCAATGCAACTCTCATTAGACAGACCAGCTACACAGTTATTATCTTTAACGGTGCCAGCATTGGTTTATGTTTGTTATTTATCATCTTACTTATCCTGCAGTTGTTCCTAAGAATGAAATATATTTTTTCAGCAGCATTGTAGGAGACATGCCAAATCTACATACTATGTGTTTACATTTCTCTGCTCTTGAGGAAAGTGTACCTTTGCCCTTTGTGTTCCTTTTGACATCACTTTGCTTTGCTACACAGAGAGGAATGTTTTTGTGGAGAGCAACTATAGATCTTCCAGACGTTTTGAATTTTACTCATGTACCCTTCTTAATTACAAAAGAACAAGTATTTATGAGCAGTACAGTATTGATATCAGTATCAACAAATCCCATCCCTATCCAGAAAGACTTGCTGAGTGTCTAAACAATGTCAGGTACGATTTTGGCACATGTGTAGAGAAGGAAAAATGTCTTTTTTTTTTTTTAAAAACTTGTGAGGATTGTGTGTTAGTACTTGAATACCATCCAGAACAGTTTTCTTGCAGCTGATCAGAATTCTTGGCTTGCTTTTCCTTCCTTCAAATCTTCTATTTAAGGATTGCACCCCCTCCGAGCTATTGTACCAGTGCCACTGCGCTAATCAATCAAAGACCACGCTGTGTGCGGTATGTGTACATGTGTGCGTTTGTGTGTGCATGCTTGCCCATTCTTAAAGGAGTGTTTAGCTAATGCTATTCGAATGATTATGACTCCTTACACATCAAGCCTATTGCCAAATTGCCCTTGACACAGAAATATGTTGTTAGCTAAGATAATGTGCTGCCCATTATTTTAGGCTATAGTGCTCTGCCAGAATGCAGGATTATTTGGAGCTTGCAGGGCGGCGGCAGCTGCACACTTAGAGATACACAGAACAGGGAACAGGGAGCATCTCCACCATTATGCTGCCAGTTATGGAAACAAGAAAGAAAATTGTAGGTTATACTACATGCACAGAGAAATGCCTTTTGGCCTCCTACCACATATAGTATTTAGAATAGCAACAGTTTTGCACCTAAAAAAACACCAATATTTGTAGGAATCTCTCGTTTAACAATTGCTGTGAAATAATGCCACAGTCTAAGGCTTTAAAAAGTAACTTTTACATAAGGTACAGTAGCTACAAAGATTTGTTTTGTGCTTTCATGTGGTACATTTTGGGACTTTTCCAGCTCCATTCCCCACTAAACCTTAAAAAAAAAAAAAAAAAAACTAAAAATGTTCGGTTTATTTTTCTTCTTTCTTCAGCTTGGTGAGTTACAGATCAAAAGCAGCAGGAGAAAATGTAACAAATATATCCCAAGAAAAGTCTTATATTATTATTTTTAGAATTAATTTGACAAAAAATGTCAAGAGATGTATTTGTGGGTTAACTATAGCTTTTTGTCATACTGAGCTAATTACATGTTGCCTCATGAATCTGTCTCAAATTGATCAAAGCATGATATAATGTTAGAAAAATGCCTGTGGTCTTTTTTTGTCTTATTGCATTTGCTTGAATAATACTTGCATAACCTTTCTTTGCGCTTGTTTTCTATGCATTCATGTTGTACTATCCTATATTTGAGATGTTTAAGAACTAAAATCAGTTGTATCACGTCCACTTTGAGGAGACGTAGATAAGACATTTTCTGATAAAAAAGAAAGAAAGATGTGCTAATAATTCCAGTTCTCTGTGTTTTATTTAATCGTCATACAATAACAACCCGTGTGATGCAGAAGTGTTTTAGGAATAGAGTGCAACATAAATCTTTCAAGCATCCCACTCAGTAACGTCTTCATAAACACAGCTGCAAGTGATAACCGTGGAACTCATCATGTTGCAGTCTCGTAAGGCAAGGACTGACGGTTGAAAAAAATAAAATATCATGATGTATAAAAATACCTGCTGACATGCATGCATCTCAACCATAAAAAGAAGGCTTGAGAGGATGCATGTTTCACTGTAAATCAAAGGTCTTTCAACTAAACTGTCAGGGCAGTGTCAGGCTGCGAGTGTTCAAGTGAGTTACTAGTATGACTGTGAAGATGATACACAGTGAAGATGTTTTAAAGCAGAGTTTAAGTGCTGAAATTAGATTGAGACAGAATGGTGCACTTGTAGAATGTTAAAATACTATCATAATAGTAGATTAATGGACACTATCTGCTCATATTGTGTCTTTTGCATAATTTTTATTATCCAGAGGAAATGGTGTTCAGAATTCCCTTTAAAGTAAAAAAAAAAAATGTCTTTTGAAGGGGCTACACTGGAAACTATGCTAAATATTAATGTTTTCTGATGCTAGTGAGGGATGTACTAATAGTTCAAGTTTATGTCTAATGTCTAATAAACATTTGTTGTGGAAAAATGTAAAGATTCATTTATGTTGTACTAGCTGTAATTATTTCTATGGCAAACTCTTATCTGCATAATCTCACTCGTAAAGTAAATCAAAAATGTCCACTAAGACTGACAGCATATTAATAATTAACTACAATTAATCATTGAAGCCAGCCGTGAAATTTCAGCTTTAGTACTACAACCTGTAAAGTTACCTTGCTCTTGTTTTTACAACACTGAGGACAGCCAACAAACTTGATTTGCTGGATTTGTCACTCGATAAAACCAGTACAGGCTTGATCTTGTACGTCCAGTATGAGCTGCACGTGGCAGTCGATCGATTGATCTGTACAGTGTGAGCAGAGAAGTCAACAGGTACAGGGCGTTATAATGTTGGCGTGCATTTAGCTCTGTCCCACCCCAAATGGTAGGCTTAGTTCTGTTTCCCAAATCTATGTTAGAGTTTCCATTTGGGTGAAGGTGAGAGAAGGATTTCAATCTTCCACAATAGTAAAAAATAGTGATCTAATGATGCAAAAATACACTGTCAACAGTAGAAATCTTGCAGGGAACATTTTATTTCCATAAAGTATTTGAGGAGTATCAGTGGCAGATAAAGCAGCTGCTACAGAACCTCAACATCCCTGGATATATCCCAGCCAGGGTTCAGTGTTTCATGTCATATCACCCTGTCTCACCCCACATCTTACTACTGACTGTCCAATCAAAGCAAACTGAGACGTGTGTACACCTGCTTTGTAAGATTTAACAGTGCATGCATGTGATGTGCACACCCTATGAGCACTCTGCGCTTGCCAAGACTCTTGAAATTTGTGAAGCTGTATCAAATTAGCATTTATTTTGATCAGTGAGTTTGGGATGAATTCATTGTGGATGTAGCTACTGTTGCAGGCTCTCATGTGAATGACATGGTGCTTTTGGTTAGCTACTTATTTAAACCCACCTGAAATTCATAACTCCATGCAGGAAAAAAAAAAAAAAGGCCTGCCAAAAATGAACTGTGAATAATGAAATAATAGCCCGGGCTTGTAAATACTCAGGGAAGTTAAATAACTTACCTGGAGATTATTCAGAATAACGCTGTGTTCCTGCCAAGCTTCCTGTCCATGCAGAGTCTGGACACTTGTCTTGTACTGCTCTGTGCACCACTGAGCACTTTGTTCAAACTAATAACATAAAGTTACAAGTCCAGGTTACTCATCTGAACTTATGTTTATGCCTCATTTAGGCAAAAAGAGTATATTACTCACATTGCAGGTTTTGACTCAATATGAAAGTGAGAAATGAACAGGCACAGTATTAAAAGCATCTGTCTAATATTATTACTATATATGAACAGGTGCGCCTCGTCTGCAGCAATGTTAGGTGGCTGGAACATGTCGAAGTAACATCCACATTTATGTCTGGACCAAAGGTTTCCCAGCAAAACCTAAATTATAACAAGATGGTCGTTGTAATTCACTTGGCCTGTCATTGTTTTAAATGTTGTAGCCAATTGCTGTATTTGTCACTATGCTGTTGATTCAGTTTGTGCAGTGTGAGTAATTAAGTACCCTATTCTAATTTAAATGAAAGTGTAGGTATTATGTTTCAAAGTGGTCTGCTCAGTATTGTTTTGTTTTTCATAATGTTAAATCTGTTTTTTTGTGACTTGCATGTCTTCACAATAAACAGTGAAAGCAACCTTGTGGCGCATATAAAATATTAGGGTGCTCATACTCGAAATGAATTAACTAGTGCCATGTAATACATGATGCAGTGTAAAGTCTTGTTTAAAACCTGGCACTGAATGTGCACACAACCTCACTATTACCAGGGATGGATGTCAAAAAGACGGGTCTGGAAAGCTGGTGGTGGTTGTAGCAATTAAACCAGTTTGTGTTTTGTGGAAAACTGTACAAATAGATGTCCAATAGATGACAATAAATAAATGGGAACACAGCAGCTGAGACCGTTTCTGCATCGGAGGCTTGCCATGGGTAAGACTGTGTCTGGAAGACTAACACAACAGATGCGTTGTACACCACCTGGCTGATACATTGTACAGACTACATCATTTAATCACTGACCCTTTGGCTCTAAGAGAGGAAGAGAGGGAGGGATGGAGAGAGAGAGAGAGAGAGAGAGGCAGAGACAGAAATACATGCTTCAAAATGAATTCTGAATCCATGAGATGTCATATGAAGCTTTAATTTTAGAATCCTCATGAAGCAAAATGACCAAATGTATTATCAGCCAAGACTAATCCTTTTCATATAAATCCCCACACTTCCCACTTTGTCTTGTTATGAGAGGCCCTGTGTGTCTGCTGGATGCTACTTACTCTCTTTATTCTTCCCTAAAAACCATCAGATACTATGGGTGGAAGGGGACACAGTCTCATCCATCATCATCAATGTCTCCGTGTGACTATCACATCATTTGAAAGCGGAACCCTACTCACCTTACCTGCAGTTCCCAATGAAGCAGAAAATAAGGACAAAACACGGTCTGAACAGTACTGAATATAAAACTGAATTGGAAAGAGAAGTAAAACAATAAACATCAAGTAAATGGACAGAAGATGTAATGGACTCTGCATGGCAACCTTTTAGATTATATCTTTCATGCCTTCATTGCACTGAACTGCTTTTCTGGTCAAATCTTATTGGGTGTATTTATAATCCCATTATAGCTCCCATTATAGTTCTTCAAACTGCCTGAGTTTGATTAAATCTGAGTAAAACATGACTCGAGAGGCGATTTGACAGACAAAACAAAGGTATGATAAAAGAAAAAGTGCCAAGAAAATTCAGTCAAACAGTCACATAACTTAAATCCTCTAATAGCACTGAGAGTAAAATGCTTTGGCAGGGAGTTTTGGTTGGCTGGGGTCTGGAGAGGATTATTTTTGCTGAGTGAAGTGACAGCTAGCTTGTGAAAATGTTTAGCTGGTTAAGCTACTTCCAGGAAGGATGATATGTGGCACTGTCTCTATAAAGTGGCAAGAACGGCTCCATTAATTATAACTTCCTCAGACATTTCAAATATATTTAATTATCTTATTCTTATCTCCTCTATCTCTGAATCTGGTGTTTCTGCTGATTCGATATGGTTTGATTCAGGGATAGGGATTTCATATTTAAACTTTTTTCATAATACAAATGTGACAAGTCTAAATTCTTTACTCAGTTATTTAGTCTTAATTTCCAATGCAGATCATACACCTGACTGATAAAGGGAATAACATTGATTATCTGGTTACAATTGCACCTGTTAAGGGGTGATGTATAAAAGTGAACAGTTGAAGTGTTGCAAGCTGGAAAAATGGGCAACCGAAAGATTTGAGAGACTTTGACAAGTCTGGGTCAAACTGTGATGGTTAGATGACTAGGTCAGAGCATCTCCAAAATGGCAGGTCTTGTGGGTTGTTTCTGGTATACAGTGCTTCATACTGACCAAAAGTGGCCCACAGGAGGAGAGCAGGTGAACAGACAACAGTCATGGGGAGTGAAGCCTGGCCCGGTTCCATAGAAGCATTGCTGCAGCACCAACTGCTGAAAACTTGATAGAGAAGTGTCAGAGTGCATTGAAAGGAGCTATGTCTGGGACTTTGTAGCTGCAGACCAGTCAGACTGCCCCCTCTGAAACCCCGTTTAATGCCAAAAGCACCTGCAATTGGCACAGGTGCATCAGAACTGGACCAAAGAGCAAAGGAAGACGGTGGCTTCGTCTGATGAATCATGTTTTCTTTGCATCACGCGAACAGCCAAGTGTGTGTGCGCTTTTCAAAGGGATGGCAGCAGGATGCACTGTGGGAAGAAGACAAGCTGGCAGAGGCAGTGCGATGCTCTGGGCAATGTTCTGCTGGGAAACCTTTGGTCCTGGCATTTATGTTGATGTTACTCTGACACGTACAACCTACCTAAACATTGCTGCAGGCCACATACACCCTTTCATTACGATGGTATTCCCTGATAGGAGTGGCCTTTTTCAGCAGGATAAAGCATCCTGCCGCACTGCAAAAATTGTCCGAGTCAAGTCAGCATTATTTATATAGCACATTTAAGGCGACACCTGTTTCACAAAAGTGATTTCCGATAGAAGACTGGTGTTACTAATTAAACCTATAGAAGTACAATGCCAGTATGGTCTAAATTTACCTGTGTGTTTCAGATATTAAGAAATTAAACTCTATAGAAGATTGTATAAAATACTACTTTTAATAATATCATAAATATCAAGGCTAGGACCTCTAAGGCCAGGATTCAGTAACTGACATCAATAGGAAGTGCCACTGCTAATGCTAGTATCAACTAGCTTTGTGTTGACTGCTCTCCTCAGTAACTTTACCCTCAGTGAACATGTCACCCCGTTAAATGAGCAGCTTGCATAATTCAGGATCGTGATGACATATACTTGTATTACAGGAAATAAACTACAGAATAATTAAGCAAATGTAATTATGATCGCATATAATCGTTTTGCATTTCCAAATTTCAGGAAGAATTATATTGCTGTCTTAATTGTATTCACTAGTGATATTAAGTTCCAATGCATAAAGTAGTGTTTCTAGCACATAAGTATCATAACTTGGACACTGGAAACATGTTTTAGGAAAGATATGGGCATGATACAGTGAAAGTAAATATGTGGAAAGATCGAATCTTTTCACTGGGCTATCAGTAAAATGCAATGCATCACAGTAAATCACTTTGTGTAGCTGTCAGACATAAAAAGAAATGCTTTAGCAGTTGTTGCCGGATAATGAATCCATCATATTTGGAGCTTTATGCACCATCAGTACAGCGGTGTGTACTGCAGTATCTATACTGCCCATATAGTGTTTATAATCCGCTACAGGATTAGGATCCTATGAGAAGGTTACCGTACAATCCAGTGAAAGCCCATATGGCTGTCGAAGGCCGAGTAGATTTAATCTTTAATCACACATTTTGGTTCATAATCTCATCATCAGCTGGGCGTGGTGTCTGAATGTTTTTTTTTTCTCCTTCCAACATAGCAGTTAGTCAAATGAGGCCACTGCAATCAGCCCTGACAGATCTGGAGCATGTTACAAGCCCTGTTTGTCACAGGCTGTACCTGCCACTCATCTAGCAAAAAAGAGAAAGTGAATAAGAGAGAGAAAAACAGACCATTTTGTCATTTACCTTTTTGAAAATCTTTAGGAAACCTGAAAAGAAGTAATTTTAGGCCCCCCTGGGGCTTAAATGGCATGCCTTGATTTTGTTGAAACGTACCGCAGCCCACACTAGAAGACTGCACTAATTCCATAGCTTCTACTAATTGCTTGTAATTGCCAGCCCAAACTTTACTGACTGAAATCTTTATGAGAGGTTTGCCTTGCTGGAAGGAGCAGCAGAGTCACATTGTTACATAAGCCGTATCGGCTCTGCATGACTTTTGAGCAAAAAATTGGAAAGATGCCACCATTTATCTGTAAAAATATTAAATTAAATTAAGCAAATCAGTAGTAGCACCTGCTTTCCTCAGTGTAATGTGTTACTACAGCATGTCTTCCCTTGTTTCTATGCTGGTCAGAGCGAAATGGCAGAAGGCAGGCTCGACATGAAGAGCTTATATTTTTCCAAACATCCGCGCACCTGCACGCTACCATCTAAATAAATCTAAATGAAACTGTTTAAAGTGTTCACATTATATTTTTAAGCCTTTTTAACCAAAGTAGGTCAGTTCTCCTGACAAAACCTCAAAAAATTCAGATTCTTTCAATGCTCTCTTGATTGCCTAATTTAAACAGACATGGATTGACACGGCAGGTGATGATTTCAGCATGTGGGTGCTTTAAAAAAGCAGGTTTTAAAAAACATGCATCTAGTACTTCCAGTCCTACTCAACATTAATATGAGATGATGCTGGGTGTTAAATATTTGTTGAGTTAAATCCTGCTTTTTTTTTTTCAACATTCTGATCTGTGCATGATGACATAATATTTGTGTTTTTTGCTGTGACATTTGAAATTTTTCATGAAAATGAACATCAGACTCAAGTATATTCTTATTAAAACCAGGCATGTGATAGTAAAAGCATTTTTCTGTGTACGTTTTTGAGAAAATTGATCTAATGGAACGACACCTGAACGAGACAAATGGATCACTTTCACATTTGATGTGTAATCAAACATACATGCCTCTTCAAAAAGCCTCCACAGCAGGATGCAGAAGTATACGGGAAGGGAATAGGGGGTGTAGTCTTCTGCTTATTTCTCAAATTCTCTCCACATAATCACCTGCAACAGGATTAGTGCAGGGGCTCAGGGTCTGCCACTTGGTTCTAAATATGTTTGCCAAAAGCCCCAGCTGGCCTTCTCTGTTATTTGGACCAGGTACTCCAAGTCCCCTCACCCCCAAGAACATGCCATGCCTCCATCTTTTTCTGCATCCTTTCATCAATCCACTGACTTTTCTCTGTGCCTGTTTCGTAGTGTTGGGCCAAACCAGATGCCCCAAAATTATGTTTATCAATGCTTGATAGCCCATCAGTAAAAAACAGTAATTTGCACTTTGGTAGATGCGACAGACACAGAGACAGACTAATGAGTGGATGCTGTGTTGCACCAGTGAATGCAGCCTTACTGACTGTGCTCATGTCATGTAACTGAGGTTGGTTGTCAAGCGTTTCGCTTCTTGCAGTGTCATCATTTGCTGATTGAAGGCTTTAAAAAGTGCATTTCTGTATTTTGTAAATGGCTGCACTTAGCTAGAAAACCGGTAAGCAAGCTAGCTAAGAGTTGCAAACACAGCTTGAGGGCTCATGCAAGTTGCAAATGAAGCACATTTGGAAAAAAAAAAACATGAACAGGACATTTCTGAAAAGATCATACTGTACATTTTATACAGACACATTTACCTTAAGTACCACATTTATTAGCTTGATGTATTATTGGTTTTCTTGTATATCAGTGCTTCCATTTGCCCATGACAATGTTAATTATGATCAATCCCCTACATTGAGATCTCTGACACATGAATCAAAGAGGATTGTGCCACGAGAATATCACACCTTGCTGCAGGAAGTTCAAATATTGTGAGCTTTAACCCTGTTAGCGGCTAAGTTTTCAAAACATATCCGATTAAATTCCACCTCATCCATCAATGTGTGTTGGCTTTTCTTCACCACATATCAATGATACAAAATATATAAATTAGATGATGACATATAGGCTTTGAAGTGCAGCTCAGACCACTTATCATGGATGGGAGTTTTTGTGAGGTTTAAGAGGGAGGGGAAGGGAAAAGATACAAGTCACTGTGACAGGGTATCCTGTTTCAGTGACATATAATCACTGTATGGAAGCAATGCACTTCTCTTTTCATATCAGTAATATCGAAAAGGTATTGCATCTTCATGTCACATCTTTTCATTTTGTGGTGTCCTGCTTTGTGTCAGCAGTGGTTCCTCCTCCTTCCTGTGTAAATCATTAGCTGGTGCAAAACATTTTTCAGTGTAGACGTACGCACATAAAGCACATACGCCCACTTTATGTGAGGATGAAATAGGTGTGTGCACAATAATAATAATAACAATGCTTCAATAAAATTAATTTTTGGATGGAAAGGCAAGTTTTGCTTCTATAAAACACTCAGTGTCATTTAACTTGCATAATCACTAAACCTTGACCAACGTGGAGCAAAAGGATGAGTACACTTTATAGGATAATAAGCTTGAATGAACACTCTAAAACATATAAACAGTTGAAACGCTTTATAATATCGTATACGTGGGATTTTAAGGTTGCAGTAAAACCAGCAATGACAAAATAGTAAGACTTTAAAGGTAAAATAACAAATTTCTTTTGCTTTGGGATTTCATTAAGCAAAATGGACATTTTTGTTTATCAAGTGGGCAGAAATAAAAGGAAAATGTGTAGATTTCTGTCCAATAAGGCAACACAGACTCAGTGCTTTTACTGTATCGATCATGGTTACTGTCATGCGTAGTCACCCCTTAAAGACCCAGGCTGAACCTGGCAGAAACAGTGCAATGGATTAGACATTGACAGGCTGGAGGGCCAAAAGCTTTCTTTACTGATTTGAAAACAAATGCTATAAAACCTTTTGAAAGAAAATATTTTCTACAATTTGTTTTGTGGTAAAAGGGTATGCATAAATCCGAGTTTGACTGTGCATGACCAAAGCTGAAGTACTAGAGTCAAGCAGACATATGTACATCGATCTTAGGTCAAGCATAAAAGATTGAGATTCTAACACCTTGCAATCCTGATAATCTCTCTATGCTTATCAGCGCGGAAAGACTAGGGAAAGATGAGAGCGTCCTGCTGTTGCTTATCCCCTCCCAGCATGGCCACCGCACTGATCAGAGGAGGAGGACACAGGTGGAGACCTGGAACAGTGTCATCATCAATGCTCAAACAGAAATGAAACAGTTTGGCCGAGGCATCAGGAGCTGGATATAGCCAAGGTGGGAAATGCCAGCCAAATGCCTTTTTGCTCTTCTTGATTCCATGCTCCCCTCTCATAACAATATCAGCGGCTCTTCCATAGACAGAGAGAAGTCTAATATTGAACAGCCAGGCCAGACAAATGAGAGCAAAGTGTACTTAGCCACCTGTGAACCAGCTGGAGAGGAGATGGCTATAAGATGGCATTGGGTCCTCAGAGATTCAGTCTGATGAACAAAATGAATGAAAACAACAGAAGCGCTGGACCTGCTGTTACACAGAAAATTATACAGACCCTTTCTCAAAATTACTAATGAATGGTACTGTCACAGAACGACGGGGCATCTGTGACTTGCTGAAAATTGTGTGGCGTGTTGATTAGGATATATCGGTCAAAATAAATCTGACCACTACATGCAGCGTGAATTATCACATTTACAGCTTCAGTTAGTGACAGCAGTTGCTTGAGTTTGCCTCAAGTTTTTT
The DNA here is from genome assembly GCF_022539595.1 of Amphiprion ocellaris. Taxonomy (NCBI): domain Eukaryota; kingdom Metazoa; phylum Chordata; class Actinopteri; family Pomacentridae; genus Amphiprion; species Amphiprion ocellaris. Next base: position 13,119,105 of record NC_072778.1, on the reverse strand, counting down.
TGTCAAAAGCACTTATTCATATTTAAACTTATTTTAATGTCCCTCCATCTTGAGCACATCTACATATATTTTGCAGTGAAAGCATTCATCTGTAGTTTCTTAATCAATAATAAATCTGTGAAATGATTACACAAAGATACTATTGAAAATACTGAAATTCAAAAGTTCTGCCTTGAGGCTTTGTTTCATTATGACATTATTCTATAAAGGACAAGTGCACTGTAATAACTGCACCAAATGGTCATGCTGTGCATTGACAGCCAGGTGAAGGAAAGAGAAAGGGGTAGATTATGACAGGAAGAGGTAAAAGAGTGGCAACAAGTATTACAATTATTGGGGAGCGTTTCAAAAAGTGAATGGTTAGCACAATAACTCAGTTACTACAATTATGCCCTTGGCAATATTACAGCATTGTAAGTCACAAGCTGTGATGTACTTCCCTGCTCCAATTCCACAAAGACTCCCACTGTGAAACGGGCTGTGAGCACTTATATACATTGTTGTAGGGTTATTCAATGTTAATTTCATCAGTGGGAAATAGAGCTGCAACTAACAATTATTTTCCTAGACAGTTAATTTGTCTATCATTTTCTCATTTAATAGAATAGTTATTCGGTCTACAAAATGTCAGAAAATAGTGATTCCCAAAGCCAAGATGACCTCCTTGAATGTCTGCTTCTGTTGAGAGGAAATAAACCAGAAAGTATTTTATTTAAAAAGGTGTAATAGTAGACTTTATGTATTTTCTCCTAAAAAAATCATTCAATCCATCAATTGATTGTCAAAACAATTGGCAAATAATTGACAACTTATTGGTGTAGCGATTAATCATTGCAGCTTTAATGAGAAAAATAATAGCAAATCTGTAAACAGTGTAGTAAGTAGAGAAACCAACTGGATCAGCTGCTCTGTGGTGGAGGGACCTGGTAGCTTTGATTCTGCTAATGCTTGGTGGGCAGGAATGACTGGAGGCTAGATTAGACTGAGTGGTTCTCTTCAAATAGAAACAGTTTGAAAATGCTAACAGGATTTCCTGAGGGGAGTCGGTCTGTTGTTTTACCGCGGAGCAGAATGACACGGACACTGTGTGTGAGAACAAGCAAACAGCGCCTTTTCAACCAACTTTGTGATACACAAGAACAACAGCCATCACCATGGTAACTGTACACAACAAGGATGGTGACAGCTGTAGCCTCAAAATACTTAGAAGGCAAAAACCAGGAAAATAGACCTGGAAGATAAAACTATTCACTGAATTGCGTTTGCAGCATATAGCCTCAGTAAAATGATAGCCATTACACGTTCTGACAGCTGGATTGAATAAAATAACACATGAAGTTCAGCTGGGGATATCATAAATACTGTGTTTAGAACCAGTTGGAAGGAACACAAGACTTGGTGTCTATGCAACTAAACTCTGCTTTATTTGCATTTAGTTTTTCTGTGGGGTTTGTTTGCGACATATCTCAAATCATCACATTGTTGCCATTTATCATACTGCTTTATTGTCCTGTTATCCTTTTCAACCAGCTAGTCACATGTTAGAATGAGCAAGTCTCGTTACCCTGGTAACTCAGAAAATAGAGGAAAAACTTAAAACGTATACATGTAGTTTCACAACGAAAAGCGTATGTTAGGAGCTTAGTTAACCAAAGTGGGATAATTTGGAAGCCTTTCTTTACAAAAGCAAAAAAAAATACATTTGTTTAAAAAAAAAAAATCTAAATTGCTTTTCCTTTAAAACATAGATAGAAAGGCAGTTTAGTTGTACTTCATTTTATAGAGACTGGGCCGCAGAATATCGCTGTGCGTACAAATGCAAGAAGATGTCCCGTTCTGGTTGTAGAAGCAAGCGGATAGTCAGGAAGTCACCATCAGCTATGCTACCTCCCACACACAAGGCCTCATGTTGCCAGTGGAGAGCAAGCCAACAGAACAAGAAGGGGTGGTTTCCAAGGCTTGAGCCTCCCAGGAAAGCAGAACCAGCAGGAAAGCTATAGGCAGCAGCCTTTTCAGTTCTTTCGCTGTAAGAGCCGAGGACTGGGGTGCTGCAAGAGATAAAACCCAGATTCTGTGATCATCAGCTGAGGATTGACAATCTGCTCATCTCAGTGGACTGAGCTCTGTATGGCCTAGGTGATAATCACACGCTTGCTGCTAAATCTGAAATGAAAGGGCATAAAATTAACCTATGACCACACTCCTCAGTTTGAGCGATCGGTGGAATAAAGCTAACACCAGCGCACAAGCCGATTTGGGCACAGCAGCACAGGGACATATAAAAACACTACAAATTGTCTGTGGTCACTAAGCCAGGCAGGAAGAAAGGTTTTGACGTCTTTAAATTAAAACCGTCCATTGCTATCTTGTCACTGCATTTGCTGGTGGAAAGTGAATGGTTTACCGGTAAGTCAGGAGCGGATTGTAAAGGATCAACCTAACTGGTGGAATACATTTATGCAAATGTTCTGTCTTCTGCTCTCTGAGATCAGTGGCTCAGTCTATAGGGGGTGAGGATTGTGTGATAAAGAACAAACCTCCCTGATACACAAATCCCAAAGTCAGCATGTCTACTGTATCGTCACCATAATCCATGGTTTGTGTCTTTATGGATCTTCAGAAGATGTCCGACAGAAACAAAATAATCCTTAAATATGATATTTTGGGGACAAAATGCATTTAATTTCTAATTGGTTTAATGCTTGATAATTGTTTTGTTGTGTTTTCTTAATTTGTTTAGGTTACACATAGCGAATATGTGACTGATAAATATGCTTTATTAACACTATGTGCCATTGTAGCATTCTCCTTCATGACCCTCTAAAACATAAGCAAATCAATTGTCTTTTGCCTTTATAAAATTAACATGTGAATGTTCTGTTACTTTAATATGATTTTTTAAAACCATTTAATCACTAATAATGCATTCACACTAAGTCACTATATTCAATTATCTGATCTGTGCAGACATCAGTTCACCCTGTGCTCAACGTTCGCACTGATCAGTATTAATCTAATCAATTATAGAATCATTTGACAAGCCAAAGGCCACACAAATCTTATACTAACTGAGCTCTGTAAAACATGTCATGCATTGTAATGAGAGTACATGATAATATCCCTCAGCCGGAGCCATTTGTGTGGCAACCAGGGCAGATGATTTCAAATGTTGAGCATTCAATAAGAGAAAACCACCATGGCATTGTCGCTAATTATACATTTCTGAAACTACAGGGGTATGTTCCCCTGAGAGCTGACTTTCCCCAGCCCGGATGCACATGCTCAGAAACATCATATCCTTGGTAATATTGGCTGAGCTGTGATTGCATTCTGCCAGATATTCCGCAGTTCATTAACCTATAGCTAAAAAACTCCCCAGACAGTTGATCTAATAGAGAGGACACAGTGCTCTATCCCCTCTGCTCCAATAACTAAAGAGTAAAGATAATTAGGGCCCAGTTAACAAGAGGAGATGCAAATTCTCTTTTCCATGATATAGTTCAATTATAATTTGCTCCCAGTAGGCTTAACATTCTTGGGAATAGTAACCATGTATACCCAAGGGTCATCCAAATGCAGTCCGTCCGCTTATATTGGATGACATTTCCACAGTGAGACGTAAGTAAGGTGTAATCCTTTGGTTATTGCATGTCAATAACCACAACTCAAATGGAATCCTTCATTTAGCTCACACCTAGAGCAGCACCAGGGAAAGTTGGCCCTTCTAATAAGGGGGGAAAGTAAAAAGGAGTATAACAATGCCAATGCATAATGGATTAGTCCAGGTTTGCAAGCTGAATATCAAGTAGGTCCTCCAGTACACACAGGCCACCTGAGCTCTGTTACAACAGAGTTGTTAAGGTGTGAATAAGCCACTAGGTGAACGCCCACCCTGACTCTCACTTTGACACACGATATAGATAAATGAAGCATGCTAATGAGCTTTCCAGGGGCTTCCTACCAATGGGAGAGGATAATCTGTTAGGACTTGTCCCTGCTTAGATTAATTTTATAATAAAAGAAGGGAAGACAGAATATTCCAAACCAATAAATATGTCTGATTACTGAATAAAAATATGGTAATGTTTGAAGTAAAAAACTGAAATTAAAAAACAAAACCAAAAAAAATACAAAAACACAATACTTCATAGTTAATTTCTATATCCGCTTTGTAAAGCTTAAGTAATTTGTATAATAATTTGCTTCTGAGCAAAGCGGTGCTGTAGTATTGGAGTTAAACGGGAAAAACTGATTAGTTGGTGTCACAACGTTGGTATTCTCAATGACTGCAGCCAAGATGTTCACATAAATACACAGATGTTGAATGGGTGGAGGATGTCAGAGTGAAAAGTTGCTGCAGCTGGTGCCAAGATACACAGTGTTTGGAAATAGACACAGGTACACATACTCGCCACTGCCACGAAATACTGGCACATGTTGAAGTGGACTTGGCACTCAGGCTTGCGAACAGATGTTAATCCAGGACAGATAATTACATCAGTGAGTGAGCAGACATTTTTCCACTTAATTTCCGTCTTTTAAAAGTGTGACTACTCCCCAGAGGCACCTGCTAGAGAGATGCCCCTGGATCTGGTACCTGGGAAGCAGCCTAAAGCGTCCCATTGAGACTCCTGATCACTGGGCTTCAGTGTGACCTCGTCCTCAGTGGGAGGTCCGTCGGCGTGTCTATGTCACTTCTATGTTTGTGCTGCAGTGTGTGTGAGTGAGACGAACAAGTTCTCAGCCTATTGCATCCATTTTCTCTTATTTAATTGTCTTCTGAATGCTCAAGCTAATTATGCACCACAAAAGCTTTTAAATTGTTGTTAAAAAACAAATCTGCCTTTTATTGGCAATTTTATTCTTCGGCAAGTACCTATTTCATAAACTCTAATTTTTACAAAATGGTAGTCGTAAAAAGCAGTTAATTTTGATCATGATTGCTTTTTCTTCCCTCTTTTGTTTACTAAAAAATGAGTTGAAATAAAAGTTCTTCTGTAACTTCAGCTGACTGTTCTAGTTAATGAGAATCTCCCATGTCTCTCTATGTTACCAATTTAGTTCCATTTCTAACTTTTTGAAGCCACTGTGTGTGTGTGTGTGTGTGTGTGTGTGTGTGTGTGTGTGTGTGTGTGTGTGTGTGTGTGTGTGTGTGTGTGTGTGTGTGTGTGTGTGTGTGTGTGTGTGTGTGCATGTCTTTTATTTTATGTTCCTTTTTTTTGGCCAGCAGTAGGGCTGGATGGCGTGATAGCACTTCAGTGTGTTCCACTTCAGCTTCAAATGATTCTTCATTATTGTCTATCTGTAAGCCAGTAAGTAGGTTAGACGAAAACAAGGACGATTTATCAGCAGCTCTTAGTTGTAATTTAGCAACCCAGATCCACCATGGCACAGAGTTGAGCTGCGGGACAATGGTTCTCTCCTGGCCCGGCCACAATAAATCTCACTTTAAATTAAGTTAGCATGTTCTGCTACATTGCTTAATGAGCTGCGCTAGTAAACAAGATTGCGGTACTCTCGCTGATTGATTGGTGACAGCCGCTTTACTGCTTTCACAAGGGCCTCAAAAGGACAGCAGAGGTTCTTATGGCAGATGCTTTCATCACTTACCCCAAGCAAAAAAAAAAAAAAAAAAAAAAAAAAAATATGGGCAATTCGTTCCCTCAATACTCAATAAAGTTGAAAGAGTAGTCTTACAAAGGGCGACTTCAGTCATGTTATGATTGTGTATGTATGTGGCTGGTTGTGCTGTGGGTTTGTGTGCGCACGTGTATGTTTGTAAGTAGGTATAGAGGAAGGGTGCAGAACTGCATTAGGGAAATTTACAGTCCATAAGACATTAGATAATTCATGGTGTGGAACCGTGCGATAAATAAAAGCACAAGCTTGGGTAAATAGTCTGCAGCAATGAGTGTCACACTTGAAAAAGACCTTCCAGAGACCTTCTTGCCTTTGACAAAGCAAGTGGGCACCAATAACTTCTCTCTACCTACTACCTGTCTGAAATACAAGTGCCCACTTCTCAAACTCTCCACTTAAGCCAGTCTTCGATAAAGACTTGTATCTTTGAGTCAGTTGCCAGATATAAGTTTTAACCTTGGATTGTGCTACGGAGTTTTCTAAGCTGCCCTTCTTGTGTTACTCTTTATTTCAGGAAATGGACACTTCTTATTTATAGTGATGTGCTTCTGTCTTCTTCTCATTGACAGCTACTTTATGTAACTGTACAAAGTTGGAATTAAAACCATTCCATGAGGTATAATTAATTGTAAGGGCCTGTGTGTTGTGGGAAATGAAGTGTGCAGTATTGAGCAGTGTTGATATCCAAAAAGCCCTTTCCCATCGATCCTAGGGAGAACTTAGTTTAATGTCCTTGGAAAGTGCGGCAGGTAATCTATTGAGTTATTAAACTGTGAAGGGCCAGGGAATGCTGCGGCAAATTGTAATTCCTTTGGGAATTCCTGTTGCATCAAAGCATTTGCCACCACCAAACTCAATCCAAACTCTTGTACAGGATTTCAGTTTTAACGGACAATCCATTTCTCTCTTAAGATATTCTGGTGTTAAAACTGTAGTGATGGGGGGGAAGTGAATGTAACAGAGAACTGGCTTCAGATCCTGAGGGAATTAATTTGCTATAACATTCCACTGACAGGAGGACATGACAAAGGGACGTGACATACACAGGAAACATGGTTAACACTTCCAATCATCTGTGGTGTGAAAGGAATCGCCATAGAAATACTTGCGAAGTAAAAAAAAGGGAAAAAAAGCATATATCTTTGCTTGAGGGCCTGTCTTCTTGTCACAAAAAACAAGCAATGGCACATGGTGAAGCAGTTCACATACAATTCAAATTGTGCCATTTTTGACACATCCCCTCTGATAGTGTTCAAACCGCTCAGCTCAAATAGAGGTGGTACTCAGCCGGGCAGTTTCCTGGCCTCAAATATGTGACAAATTCATTTTATAAAAGGTGCAGGTGGCAGATGAGGCCCTGCAATTGAGTGTGAACACATATCCCATAGGCTGCCTGGCAGTGTCACATTGGGAATACCAATATACGTTTTTAATCACTCGTCGGAGAGCAGCGTTGGTACTGGGCCAGATCTGCTGCATTTTGCAAAGACTTCACGCTGTCTGTGTGCACCACAGTCAGACAGAGAAGAGAAAATGACCAGAGCACGAGGCTGGGAGACCGAGGAAGTTCACTGATATGGGCGAAGGGAGGGTATGAGCTTGAGGTATATACAGCAGATTGTGCTTCTCCGTCTCCAGGGTCAGGCTTGTGTTTTGCTCCATCTTCTCTCCATGTCCCAGAAGAATCCTAAGCTCAGCAACAATATGGCTCAATTATAGGCAGCCATTGCTCCTACTATTCTCCAGTGGCATGTAAGGAGGAATTAAAAACTGTGTAATATCTGAGGAATCACACACCCGGACGCACTGACCTGATATGTGACATTCTAGATTCTCCTGTCTGGAACTTCTGTTCTGGAAGACTAGTCAGGGGAAAAGCCGTGTTCACTAAAATTGCTTACACTGTCTGGAAGGTCTGTACTAGAGGACAATAAACCAGTTTGAACAATATTGTGTTCACAGTACACGATGTTTTTTTTCACAAATATTGGAAGAAGGTGAAGAGCGTGTGAAGACACAGGTGTGAAAACACATACTCGAAGATGCCTTGAATGACACCTAACATGCAGACTGTTCTTGAGAAAAACGAATGAGGAAATAGCTCTGACATTTTGAACACAGCTTCATCTTTTTCAGGGCGAAGAAGAAGTAAGTCTTCACTTTTATACTTCTGTCTGCTCAGATGTAAACAAACAGGAGTAAAAGAACAGCGTCCACAGAGGCATGGTTTCATTCAAACCAGGTGTACACAGGTGCACCTTTTACTACAATATCCCCAACACTGCAGCTGCCTGTTTTTATTGTCATCATACACATGTACGCTGACTAACCATATCACTACCACATCATGCAGATGAATGTCATATGCCCCCAGTGTTTGTCCCTTAACAAAGCACGGTGGCACCAGATAAGGACACAATGTAAATTAGGCCTAGGGCTCTACAGTACTATAAGGGAGCCTGTCATATCCAAGAATTAAATGCAAATCATGCATTATCGCCAGGCACATTCCCTATCCAGGAGAGTGATGCCTTTGTGTTCTTGTGCAGCAGCAGAAGGTGCACGGCCTTCTGGGAGGTGGGGGGGGGGAGAAAAAAAAAAGACAGAGAAAAACAGGCCTTTGACAGAAAGCTGCACTCGTGACAGAAAGGGACTTGTCAATCGCATGAACAATACCCGTCTCTCACCCTGTAATTATGGGTTTCATTACACAACCATGCACCTTTCTCATGCTGTCACTACACCTCTCTCTATCTCGATATATGTATGTACCCACTGGCACACACACACACACACACACACACACACCCTCGTGCACTGAGACACAAAGACTGCACAAGACTGCAAACAGGATATATGCCAACATTTAGGGTTTTTTATAATCTTCTTAAGGAAATGTACACATCAAAACAAAATGTAGCAAATCCTCAGGCTCGACTTTTTGACTCTGGGAGGAAAACAAAACAGTACTGAGTCAGAATAATGCAAAGACACTGCAACAAAGAAATGTCAAAGGAGATTTTAATCACAGATTGTGTCGGTTGCCTATAGAGAGTTACATCTACAGACAGGTACAACAAGACTCGATGCGCTCTGTGTTTTTATTTAAAAGCTCCTTGTATATGCAGTCTGCATGAACGGTGTTTGAAATCCCAGAAGCTTAGTGATTTAGGATTATTTTGTTTTGCGGCTAGACTAAAAATACAATTCTGGTTTTGATTTTTAAAAAAGGATAACTAAATACAATGTGGGAGCCTTTGTGTACTCCTGTACGGGCAATTACACTCCATTTATTGTTACATGATCACTGAGTTATTAAAGCTTGCTCTGGATGTGTGTTGAAAGAAGCCGCTCATTGGCAGATCGAATGCCTCATGGAAACTATACAAAATCAGTGAAAATTGGTGGTTTGGTTGTGCAACTTCAAAAGCTGATATTGATAAATGCCTGTGAGGGCACAATGTCTGTGTGTGGATGTGATTGCAGAGGGTTTTAAATAGAAACTTATTATGACTTGACATCTTGCACAAATGTGCATTGTGTTGGATGTTGGCCATGTAACATCCATCCTTTGACATTTGACAAAGGACCTGAACATTTTTTATAAACTCCCCCCATATAATAATGAGAGCCAGTGGCATTAGGGTAGTCTACTCTGTCTTTCATTCACTCTTTTATTCTCATATGCATGTGCTATAATGCTTGGTGGAGGCCATTCAGAGCTAATGAATGGATGTAATTGAGAGGCTGGAGTAATACACAATTGAAGTCTTTCACGGGTTTTATGGATCTGAGGCTAATTAATGAAAAATAGGAGCCGCATTGTCTCCCATCAAATCCAATCCTTAATTCACCAGGGTCCCAATCACCCCTTCACTGGAGCCTAACATTTTAATCATCCTACCTCTAGAGCACAAGGCTAGTCCCCTAGTCGATTATTGCAATTCAATTTAGCATATTAATTATAGCCACTGCCAAAGGGTATGTTCTTCGTCTCTACTACAGGTGAACCAGGTCCGTGTTTTCCTCTCCCTACGCATTTGCTTATCTCTGCCCAGTTTAGGGCATATCTGTCTCTCTCTCTCTCTCTCTCTCTCTCTCTCTCTCTCTCTCTCTCTCTCTCTCTCTATATATATATATATATATATATATATATATATATATATATATATATATATATATATATATATAAAAAAACATTGTTACTATGGGAGATGGTATGGTAATTTACCTCCCTGTGCCCCAGACTGTCTGTGTAAATGAGTGGACAACTCTACAGAGGAGCTCCCACTGTTAATCCCTCTATAAAGACTAATAAAATCAATGATGCCCCCCATGGTAGGTCAGTGAGTTCAGAGGATTCATGGTGGTGTTGCGGATGGCCTTGAACTTTCTTAAAAACCCTGTGTGAGTTTGAAACAACAACCCGTACAAGAGGCAGTTTGCCGTCAGCTATCTTGTTGGCCTATATAAACTAAACCACTTAGGTCAAAAGCGACGAAAGGTACTTCTAGGCTTGTAGTTGGAACAGGGAGGTGAAACCAAGCAAGTACTATATTCTGTGCTTACTGCAATGAAACAATGGAAGAGGAATATTATATATAAATATTATATAATATTTTAAATCTGTCCTTGAAGAATGGAAATATTATACGTCTGTGTTCAAATATGAATGCCGACCTCATAAAGGAGATGTATTCCTGTGCTGTGCCTAAAAGAATTCCCATTACTTTCAAGTTTTATGAGTTAAAACAACACAGTTAGTGCTGTTCTTGCCATTTAATGGTTGATAGCCTGATTTGTATACACTGCACTAAGACTAACATGCCTAAAGGCAAGTTGAAGCTTTGCACATTGCAATGCTGCAGAGTCTGCATGATGTGAGGTGATGATAAAGTAAGTTCCCTTGTGGGTCTCTCCTTGCCTGGTACAGAGGACTGACACCCCCCTCCTGACGCCCAGGCCTCATCTCTGCCTGGCTGTCCCCAGGCTCCTGGCATTCATAGCCAGACCCCTGTCAAATCCCAGAGAAGAGGCAGATGGGCCTGGCTTTTTATGTACTAATCAAGGAGGAATTTGCTCCCTCACAGACACGTCACCTCTGACCCATGCGTCTAGTCACATTCATTATTCATTCTCACAGAGGTGAGCTGCTGTAAAGGGTGAGAGCAGAGTGGAGGATGAGCAGGCGGAGGTGAAGAGGATGTGGGGTGGGGTGACGAGTGCTTGTTGTGCTCTGCTCCAGCTGCCAGCTTTATTCTAGTATTCAAGTGTCTCTCAGTCCGTCATACAAGACCGAGGACCTCGTGTAACATCTGGACCAAAACATTGCGGTCGATGTTGTGCTTTTCCTGCCTTCATTCACTCGCTCCATACCTTTTTCGTGTCCTCTCCCTTTTGGTGGCAGCAAGGGACAAACCATCTGGACAGTATCACCAGTCAAATGACTGGATGACAAACTAAGGTGACAGGAGTCCACATAGGAGATCTGGAAGTTGGTTCAATGGTTCAATGGTCAGATAAACTTGGAATTTAAAGTTTGCAAAAAAAGACATTTTTACAATTGATTTTTACCGCAAACATTTTTTTAAGGATTTTTATTTGCTATATCTACCACATACATTTACTTAATTTCCTACATCATAGCTTAGCACATGTTGTATTAAAAATAAACAATTAAAGAAAGAATTTAGTCTTTGCAGCCATGTGGGGGCACAGTAATTGTGGTGAAAAGATTTGCTCTTGTTGAACACATGCTTTATCGTAAGAAGTTTAAGTATCACTACCATTATTACTGCTAACATTACAATATCTTTCAATGTGTCCTTGAATAGCAACAAGTGGAATCTTCAAGAGGCCACGGGACGACAATGGTATAAAACATTCACTGTGATAGACGGCTAAATTTGAGTGGGAGTCACATCTCTGCAAGCTGATTTCAAAACAATATTGTGTTTAACTGAAGCCCATTGACTGCGTGAAAATAATTTCCGCTTGCTTTGGAGGCCACAACACTCAAACCTATTGACTAAATATGTTCCTATACAGCTAAAGTGCATTCTTATTTACATTTTGAAAGAAACTTAAGTTTCTTTTCTAACAGACATATTTTATTATTGAAAAAAGGCTTACAGTTTGAAAAAATTCATGCAAGGAGGTTGGAGGAATAAGTCAACCTTTGGGTTTTTCAATTAGGAGACCAGGGTTAGGAAACAATATTATAAGAATTATCTTATTTTAACTTTCGATTTTACTGTTTGGTTAGACATCAGTACTATGTGCTAAGTTTTCTCTTGGTTTGGGTAAAAATATGACTCTTTTAAACATTCCATACCTTCTTTGTCTTCTGGGTTGTCAAAAAAAGGTGGTGACAGTAAAGTAACACAATAAAGGGAAAAGATACGGTGATCAAAATGTATTCGTTTTGCATCACAAACCAACATAATCTGCCAGAAAATATGCTTCCTTTAAAATGTATTTCAGATTTAGCTGTATAGGAACGTAATGCTTTTGGGAGGCAGGCTTTCAACAACACAAGAAATTTGCCAGTGACTTTTTCTGTAATGTTTTAGTGTTTACTTGCTTAAGATTTCCAATTTTCCCCCTTTTTGACTAGTGAGCTTACAAAAGATATAGTATTTATGCCATCAGCATTTCTATGCATAATTGTACGGAATTATCTTTATGATTTTTAAACAAATACATATGACTAGGGTTGTTCCTGTTTTAACAATATTCAATTCTTTCAGGGGCAGGAAATTAATGTTCCTACAATAATAAAATACTACTTTACATTTATGATTGAGTTGTAATAATATGATGATATAATATCCTGTTTTATAGTATAGCAGTCATAGTCGACATTTTTCAGCATTGAGTACTTTTATTTTTAATACCATGCTACATTTTTCTGATTATACTTGCATATTTTTACTTTTAGTCCATTTTAATGCTGGACTTTTACAACGTGTTATTAATGCTTTTACAAAAATAAAGGATTGGAATATATAGTTTCTGTATTTTTTAAAAAGTGAGATTAGCACACTCACAGTCTAACTACACATTACCATTAAAGAAGGTGGTGATGTAGGCTAGAGGGTTTGTTGTGGAAAATGAGCTTCTCCTGGTGTGTGACAAAGTAAGAGCACACTGCCACAGTCTCAGTAAAGTGTTGCTATAAAAAGTAGTAAAGTTGCTACAGTTAGCTGCAACGTGCTGAGATAAGTATAATCATTTCTGAAAGCGCATGTAATGTATTTACTGTCACAGATGTGAAAAGTGCCTCTGTTCATATGATGTTACTGAAGTTTCCTCCTGTAATCTTCACAGAACAGAAACTCTACTATCATGGAAACATGTTACCAGCAAAAACAGAGCTAGATAAAGTAGTCATAACCATAGCAAGGCTGGTCTCGTTTCTGGTTTCTTGAACCAATAAACAGAATCAAGAATAACATTTCTTGATGATTTATTTAATATCTGAATTTTGGAACCGGTTCTTAGCTGATTCCCAACTGTTCTTAGGTATTAGTAAGGTACGCTTGGATCCATTTTTGAAAATACAGGCATGTTAAAGCAGCTCCAGAGCATGAAGGGTAGGCTGACTGCCCGCGTGAAGGATTTAATTTATCGAACGTAAGGCCATGAGTCAAATTGGAATTGGTGAGAAAGTCATCATGTCAGTTAATCACTGTTATTTGATTAATCACAGCCTTACCAAACCAGCACGTCAGTTGCATATAACATCAGCTGCTGTAAGATTAATTTTACATCTATTAAAAAAGGTTTCTATTTTTTCTTTTTCATACTTAAAGCTGTGCAGCAAGGGAAAGATTGGCGAGGAACATTAGCCACAGAAACACCCACAGAGACACTCATGTGCCTCCTATTTGTACCACTTTTAGATCACTACAGCCATGACAACAAGTATTTACGAGAACATCAATGCATTTTCTAATCAACACAATGGGAGGAAGATAAAAACAGGTTTGGAGTGCACACAGTACAAAGCAATAGCTAGAATGCCTGAATGTAATAAGGTCAGCAAGTACCAGAAATATGTGATCACACTTCTCAAAGGCTAATTCCATATTACATTGATGTTAGCGCACTAATCAATTTAGATTCACCCATCAAGCTTAGTCAGATCATTAGAAAGCAATTTTCATTTTGCCTGAGAGTCCATTAGTTGCTTGAGTAACATTGGGCTCTAAATTGATGCACTCAAATTGCATCTGGACTGATTTCAGAACAATAACAAGCACGCAGGATTACATGCAAATGCATCATTAGATCTAAAAACACATTGTCAGTTGCAGCCGCTGATGGTGCAGACACATCAAGTAGTAACATCTTCACATTACCACCAACTTTGCCAGTTATTCCAATTTCTTCTATTATTGATGTGTGTATGGTGGCTTTGGGCACCCTTGCTCCTTCACATCTTAATAGATGGAAATAGCAGTGTGTACGCTCCACTGAGCATCACAGGAAGTGACTTTCAGCTACCTTACACAAGGTGGGCAAATCAGTGGGGAGCAAGCCATTATGGCAGTGTTGTGGTTCATTTGAGTGCCATGCACTGTGCAAGAAAACATGATCTTTCCAAGTGGCCAGGGGATTCTGCACAGCGGGATCGCTGGGGAGGAGTTGCCCCGTAAATTACAACTAATTACAGCTTCGATTGAGCTGAAACCCAGTCTGCTCAGGCCCACATTTCCACTAAGACACAGGAGGGATTTCACTCTTCCCCACTTGCAGCTCAGTATCCATAGGCAGCAGTGAGAGACTCAACAGCATTTAAATAAGCACTCTAACATTTACAAGTACTGTGTGTCTGCATATGAGCAAGTTCATACACACACAGACATAAGGGTAAAATGCTCATTTACATTTTCATATTCTTAAATTGCTTATAAGAAAACTAATGTTGTATAGACCATGACATGAAAATGATCCCCTAACTTTTGCTTCATTTTCTCAAAATACTGCAATTAATAGAATAATATACAATACTGGACAGTCTGTTTGTAGCTTGGCATGATGTAAGTGTGATGCAATTCCCTCAGCTGATGGTTTCAGAAAAAGAAAAGCTGCTTTTGAGTCTATAACAGTGTGAGCCTTGACAAGAAAATGTTTCTTTAAATAAAAAAGAAAAAAACTATATTTCCTGCTGCTGTGTCATCTTGAAAAAGCCTTTTATCGTGTGCTGCTTCTACACTCGACCAGGGTCTTTCACTTTCCCTAAAAATCAGGCATTATGTACAAAAGAGTGAGCCTTGGCCCATAGGATCCTAGCTTTGTGAATTGTGTTTACAAGTATGTTCTTGCAATAAAGAACAAACCTGCAAGCAATATCTACTCTCACAGAGAGAGAGAGAGAGAGAGAGAGAGAGAGAGCGATAGAAAGTACATGAGATAATGGTGGTTCCTGAAAAGGACCCGGTCAAAGATGTGCAATAGTTCGATAAAGGTATTTCAGGGACCAATAAAAGGGAAATACTAATAATCTCAGGCTGTCCTGGGGTTTCGAGCACTTTGGGAAGAGGAAATGTAGTGTATGACTGGAGAAAAATAAAGATTGTATGTTTGGATTCCTTTTAAGGCCCAAATCAAAAACTCAACAGAACCAACAGTGACCATAAATCCTCCCAGTGCCTCTCTGCTTTGTTGAAGATGATCTCCAAGGAATCATTCATTTTACTGTTACCATGGGCACAGGAACAAGTCTCTCCTCTCCCCTCCTCTGCTCGCTTCACAGTCAGAGCTATTATTTAAAAAAAACAAAACAACACACAACAAATTACTCACTCGTTGCATAGTATCAAACTCACTCAGCATGGCACAGGGATGATTGCCACCAGCCTTTCCTGCCATGTCTGTCATTGAGAATGGGATATCTCTCTCACATCACCAAAAAACCTGGGAAAAATGGCTGAATGGGCTGGAGGTGGTAACTTTTGTGCCAGCCACTGGGTTGTTGAAAGTGACAGGTGCCCAATCTTCTCAGTGAGGGTGGCAGACAGAGCGCACATTAACACCTGTGAGACTGGTAAGCCACAGCTTTGGCAAAGCCTCTTAGCCCAGGCCTGTGTCATCCATTTTATATGGCTCTGGCACAGGGGCATTTATACACTGCAGCCTCACTGCTGCACTACAGAGGGGTACGTGCTCAACAGCACTCCCTCTGTGGAAACATGTGCTTTTTGTCTTGGCACAGTGAGGTCTTTATGCAAGTGTGACTTACAAATGGTGAGCGAAACCTCGGACAACTTCAAACGCTTGACATTATGTTTGTGTGCTCACATTCTTGTGCACAACCACATAAGCAATTCAGAATTATTCACAACCACTAACATAAACTGATTTACAAATAGATGTATACTGGTGTGTGAAATCATTGCTCCTTGCAATGCTGTTTTTACTGTGGTATGCAAGCGCTCTTTTGGGTGTGGCACACTAGATGTGGAGGTGTAATATTTCTCTGAAATTAGCACTTTACCAACTGTGACCTGATCTTGCAAGTTAAAATGGTTAAAATCCTATTATACTGATAAAACATACTCTTAATTGCCCGTTTATTAGGTGCACCTATGATTGCTGAAACTGATTCAATCTCAACATGCCTGTAATGAATCCTACCTTTATTAAGTTAATAGTGTTTTTTTTAATGGTTTTAAAAAGATTTACTTTCAATTTTATAGTCATTTTGGTGGCTATAATTTCAGATGTGGAATTGTATTGCTGTGAGGGCTTTACCACGTTTAGTCTGCCCTCACTGTTATAAATGAGGTAGGCAAAATATTAATGCAGTACAACTCAACACCATCACAAACTCCAGCCTTCAGAATGGCCATAAAGTTGAACAGTGGGGCTGCAGGATATTGGGGGAAAAAGCTGACTTTGCAATATCTATTTTTTTCTGCAATATATATTGCGATAAGAAAACAGCTTAGTAAATATAGCATGGGTATAATTTACCAACCGCAGGATGCTCTCTGTGGCCAAAGCTCCGCTGCCTGGTCCATTTGTTTGAGGCAGCAGTCTTCACCATGTTCACCACATTATCAGTTATTTCTCTGTTGGAACAGTTCTCATCTTTTACACTGGCAAAAGCTTTAGAAATTTTATTTTTCTTTTAGGGGGCGAGGGTGGGGGTGAGTTTACGATGCCATTCAGATCTGGCTTTGCACTTGTTTTACAGAGCTTTGAGGTTTAAATATATTAAAATAATGACTCATGTAAAGGTAGCAGTTGCAAGATACGGTCGACAAATGATGTGTTTTTGGTCAATAATCCTTTCTATATTTCCATACAACTGATGTTGCATATCTTGTTACAACTTAAATTCACTTTCTGATGCTTCTCTTTTGTTTCTGTGTCCTGTTAATAAAGTCTTAAAATAACTCAATGTATCTGAAAACCCTTTACTAGGAGTAAATATTAGTGCATACTGCTCTTGAAGACTAGTCCAGGAAAATGACAACTGTTAGTTTTTTTTTTTAAATTTTAACAAGCAGCCAAAAAAATTCTAACATGATGTGCTGATTCCAGCTAATATGATTTACTTCACATATTGTGTGTGGCATTGCAATGTCAATACTAAAACAATATATTGTTTAGCCCTATTCAACAGCATTTAAAACTGTTTTAACTCCATGCTTTATCAGGTTTGCATTAAATGGGTAACTCTAAATATATAATTAGCTGTGGTTTCTTAACAGCTATTTGACCATAATGACCTGATTCACGCAGTCTCCTCTGAACAGTTGATGCAGAGATGTATCTGCTACTAGAACTCTGTGTGGCATTTATCTGGGCTCTAATCTGAAGTGTTGTTAACTTGTGATTTCTGAGGCTGGTGACCCGGATGAACTTATCCTCAGCAGCAGAGGTGACTCTTGGTCTTCCTTTCCTGGGGCAGTCCTCATGTGAGACAGTTTCGTCTTCGTGCTTGATGATTTTTGCGACTGTACTTGGGGATACATTCAAACTTTTTGTAATTTTCCAGACTGGCTGACCTTCAGTTCTTAAAGCAATGATGGACTGTCGTTTCTCTTCACTTCTGCACAACACAACTGATGGTCCCAACCCCATTAAGAAGGCAAGAAATTCCACAAATAAACCTTGACAAGGCACACCTGTGAAGTGAAAACTATTTCAAGTGACTACCTCATCGAGAGAATACGATGAGTGTGCAAAGCTGTAATCAGGTCAATATATAATTGCAGGACTGTTTTTTTGTACCTTAGTTGACGAGTTTCATAGTTAACATTTTTGCTGTTTAGGGCCTAAAATCAACATGGTCTTCTATAACCAAACACCACATAGCATTTTTTACAGAAAGATTCTTCTACATATTATATATACAATTGAGTAAAATTGAAATTGAAAGTTATTTATAAAGATACTGTAGTAAACCTGTTGACATGTGATAAATCCACACTTGACTCACACACTTCTTTATATTAAATAACTCAGAAAACCTTGGAGTCTTGCCAGTCTTTTCTTCAGGAGGAAATGACATCATGTGGAGCAGGTCATGTGGATGCTGAATTAACACACTTCCATGAGAGGTGTTTTTGTAATGGGTAACTTAGTTGAAAGCGATTTCTCAGACACAGATGCAATTTGTTATTTTCCATATAAAATTTGATATATTGCCAAAAAAGAAATATCTGTCATGATTACCTCAACTTAATAAAAAGAACACAGTCAAAGCAATTTTTGAATAAGTTCATTTTATTATTGTTTAGCTAATTATAAGTTGGTTGTTATTAAATTCGGCCGGTTATTTAGTTGACATTTTAGTGATCTAATCATTTTTTATTAATAAGTGATTGTTTCCATAGTAAATAATAATGGAATTTGTAAAGACATGATCATAATGAACATATAACGTATATATATATATATATATATATATATATATATATATATATATATTTTTTTTTTTTTTTTTTTTTTTTTTTAAACTAAAAATGTATGCAAGATATATCCCATGGACTTCAAAAGTCCCTCAATTATATGTTGATCCAATCAAAGCAAAGGGTGGCTATTTTAAAGAATCTAACATATAAAACATGTTCTGACTTATTTCACACTTTTTTGTTTACTATGTAATTCCATATGTGTTCATTCATAGTTTTGATATATTCAGTGAGAATCTACAATGTAAATAGTCATGAAGAGAAAAGAAAAAGCATTAAATTGGAAGGTATGTCCAGACTTTTGACTGGTAGTGTATATTCTCAATCCTAAACAGAACATTATACAAGGCGTAGAACATAGCTTCAACATATGATCTGAAAAGTGATTTTTGAATCATGTTGCTTTAAATAGTTCACACGAAACCTTTCCTCAATCCTCAATGCTGAGGTATCTGAACATAGACTGACTATGACATTGACATATTCTGTAATGTGAAACAATAAAGTCACAATTTACAACCTTCATGACTTCATTTCCAGTTGATGCTGCCACCCTACTCCTTCATACTGTACAATACTTTTTATACTGTACTTTATTTTTCTTGCTTTTCATTTCTACATGTTCTTTGGACAGGCATTGTTGTTATTATTATTTTGTACCTCTACTTACTCCACTCTCATCAGAATTACATCCCTCTTTGCCGTGCCGCATTTCTTTCTGGTAATGCAAGACAACAGCATACCCGGTGACATCATTAAAGTTTCATCTTATTAGCCCAGTAGGGAAAAGTAGAGAAGGCAGGGAAATGGACATCATTACTGAGTAGTACTTCCAGGGAAACATAATACTTCTTTTTTTCTTCTGGCTGACATTAATGATTGGCTGCTTTGTCGTTCCATGGCAGGCTTGTCAGATGCAGCTGCTATGGAGATGAGATCCACCTCAGGCTAAATAATGTTAATGGGATGCCCACACAAACACCTATCACATATGTCTTTAAGATACTACACACCCACCTCATATTTTCTGTAATCGAGAAGCAACATACTGCGGATCTATCTAAACTATTTCTCAACTGCGACTTCCTCTGGGAATTTAGTCTTCAGAATTTATCTCAGCAAAACAGTGAAGTAAAAATACGTTGAAAATGTCAACATATGGAAACCTGTTTGTGGATTTTAGCGTGACCTGCTGGCTCAAGATATGGCAAAGGTTAATACATGGATTTCTTCTCCCTGAAATGTGTGTCATATGTACACACCGTCTCTATCAGTCCTGCAGCTTGAGACAGGACTAAGTGATGTCACCACTGTGCTGACAGCTCTCCAAATGTATGGGGGTGGAGACACAACAGTTGTGAGGAAGTGGGGAGAGATGCTGAGGGGACAAATAAGAGATGATGGGAGAATAGGGTGGGCGCATCTGTATGGAAGGATGCTCTGACACGGAGACACATAAATAGTCTGCACCGTGAGACTCCTAGGGGAGGTGAAGTGGGCTGCAGCTTATGCCACATCCCTGTTGCGTGGTTGCAGAGAGGATTGGAGGCTAAAACTGATCATTACAATCATTAAATCAAATTGGCAGGCGGCTGCAGTCAGGTAAATGCTGAATTCCGTCCAGTATCTGTGGGATTAAGGAGCGACGTGAATTCTTTGTTGGTAATTCTTCAAGACAAATAGCAGGGCTCCCTAGACACCGCCCCCTTCAAGGCAGCAGGCAGCCTGCACTAATTAGCAAGGGAGGTGTGAAGGAGAAATCATTACTTTATCCACACACACTGTGCCCTACATACTGCTCTGTCCCCCACAGACACCATCAGTCCACCTCCCATCTATCCTCTCCCCTACAGTCTGCAGCATGGTGTAGTGCATGTGCATATTCATGTGTGCACATGTATTTGTGTGCAACGAGTTCAAAATGGAGGGCAAATGGAAGTCTGCAGACCAACACAAGAGGTGGGAAAGATAGAAGAGGAGGGACGATGATGACGGAGGTGCTGGAGGGAATAGAAAACAGCATCAGACTAACCACTTGGCAAAAGGTGCAGGGAGGAACCGAGAGAAGGGGCCTGGGCTGCAAGGTGTGGGCAGCTCAGCGCCATGACTCCCTTGGTGTAATTACAATGGAATGGTCCCTGATTGATTGTTTGAGCTAGCAGGACCTCCAAAGCACCTCTGTGCTGTGGATGAGGCCTTTGTAGCGATGCTTAACTCCCATCCTGTGGACCTCAGCTGGGCTCCTGTTCCCAGCAGCATGATTCATGAGCGCTGGAGCACTCTTCTGACCCAGGCAGGCCTGCAGTCCAAACCATCAGGTAGCACTCAAAACAGTTGCCCTCTCCACAATTAATTAACTAAAGAAGCAGAGAGCAACCGCCGCTGCTACAACCTTCCCTCTTTCATTCTCTCATTTTAAAGCCTGCCTTCACAACTAGTCATAATAAGATCTTGTTACCATAGAGCACAGATCAACAAGAGGGGAAAATAACCACGGTACACTGATCTTCCTAAAAGTGCCGCTGTGCATATACTGACACAATCCGCCACAGGCTTACCAGTAGGAGTACATAGTCAAACCAATCAGGTTTAGGGATAGATGCCACAAGTAAAGTGGTGCACTTAGTACATCCTGGCCAGTATCTCTTCAAGAGCATCTTGAATATTTAACCATAGCTCAATTTTACATACAAGCTTTTAAAATATGTGATATTTATTTCATGGAGACAGAATGCATAAAAGCCGTGAAAATTGAACTCTGGTGCATCTTCCCTCTTTTCAAAAATGCACTTATATTGGACAGCACTTACCAACACAATGCACTCACTCTGTTTGTGCCTCGAGTTACATTTACTACTACTTTCCAAAAACAATTGAAATAGTAGATAAGAATAGAATATATTGGGAAAAGCATGAAAAGGAAAACCGTTGTCTGTGAAGGGCAGCAATTTTTTCAAAACTTTTTAACAATTGAGCTTTACCCGTGCAGAAAGAAAAGCTTCTATGCAGCCACTTCACTTGAGCACAGTCTTCACTCAGCACCACCAGCAGCTCGGAAAAGGAACAGGAGTGGCACAAAATGAAACTGTGCTTTAAAAAGATGCACTGAAATCTAACATTCATGGGTGGTTCACAGGAGCATCTAAGGCAAATGAAATGATGGCATTCTCCATAAATCCCCCTGAACTACCCACCCACTCAGTCCCCACCCCTGAAAAAAAAAGCGCCCTTTCAGCACATATTCATAAAGGCTCTCTAATGGCTTCCAGAGGGACGAGGGGGCCTTCTCCTCAGACAGAGACATTTCACAGGCCCACAGGCACAGCAGAGAAGAGCCAAGAGAAAAATATCAAGTCTGAGAGAAACAGTGAGAGAGAGGGAGAGAGAGAGAAGGAAAGAAAGAGAGGGAAAGAGTGAGTGTGTGTGAGAGAGAGGATGTCTTCATCATGAGTGGAATAGGAATGATGCCCCACTGGGGTCTATTAGTGAGCCTTTACATACAATGGCAGCCTCACCAATTTCCAAGTGTGGCAACAAAGCAAATCCACCAGTTTACTACAGCAGGGATGTTAAGGTTGTTGAGGAAAACATACAGCACCTCTTTCGAGTCCAGGATAAATACTCTTAGAATGGGGTGGGCCAGCTTGCCGTCATGTAAGGTAACACTGCAGTGTAGTTTGTAGTACCAAAAGTCATGCCGATATGACAGCACTTAGTGTAATGCCATACAATTCAAAACACTGTCGCCCTATCCTGTATTCAGGTGAAAACTCACAGACTCAAGGAGGCAATGCAAGAAGAGGGCCTGGCCGTCATAATTCGTTCGAGGTTCAGGGTCTTGTTCAAGGACACTTGACATGTGGACGGAAATTGAAGACTGAGCTATTAATGGTCCGCCTGCTGAACCTTTCGAGTAACACCATATGCGGTATATAACAGGGATCCACTGATATGATTTTCTGAGGAGAGATACAGGTTTTTATTATTTAAAGAGACCTATAACCAATATTTGGAAGTAGTATGCATTAAATGTTCATGTTCAATGCATCAGCAACTTGGAACAGCAGTGAACCTGTCATTCATAACCCAGACTCACTTTGCCAGCCCATTCTGTAAAACATCATGGTCTGGTTGCACTACACTGTCATTCTGCTATGGGGGGGGGACACTCTGGCCTGGTTGTATTTCTTAGAACCAATCACAGTTGTTGTGGGAGGGGCTAAGCAAAGGATGCAACTTTGGTGTTCACTCAAAATGCTAACAGGTGAAATTGTTTTGCTGGAATATTTGCTTGCAGAGAGAGGAGCATTGTGACTGAAATAGATAAAAAAGAAAAAACTTCAAATCCTCTGCAGAATGTCAAATTTTTATTAGACTTAGACTTAGACTTAGACAGACTTTATTGATCCACAAGGGAAATTTTGTTGTCACAGTAGCTCAGAACGGTAATCTTAAATAGACCAGAACAGCAATAGAATTATAATTACAAAATAGAAGAATTTGGAATAATATTAGGTTATTGTGGTAGGTTGTTATCCAAGAGGTTGTTGTTGTTTCCTGTAGCGACGAAAACAGTAACACACAGATAGCAAAAGGAAGACAAGGCTAATGGCAAGCTTATACCTGCATCTTACATCTGTCAGACTATTCATTAATTAGGATTACGATAGCTAATTTTAGCTACAAAACAATAGCTACAAAACAATCATCAGAAAAATCTGACATTCAGTCAGACCAACAATCCCTCGACCTCTAGTACATGATACACCTGTTTGAATTGTTTAGTTCTTTTTTGATTGATTTCTGATAAAAATCCAACTTAATTTCAATATTAATATCACGATGCAACAAATTGTGCGCTTGCATTTGGTTGCAGAGATCTAGAGGGATAGTCCTGCAAAAGCATTTGTTCTTGACTGAAGGTTATGCTGCCAATGGGACTTGTAAAAGTGTGAAAATCCTATGAGTCGAAACAAAATTTTGACTGACATTGAAAGACCACAATTAGGCTTGGCTCAACTATGAACCATGGACCAATTATGATGAGCCTTTAGTTCAAGTGAATTCACCATTTCTTCCTCAGTACTGGGAATCGGAAGCAGCCCATTAACAATCCTTCATGAACCGAATCCTCTGCTCAACATGGTGCTCATTAAAATTGCATTGAGAAGGTGCCATTTTCACTTATTAGCTTAATTGTCAGGTCATGTAGATTGGACAGATGACAGTGAAGGTGTCTATGCCAGAGGACATGTTAGTTTCAGTGAGCCACCGCTGCTACAGGGTAGAAGTCATCAATTGCTGAACACACTCATACGTCACATATACGGGCCAAATTAAGCCACAGACAAATTAAACAAGCTTGCTCATAAATTATAAGACAGGGATGGGGGCACCCTATATATCATTGCCATGGTAGTCATCAATCATTGTGAGGCTGGAACTCTTAACTTCCCATCTCATGGATAACTGTGAGGGTTACTCTCTCACGTACTCTTTCATTGTCCCTTCATTCTCTGATGAAAGTGAGGTGTCACCGTAGAGGTGACTACTAACCTCAGTCTTACTAACCTCAGTCTTGCTTCATTACACTACTTAATTTCTGACTGAGCATTTGAACGCAGCGCTTCATCCAAACAAGCTCATCAGACTAAGTAATAGGAAATCTTGAAGAGCAAAGCATGTACTACTTTGATCTTGTGAGGCTACAAAAGGCTTGTAGTTTTATAGTGCGTCTATCGTTGTGTGTGTTTATTTATTTTGTGTGTGTGTGTGTGTGTGTGTGTGTGTGTGTGTGTGTGTGTGTAAAACCAGCTCATGTTCTCCTCCTTCGGTGTCAGCGTGTTCCTGAGTCAATGTCACTCGCCTTGCTTTGTCACCATACAATAACAAGTATAAGAAATAGAAGAACTCTGAAACAGCAACTTCTTGGAGCTGTGAATACATCTTTTATAGCAGAGTGCATGTGCAGTAGGTGGAGGAGTTACTGTATATTCTATGTATTTATTCAGTCCAGAAGTTTCTTTCTCACTATGCCAGTAGTTGCTCTGGTGTAGACATACACTTGTTGACCATTTTATGACCTTTTGCACCTGTACATTCTGCCAATTATTCAATCAGCCAATCATGTGGCAGCTGTGTGATGCATATAGTCCTGCAGATACAGTTCAGGAGGTTCAGTTAATGCTCAAATCAATGCACATAATTGGAAAAAAGTGACTTTGACCCATGACTTTGACTCTTGCAATATTGTTTCTTGAACCCCTCATGTTCTGGGATTTTCATGCACAGCAATCTTCAGAGTCAAAGGGAAACAAAAAATATGTAGTTAGTGGCTGTTCTGCACACTGAAATGCGTTGTTGACAAGAGAGGTGAGAGGAGAATGGCTTTGGCTGTTAAGTGCTCTGTAAGTGTATATTGGACATGTATATGTGTTTACTCATCTGTTCCTATTCACTTTGCTTTATCCATGGTGGCAGCAACACTTTGAATTCTACCCTTACTAATATATTGTCAATCAGTGCCTCATTTAACCTAGTTCACAACGGCAAATATAGCAAATACATCTTATTCATTGCATAGATTCACATCATTACAGTGATTGACATAGTTAAAAGCCTTGACGGAGTATACGACACCAGAACATGTTCATAAATGACCATATCATGCAGTCTACTGGTTGAAAAGCAAAAATCAATCATGAACATTAGCTTCATTCACTGATGCCAGACACCAACACTGAAGACACAAATAAAAAGATTCACTTAAGGTGTCTCTGCAATAATAAGGGCACCTTCACTAAATTAAGCTTCTCATATTCTTGAGACTTTTCCTAATTTTTCTTATCTATGGCTAAACGTTATTGCTCCAAGTGCACTCTTTAATGTTGTTCTGAAGTACATCAAAGTATTTCCTTGCATGCTCTAAAACTAATCACACATGGCTCAGTTTACTCACTTCGTCTCACCATCACATGCACAAACACATTCATCTGATTAAAAATATGGAAAGCTTTCCCTTTTTTAAAAAAAAAGTTAATCTATTTATATTAGAATCTCAAAGAGAGTGACATTTAAAAGAAAATCACATAAAAAGCCGTTAAAAGTGATCTCAACTGTCTTGAAGACAGGTAGAGTGATTAAACATCCAAATACTAAACTGAGGTCATACACTGCAACAAAGAACTCATGAGGGACGAGAAAACATTCCACATCTTGCACCTTATCAAAAGAAATGTGCAGAGTGAGTTTGCATTTAATTTTATGCTACATATGTTTGAAAAACTTAAACTGTGCAGCTTTGAACACAAAGTAAGAGGCCAACTTTTGTTGCTTTGGCTGTAACACCAAAGGAATCACAGGTGTTATACTCCATGCTTGCTTAAACCTGCACAATGGCTCTCCAAAAATATAAAAGAGTGGAAGTGAGAGGGTTGTGCACCATGCCTCTCAGGTGAACAGCTGGACTGTGGAATATTTGGCGGGCAGAAAGTATGAGGCACAGCTGGCTTTTAAGAGGAAGAGCTCCCCTGGAGCCTCTGGGAGGTCACAGCCTGCTAGGCCGTGAAGCGTTGCTCGGCAGGAGCCGTGTGTAAAGGCAGAAGGCCTGTGCCACTGTGTGCAGATGTTCCCCCCGCTCTGCTGGCTGCCTCAAAACACACACAATGCACAAACCTTGGAGCAGGGATGATTTAACACATAGAGCAAACACTTAACACAGACACCTTCACTGACACATATACATCAGCATAGAGCCACTACACATACATTCATACATGCACACACTTCCTCGCTCTCCATATCCCGTCTACACAACCACGCCACTTTCTTGTATCCTCCATAGCAACAAGCACCACCTCAGTGCTTCTGAGTGGTACTGCTGGAAACAATAAAGGAGAGTCTAAATGAGCTCTCCAAGGTCTGAAACACACAACCAAATGTAGGAAGGTGCCCCTCAAATGCAGCAGCAAACTGCTCCTCTTCACTTCATAACACAGCAGCTTCCATTCATTACCCAGTGGAAAAGCAGAGTTACAGGACAAAGTAAAGGTGAAAAAAGCTCAAGGCTCCAACCTTCACACCCCTCAGTATTATACCATGCTATGTATGTGTCTCACATTGTGCCACGTTTAAATAGTGTACTGCAGCAAAACAATCAATAGCAAAAAAAAAAAAACAAACAGTTATTCCTTTAATACCTGAGCTGTATGCATCTATCGACCTGCGTACTCCTCAGAGGTATATCCACAAGGGACATACCGTGCTGTCAGTGGCCAAATTATCCAGCGTTTGTGGTGTCATGGCAAAATAACTCATTGAATAATGTCAGTCAAAGGTGTGTGAGATTATAGAATATTTATTTCAGGTGGAACATGCAGCATGGGAGATGGCATGGGATAGGTATAGTCATCAGACACCAGCATCAGCAGTCCACTGGCAGTGATGAATAGAGAAAAAGACAGAATGAGTGGCAGGCCCTAGTGAGAGACAGCACTCCGCTCTGCAATCTCCTCCGTGCCGTCTGTCCACCCCGACAAACCCTTGCAAACCCAAGAGACAAATCCTGCTGCTGACACCAATGGACAAGCACATCTGGTAACTAAGGTCCACTGGGGTCCACAGTGACAGCCCCAATCAGCCACTTGATATTCACTGTGCCGACTTCCCATTCTCTCAGCCTGATGGCAGAGACAGAGGGAAGGAGAGCAAAAGAAAGAGGGGAGGGGGGGAACCTTTCAACAGGAAATCAAATATTAATCAGCCCAATCACAGGCATATCACCATAACTGCAGTCTGACATTGATATTCAATCAATCAAAAGGCCTAAATATGGAGAGATCACAATGAGATCAACAATAGAA
Organism: Amphiprion ocellaris; assembly: GCF_022539595.1. Lineage (NCBI taxonomy): Eukaryota > Metazoa > Chordata > Actinopteri > Pomacentridae > Amphiprion > Amphiprion ocellaris. Next base: position 13,091,675 of record NC_072778.1, on the reverse strand, counting down.
GAATAGAAGGTTTAGAGTGACTGATGACAGTGGGCCCATGAATATTAATGTCTCAGTGGAGTGTAGGGCTTCACAATTAATCGAATATTAATCACGATCACGGTGTTGGCTTCCCACAATTAAATGAACATGATCGACTGCAGTATTGGCATTTAGAATGCGTGCTCCGCTCATACAAATCTCTGCACGCAGAAAAGACCACTCAAAGAAAACAGCTCATGTAGATGATATAATAATTCCTGATTTAGTCTGTAACTGAAACATTTTTCCTCATGAGTTTATGCTCTCAATCGCTGCTTTAAAGACTTTCTGAATACAGAACGGTCTTCGTGTTTAGTGTCTTCAAGTCATTAGTCAGATCCACTCTTCACTCGTTATGTCTGGTTTAAAGAAAAACTAACTTGAGACTTCAAAACAGCAGCCCACAGATCAGCGGGTGACATCATGGTCACTACGTCCATCTTTTCTATGCAGTCTCTGCAAGTCTCTGAGCATTTGTTCAGCAAGTGAGCCATTTTGGATACAATTTTTATATTTTGCCTTTTGGAGATGCACTAAATTCAGGTTAGAAAGAACCATTTTATGGAACTTACTCTGATACAGATTTATACATAGCAGGAATGTAGAACATGGAGGTAACATTTCTGTTTATTTAAATAAAAAAGTGCAATCAAATCATTAAATCATTTTTGATCAAAATAACTCTATCATTTGTGCAGTCCTAGTGAAGCTAATTTCAATGGTGCATGTTTATTGTAGATCTCAGCTCACGAGCCTGTGTCGAGTAGCAGTGAAGGGTTGTCAAAGTAGTAACAGCTGTTTGCAGTGTTAAAGCCTGTGCTGATATGACAGCAGTGGTCGTTTTATATGTATTGTTAGTTCTATTGCCCTTTCATTAATTATGTACAAGAAACCAGCCAAAGGCTATATTGTTTTCTACAGTGAAAATTAAATATTGATAAAGCTCCAGCTTTCACCCCAGATTTCATTGTGTTAACAAATATGTTTTGTTTGCAAAACAATTTGAATTTAATAATTCATCAAAAGGGGGGGAGGCCATTATCATTCAGTATGAGCCCTGTGTGGCTCCAGATGTCAAGGATCATGTCTTCGCACTGACAATACATGCAAAGTCTGTGCCCTTTTTTATACATTATTAAAAGCAAATTCTGGAGGTTGGGTTAGACATGGGCACAGGGACTGATACATAACATGCATAGAGGTGACCTGAGACTGCCTGTCAGGAAAAAAAATCGTGACAGAACTACAAAGACATATTTACAATGATATTCTGTGTAATCATTGTATTCATTTTGTGCCTGTGCAAGCTTTTACTGATGAAGGACTTTGTACATGTTGGACCAAAGAGTGTTTCATGTAGCAATGACCAAATTAATATTCATTAATATGTGAACTATAAGCATTTTACTATGCATGTGTGTATTTTATTCAGTCTTCAACTTGTACTCACCATGAATACTGGCTGTTTAAAGGTTAAAAACCCACAGTGCCACAAATCCACAGTACAGAGAGATCATAGCGTCCCAGCGGGCTATAACATTAGTCACAAGCTTCATGTTGGTCATAAATCTAGCACAGCAGAATCTTGAGCCCGCCTGGGAACATGAATGTAATCCTTAATACTGAAATTATTCTTTATTTTTCATTATGGGCTCAGAGGAGGGTGAAAGCTGCGGCGATTACAACCTTAACCTGGAACATCCAAACCCTATTGACCACTCTGTCAGCCTTCGGTAACAAAGCTTGACTTGACATTCTGTTAGCAGCAGTGCGGGGGCTGCTGAATAGAGGGGAAGTGGTGGTTGATAGGCGTGACGGAGAAGAGAAAGAGAGAGAGACAGGGGACGCCTGTTTGGGATTTACAGCGGCGGTGTGCTCACCTAGCAGCTGACCGTGCTGCTTCACAGGTCAGCCGCTCTAACCGGACTCCATTAATACGCCAGTCCACCTTGTGGCACACTTTACGCTCCAATGCATCCCCAGCCTTAGGGACAACTTCACTGGCACTTTACTCTAGAACAGAGTAAGAAAGGGAGGAGGCCTGGGGTCCAGGAACAAAGAAACCCTCTGAAAATCGAGGAGGGGTAAAATAAAAGTCACAAAGAAAGTTTGAAGAGTGGCTCTTCTTACGATCCACTTATATACCTTAGTATATAGAATTGCATAAGTGGTGAACTTTGAAACCTTGAGCTCCAAGAGGAACTTGCTCTCTTTTTCTTCCAAAGGTCATAGTTGGGGTTTTTTCTTCAGAGTTGACTCAGGTGCATCTGATGTACTAGGGTCTACTTTTTTGGCCCAGTAGCCTAAAGCACACTTTAGGGATAGGCATGGACATCATGGTATAAATGTGTTTTATGGCCAGGCAGCTGCCGGGGGCAGGCTGCTTTTTATGCTTTCTGGCCGAGTACAACATGGCCACCTGCTTGGCGTTAAAACCCTCGCTGCTATGCTGGGCTTTATGGGCACGTTCTGCAACGAAACAAAGATATACAAGGACGTGTGCGAGCAGAGCTGCTGGCTGCATATGGTGTGCACTTAAGCAATTCATTGGTGCCATAAGCATCGGCGGGAGCAAATTCTTGGCTCCTTGTGGTTCCCAGAGCATCATGGGACCTGAAGGATACTGCTTGGTTCATGAACCCAGTGATGAATTACTTTCCTCTGCAAGTCCATGCTTCCCTTAGGCGTGACTGTATGTGTCACTCCTCTGACAACTCTGTTTGCCTAAGCTCCAGAAATCCCGCTGATTATCGTGAGACACTGCATGGAGGTACTGCAACTGGGTGGGGATTCACAGATGATCACCCCTAGGATTCACAGAAGTGAGTGTGCTTTGGGGCCGGGGAGGGGAGGTGAGTGGCACTCAACCACCTGGTCTTCTGATAAACAAGTTCATGTATGAGGAACAGCAAAAATGATTATTAGAAGGATTTCAGAGTGTCATCCCTCCCTCTCTCCCACTATCTCACTTTCACTGCGAGCAGCAGAACAAAATTACTCCCCGCCAGTGAATAATAAGGAAGTTTATGAAACGTGACGAATGCGACGGCGCTCTACATGAAATACCAATGAGGGAGGCACCCCAGCGTAGCGAATGCTACATCCTAATATCAACAGTCACCTTGTGTTACTCCCTCCGCTCCCCAGAAGGACACATCATGGACAGAGTATGAACACACAGCATAATGTGGTGACACTGACAATCCCAGTGTTGGCATGCAGGCGCAGCCAGGTGAACGGACGCATGCAGGCAACACACCACTACAGAACGCTGGCTCCAGGATGGGGTGGATGTCAGTGTCACCTGTGTGCTGACATGCTGTGTGCATGTTTAGTCACAGAGGGGGGTCAGATGAAGTGTGTACATGACTCAGATACAGTTGTCATTCAGTCTGAGTGAATCAACTTAGACACCTGATCTCATTGAGAAAACGGCACTCAAAGGAACATGTGAAAATGTGCAGAAGCGATCAATCCATAATTTTAACAACATAAATTTAATTTACAGTAGTGATGACTGGTCATGTAGGACATTTAACAACTACAAATATTTGTTTGCTACACTTTGTTGGAGTGTTGGATTTACTGGTTAGCTCTGTTTTATAGCATTATAAAGTGCATGCTTCTGGAAGGGTTCAACAAAACCTCTACACCAGCCCTATTCAATTAGCGGCCCGCGGGCCACATGCGGCCCGAAAGCAACCCTCGAGTGGCCCTAAAGCAACTGCCGAGTGATTGGGACTTGGGTCCGAGAAAAACAGAAAAACATCTTTCAGTAACACTGACAAATTCTTACAAAAATTCCAACATTATTGCAAACATTGAATGCAACACTTACCGTAACCTAGCAACTAACCCACAATGCATTGTGTTGAGGAGACGCGTTTGAAAAGTTAACATTAGTAAGTTCTATACAGGCGAAAATAGCAGCATGTCTTTTTCTATCCTGAAATGACAAATCGGCGAGGAAAACCGTCGGTTTAATCCTGCGTGAACTGACAAGTATTTATTTATTTACCACCAAGTCCGAACGCCAAACCAATGCGTTTACTCTGCAACGAGTGCTTTGCAGCGCTGAAAGATTATCATGTCCGAATACACCACATTGAAAAAACATGCCGCGTTTCGGACAAACTTTCCCGAGGGATGTCATGAGAGAGCGGCTATAATTCAGAGTTTGACTGCATCTTACAACCGGAGCTGTACTACAATGAAGCGGACCTGCACAGCTCAGGAAAGGGCCACGAAAAAGAGGCCGTTCACAGACTCAGAAACTGTGAAGGACTGCATGTTGGCCTTCGTGGATGAAGTTTTAACGGACGATAAAGTTAAGACGAGTGTGACATCTGCTATCAAACAGGTCTGACACGTCAAACATTCTCGCCACAGATGTCTTCGAGACATGGTAAGTGCAACAAAGCAGCGTGCTGTAGCAGACACTAAAGGTAGTTTTATGTATTTATGTGACTATTTTCTGGTCACTTATTAGAAGTTTAATATTTAAGAAAGACATTTTGACATTTTTGACAGTTATTTCACTTAGTTGCACTTTATTATGCACTTTGATGTCAGCTTTATTTCGTTTCAAAGGGATAGTAACTATCACTGTGCCTACTGTTTATTTTTTTTTTGATTATATGCACTGAAGATGTGACTGTCTCAGATGAGACCAAATATAGACAGGGACACACTCTGTTTTTTATTATTTCAAAAGAAGAATAATGTCTCAAGTTCTGAAAAGTTACTGTTAAACAAGTTACTTTTTAATGCACTTTGAGATGTGACCAAAACAAAAGATGGTGTTTCTAATCTGCACTTAGTTTTTATGTTCATATGCACCTTATCCTGTGCTTATATTTACCTATCAAAATGTGTTGAAGTTGTGTGTTTGAAATGTAAAATTTAAAGAAGCAGTATTTCAGCACAGGTTTAGTTTAAGTACGGCTCTTCTATTATGTTTATGTCCTTTTGGATGTGGCAATACGTTTATAAACATCCAGTGTGTTTGTTATCTGATCTGTTTGTGTTTATTTTAAATGGTTAACTTTGCTCACTGTCTGCTAAAAACATCCGGCCCAGCTCATGTTCTTAGTCTGAAAATCCGGCCCAAGTCAATTTTTAATTGAATAGCCCTGGTATACTATGTAAAAAAAAAAAGCATTTTTTCAACATGTTGTGAAAACATGCCATATGATGAAATATGATGAAATAATGTAAAGGAGGCTGTGAAAAAGGCTCCAGAAAGGTTTTCTTTGAAAAAAAAATCATCATGAATTTTGCCACAAAAAAAAAACGCCATAGTATACTATGTCGAAAAAAAATGCATTTTTTCAACATGTTGTAAAAACGTGCCATATGAAGAAATAATGAAAAGGAGGCTGTGAAAAACACTCCAGAAAGGTTTTCTTTGAAAAAAAAAAATCATCATGACTTTTGGCGCAAAAAAACGTCATAGTATACTATGTTGAAAAAAAAATGCATTTTTTCAACATGTTGTGAAAAATTGCCATATGATGAAATAATGTAAATGAGGCTGTGAAAAACACTCCAGAAAGGTTTTCTTTGAAAAAAAAATCATCATGAATTTTGCCAAAAAAAAAACGCCATAGTATACTATGTCGAAAAAAAATGCATTTTTTCAACATGTTGTGAAAACATGCCATATGATGAAATAATGTAAAGGAGGCCGTGAAAAAGGCTCCAGAAAGGTTTTCTTTGAAAAAAAAAATCATCATGAATTTTGCCACAAAAAAGTCATAGTATACTATGTTGAAAAAAAATGCATTTTTTCAACATGTTGTGAAAAATTGCCATATGATGAAATAATGTAAATGAGGCTGTGAAAAACACTCCAGAAAGGTTTTCTTTGGAAAAAAAATCATCATGAATTTTGCCACAAAAAAAACGCCATAGTATACTATGTCGAAAAAAAAATGCATTTTTTCAACATGTTGTAAAAATGTGCCATATGATGAAATAATGTAAAGGAGGCCGTGAAAAAGGCTCCAGAAAGGTTTTCTTTGAAAAAAAAAATCATCATGAATTTTGCCACAAAAAAGTCATAGTATACTATGTCGAGAAAAAAAATGCATTTTTTCAACATGTTGTGAAAATTGCTATATGATGAAATACTGTAAATGAGGCTGTGAAAAACACTCCAGAAAGGTTTTCTTTGAAAAAAAATCATCATGAATTTTGCCACAAAAAAAACGCCATAGTATACTATGTCGAAAAAAAAATGCGATTTTTCAACATGTTGTAAAAACGTGCCATATGATGAAATACTGTAAATTAGGCCATGTAAAACACTCCAGAATGGTTTTCTTTGTAAAAACATCCTCATGAATTTTGCCACAAAAAAAAAACGCCATAGTATACAATGTCGAAAAAAAATGTTATTTTTCAACTTGTTGTAAAAATGTGTCATATGATGAAATAATGTAAAGGAGGCTGTGAAAAACACTATGGTAAGGTTTTCTTTGAAAAAAAAATCATCATGAATTTTGCCACAAAAAAAGTCATAGTATACTATGTCGAAAAAAAATGCATTTTTTCAACATGTTGTAAAAACATGCCATATGATGAAATAATGTAAAGGAGGCCGTGAAAAAGGCTCCAGAAAGGTTTTCTTTGAAAAAAAAATCATCATGAATTTTGCCACAAAAAAACGCCATAGTATAGTATGTCGAAAAAAAAATGCGATTTTTCAACATGTTGTAAAAACGTGCCATATGATGAAATAATGTAAATTAGGCCATGTAAAACACTCCAGAAAGGTTTTCTTTGTAAAAACATCATCATGAATTTTGCCCCCCAAAAAAAACGCCATAGTATACTATGTCGAAAAAAAATGCATTTTTTCAACATGTTGTGAAAACATGCCATATGATGAAATAATGTAAAGGAGGCCGTGAAAAACACTATGGTAAGGTTTTCTTTCACATCTGTAAACAAAACAAAAACGTATCAACAAAGTTTTCTGTTAGAGTTTGTGTTCTTCTAAGTTTAACGCCAAGATTTTAAATACTGTCATTTACTGCAAATGAATATCGACTCCAAATCTCTCACTAATAATCATCATCAGCCTTAAAAACACACAGAACACCCCTCTATACTCGACCACACTTAGTATAGTCCGGTTCCCCCTTCTATAAATCTGCTTGGAATCGTCCACTTCCTGTTTGTCAAAGTGGCCTTCTACCTGGACAGGTTTTGTTGGAGCTCATGCAACAAACATTTTGGGTAAGTGCACTTTAATATGGATGGATGACACTGAATTAGAGTCTGTTTTAATGAGACTGAGTTAAGATGTGTAGCTCTGTCATTAAATAGTAAATTATTTCCCAGAATTCACAGAGGAAAGTCTGAAATGTTTGCTAGGTTAGCGTCCCACATGTTCTTTGGCTCAGCTAAAGCTAACTCTCTCCAACTTCTGGATCTCTTGAGTTGCTTGTTGTTAAAATGTCTTGCTAGAGGTGCTGAAGCTCAGAAAGTCTGAGATGTTTGTTCAAAATAAGCTCATTCTCAAGTCTTATCTGAACTGTCCTCTTTTGTTTGAACTTTCCCTAAACTTAAGAGTTAATGGCAGAGCAGCACATCCAGACTCAGTCTCCTTTATGTAGAGATTAAACTTCAGTGTCATTCATTGATGTTAAAGTGCAGTTTTTCAAATGTTTGTTGCACATGCTCCCGACCAAACCAGTCCAGGTGGCAGACGATGTGAAGAGAAAGCTCCAGAGGATGAATATCACACATTTACGTTGGAAATAAATGTCCTTTCATTAGACATTGTCATGCAAATGTTGGATTTCCCTTTAATGATGTTCAAATCTTTGTTGAGTGTTTTGTTGATGTTGGTTTCTAAATGTTTTTTGACACTTGGCCCAAAGAATAAAACCTTCTACAGCTCACAAGCTGCAACAATTCACACATTATCAACTATCTTTCTGACTAAACTAAGATAAAAAGTGAAAAACTGTCTGATTCCTGCATCATGAATGTAAATCCTTTTGGTTTTTATGACAGTAAACTTAATATATTTGGGTTTGACATTTTATAAACCAAAACAAGAAATGAATTAGTGGAGAAAACAATCAACAGATTAATGGGCAAAGAAAATGTGTTTTCCAACATATATGGCTGAATTACTCCAACATTACAAGACACATACAATTTTAATTCCGTTTTATTTATATAACGCCAATTACAGGTCAGATTGTCTCAAGAGGCTTTATTTTTATATTTCTTTGTTATATTTAAAATATAACAAAGTAAGAAATTTCATCCTCTTGACTAATCCAATTTATTATTTGTTTTTTAAGAGACTAATCGACAACTAAAATAACTTTCTCCACTAAAACAAATAAACATGAGGTCAAATAGAAGGAACAGTTTTAAATACTGCAGTCCTACGACGACAAGAATAAAGTTTGTCAACAAAAACTAAATCTGCTGGTGGATTCCATTAAAGTCCTAATAAATGATAATAAAGTGTGATGCCAAAGGTTTGTGGTGCTAAAAATCTCCATGTAAAGATATCAAGTTGAACATCTGGATGGAGGTTGATAAAAGTTGACCTCCCTTCATTTCTCTGGAGTCGACTCCATGGATTTTATGGATGGTGGTTAAAGACCTGCTCTTCTAGTTGTCTTCCTTCTAGTCACTGTAAAAAGTCACACCATCCTCGCTGACTTCAACACCTCTTCATGACAACTTGTTCTGCCTCCGACCTGGTGGAAACTCCAGAAACTCGGGAAAACCTGTGGCGACTCGAAGAACTCGTCGGGCGGGGGAAGGTGTGGTGGGCGGTGGGGGGGTAGTGGGGGGGAGGCCGCCACCCACCTCCCCGCCTACTCTCCGCCCTGACTCCACCCAGACTCCGCCTTGGCCCCACCCATGTGATCACACAGAAACTACGATGACAAAGGGACGACGAATTTATGTCTTTTTGTCTGATCTGTAGCTCAGTGAGTTAAGGATTTGCCTATGGAGCTGCAGGTCGCTGGTTCAAGACCAGACTCTGCTTAGATTTTCGCAAAATTCTGACAAAGACAAAGAAAGAAAAATGCCGGTGGTGGGTCTTGAACCTGCGACCCTCCGCTCTGTAGTCTCTCTTCTTATCCCCCTGAGCTATTCGCTCAGATACTAAATCTCCTTTTTTTTGCGCATTTATCATCTATTTTCTGTCGTTTTCGAGTTTTTTTTTTACTCGAGTCTCGACTCGTCCGTTTTTCTCAGGAGGTGGGACTTCAGCCTTTGTGCTGGAGGGTTGAACCCTCAGTTCCAAGACTTTCCAAAGCCTCGAGACCTCCCGAGTCCTCAGGACCTGAGCTTTCAGACAGTCTGAGGGCTGAAATTTTCTAAGTCCCACAGTAGATCTCTGTTAGTTTGAACCTTCAGACAGTCTGAGGGCTGAAGTTTTAAAAGTTTCTCAGTAGTTCTCTGTTAGTTTGAACCTTTAGACAGTCTGAGGACTGAAAACCTAAAAGTTCTTGAGTATTTCTCTGTTAGTTTGAACCTTCAGACAGTCTGAGGACTGAAGTTTTAAAAGTTTCTCAGTTCTTCTCTGTTAGTTTGAACTTTCTGGTTAACAGAAGCCTTAAAACTTGTGACCATGAGTCTTGATTTCACATTTAGACCATCCATCTGAGTTCTTCTCAGACCTTCACTTGTGGGTTTTTTAGAAATCCCGAACAAACTTTGATTCTCTTCACTGAACAGTAAAATTTGTGGAGATCAGAAGGTAACATTAGTTTGATCGATGCCTTCAACTACTAGTAGACTTTATCTGGAAAGCAGTTTTCTGAAATGAGTTCTTAGTAAATCTGTCCACAATCAAACCAAGAACATAGAAAGAGGAAATGTTTGAAGAAACAATTTAATGTTTTTATTTCAGACTAGAAAAGGCTTTAAGACTTTAATCTGTTTTTGCTCTTTTTGATCGTCTTATTGTCTCTTCTGTTTGATTTGATCTTCTAAAGTTTAACTGGTGTCTTTTCAAATCTTTTGTCTTTAGTTTGATTCTTCTTAAATGTTTAGTTTTGCTCTTTTCTCACCTTTTATTCTTTTGTAATGTCTGATTTGATTTTGTAATGTGTTGTCTTTTTATTGTTTGTTGTTTTTTCAAATGTTTTATTGGATTGTTTGAAAAATTTCCTTTTCTTTCCCAATGTTTAATTTTTTGATTAAATCTTTAAGGTTTTTCTTTTTAAATGTTTTACCACCTTTTAATGTTAAATTTTCTTTTTAAATGCTTCATTGTATTTTGTTTAATTCCCATTTAAAGTTTTATTGTCTTTAATTCTCTAATTAAACATTTAATTTTTTAATTAAATGTTTTGTCTTTTTAAAGGTTTAATAATCTAATTAGATCTTTTGTATTTTTTTTAAGTTTAATATTCTTCTTGTTTAAATGTATTTTTTAAATGTTTAATTATCTAAAATATTTCATCTTTAATGTTTAATATTTTTGTTTAAAAAAATTGTTTAATTTCATAATTACATGTTTTGTATCTTCTTTTTATCTAAAGAGTTCGTTTAATATAATTTAATTTTATTTAATGTTTCATTTCCTTGTTAAAAGTTTTATTGTATTCAATGTTTTTTCCCTTGGACTTAATTTCTTTTTTTTTAAATTTAATTTGTTTCTTTCATCTTTTTTTCTGTCAAGATTTTAACCCCAACCTTAAAAATGAATCAAACTTTTAAATCACAATCATGAGTTAGTCAAATATTCAGTTTATCAATTCAACTTTATTTTTTTAACACCTTTCACACAGATGACAAAACTAAACAAAGAGAAAAAACTATGCTAAAACTATGATTAAAACTCAAAAACATACTTTCAGAAAAAAAAGATTTAACATAGTCAGAAAATTGTGTCCAGGGGATGGAGGGAGTTTATTGAAGTCTTCTTGGGCTCACATGGTAAATCATTTAGAATATAAACTTGATATTCAGTCTAAGGAAACTACAGAGCGACAGAAGAACCAACAATATCTCCTGTTTTCTCCTTTAATGAGTGAATTCTTGTGCTTTCAGACCAAAGAACTACAGACTCTTCACAACCTGCTCAAACTCTTCATACAGGACCTCACCACACGGGTCAAGAAGGTTTCCGTCTCATTTCTACTCTGAAGCTCACCTTCTCCTGCTCAAACTGCTGACAAATGTTTCTGCGGCTCTGAAGTCTGGTCTCCAGAACTTCTTAAAAACTCTCAAAGTCTCTTCTGCTGCAGGTTGCTTTGTAGAACTGTTCCAGAAAACCTCACTAAACCACATGGAGGGGCCTCAAGATAGTCGTCCAAATGAAACCATACAAAAACCAAACTAGCACAACCCAAACGCAAAAGTCTCCTGCAGCCTACCAGAGAACCTCTGAGAACAGAGAATCAGGACAGGAACTCTTACCTTCTGGACAACCAACATTGGTTCACAGACAAGAATACAGATTGTGTCTGACCAAAAACCTGAAAAGACTCACTACAGCCAAGATAAAGACACAACTCAGCTGCACCAAATCCACTAATCACTGCAGACACTAGCACCATGTGCTAACTGTGGCTGAAGAACCACATTTACCAAGACAACTATCCAATACAAAGCCCTAAAACACACCAAGAAACACATTAAAGACGATTTTACTGCTGGAAGCTGCAAGCCAACGCCTTAAAGAACAAACTAAAACAACGGCGCCAAACCCGGTTCAGTGGTGAAGAGCAGAGGAAATGTTTGTAACCAAACAAAGCAGGAAGACACTGAGCCGCTCAGGTGTTCCTGATAACACCAAGCAGCCACCTGGACAGCCAATAGGAACACAGCTTACTGGAAGTCCAGAGGGCTGGGTTAGTGAAGGAAATTTAGTTTAAAGTTGAGGCAGAAAGTTAACAAAGAAAGTTGAAAACCACCTTCTGATACCTGAAATCTCTGAGTTTTCACACAAAGAGGGGTCTAGGGTCGCTGAGGAGCAACACAAAAACAGGACAAACGCTGGTTTCCAGGGGGTTAGGCGGCTATTTATTTGAAAGAGTAAGTTTACAACAACACAACGTGAGCAGAAAAATCACAGTCTGTCTTTAGTTCAGCTGAAAATATTAGTTTTTGTCTTTTTTATTGACCAAACTTTTCAGGAAGTAGATGAAGAATAATTAAAGCACTCATGTAGAAGTCCAACTTATTTTGGATCCTTGTGGAGAGTTTAATCTTAGAGTTTGTAAAGCTGTTGAGTTTTTAGAGTCACATGGATTGATTTGACATTTAATAACCGAGTCCAGAAATAAAATTACAGTTGTGGATTTCTGTCATTTAGTCTGGACTAAACAAATAACAGCAGCATAAATCTCAAACATCATTATGAGGTATTTGGACTGAAGTTTCTCACTTGATAATGATCAAAACATGAAATTTAGGTTGATTTAAAGGAATATTCCACCTTAAATCTTTGAATGTTGACCTAAAAGGTTGGTTTCAGGAAGGATTCCAAATACTATGTTGAAAAATGCGATTTTTCAACATGTTGTAAAAACGTGCCATATGAAGAAATAATGAAAAGGAGGCTGTGAAAAACACTCCAGAAAGGTTTTCTTTGAAAAAAAAATCATCATGAATTTTGCCACAAAAAAAACGCAATAGTATACTATGTCGAAAAAAAATGCATTTTTTCAACATGTTGTAAAAACGTGCCATATGAAGAAATAATGTAAAGGAGACCATGAAAAAGGCTCCAGAAAGGTTTTCTTTGAAAAAAAAAATCATCATGAATTTTGCCACAAAAAAGTCATAGTATACTATGTCGAAAAAAAAATGCATTTTTTCAACATGTTGTGAAAAATTGCCATATGATGAAATAATGTAAAGGAGGCTGTGAAAAACACTCCAGAAAGGTTTTCTTTGGAAAAAAAATCATCATGAATTTTGCCACAAAAAAAACGCCATAGTATACTATGTCGAAAAAAATGCATTTTTTCAACATGTTGTAAAAACGTGCCATATGAAGAAATAATGTTAAGGAGGCCGTGAAAAAGGCTCCAGAAAGGTTTTCTTTGAAAAAAAAAATCATCATGAATTTTGCCACAAAAAAAGTCATAGTATACTATGTCGAAAAAAAAATGCATTTTTTTCAACATGTTGTGAAAAATTGCCATATGATGAAATAATGTAAATGAGGCTGTGAAAAACACTCCAGAAAGGTTTTCTTTGAAAAAAAAATCTTCATGAATTTTGCCACAAAAAAAACGCCATAGTATAGTATGTCGAAAAAAAAATGCGATTTTTCAACATGTTGTAAAAACGTGCCATATGATGAAATAATGTAAATTAGGCCATGTAAAACACTCCAGAAAGGTTTTCTTTGTAAAAACATCATCATGAATTTTGCCCCCCAAAAAAAACGCCATAGTATACTATGTCGAAAAAAAATGCATTTTTTCAACATGTTGTGAAAACATGCCATATGATGAAATAATGTAAAGGAGGCCGTGAAAAACACTATGGTAAGGTTTCCTTTCACATCTGTAAACAAAACAAAAACGTATCAACAAAGTTTTCTGTTAGAGTTTGTGTTCTTCTAAGTTTAACGCCAAGATTTTAAATACTGTCATTTACTGCAAATGAATATCGACTCCAAATCTCTCACTAATAATCATCATCAGCCTTAAAAACACACAGAACACCCCTCTATACTCGACCACACTTAGTATAGTCCGGTTCCCCCTTCTATAAATCTGCTTGGAATCGTCCACTTCCTGTTTGTCAAAGTGGCCTTCTACCTGGACAGGTTTTGTTGGAGCTCATGCAACAAACATTTTGGGTAAGTGCACTTTAATATGGATGGATGACACTGAATTAGAGTCTGTTTTAATGAGACTGAGTTAAGATGTGTAGCTCTGTCATTAAATAGTAAATTATTTCCCAGAATTCACAGAGGAAAGTCTGAAATGTTTGCTAGGTTAGCGTCCCACATGTTCTTTGGCTCAGCTAAAGCTAACTCTCTCCAACTTCTGGATCTCTTGAGTTGCTTGTTGTTAAAATGTCTTGCTAGAGGTGCTGAAGCTCAGAAAGTCTGAGATGTTTGTTCAAAATAAGCTCATTCTCAAGTCTTATCTGAACTGTCCTCTTTTGTTTGAACTTTCCCTAAACTTAAGAGTTAATGGCAGAGCAGCACATCCAGACTCAGTCTCCTTTATGTAGAGATTAAACTTCAGTGTCATTCATTGATGTTAAAGTGCAGTTTTTCAAATGTTTGTTGCACATGCTCCCGACCAAACCAGTCCAGGTGGCAGACGATGTGAAGAGAAAGCTCCAGAGGATGAATATCACACATTTACGTTGGAAATAAATGTCCTTTCATTAGACATTGTCATGCAAATGTTGGATTTCCCTTTAATGATGTTCAAATCTTTGTTGAGTGTTTTGTTGATGTTGGTTTCTAAATGTTTTTTGACACTTGGCCCAAAGAATAAAACCTTCTACAGCTCACAAGCTGCAACAATTCACACATTATCAACTATCTTTCTGACTAAACTAAGATAAAAAGTGAAAAACTGTCTGATTCCTGCATCATGAATGTAAATCCTTTTGGTTTTTATGACAGTAAACTTAATATATTTGGGTTTGACATTTTATAAACCAAAACAAGAAATGAATTAGTGGAGAAAACAATCAACAGATTAATGGGCAAAGAAAATGTGTTTTCCAACATATATGGCTGAATTACTCCAACATTACAAGACACATACAATTTTAATTCCGTTTTATTTATATAACGCCAATTACAGGTCAGATTGTCTCAAGAGGCTTTATTTTTATATTTCTTTGTTATATTTAAAATATAACAAAGTAAGAAATTTCATCCTCTTGACTAATCCAATTTATTATTTGTTTTTTAAGAGACTAATCAACAACTAAAATAACTTTCTCCACTAAAACAAATAAACATGAGGTCAAATAGAAGGAACAGTTTTAAATACTGCAGTCCTACGACGACAAGAATAAAGTTTGTCAACAAAAACTAAATCTGCTGGTGGATTCCATTAAAGTCCTAATAAATGATAATAAAGTGTGATGCCAAAGGTTTGTGGTGCTAAAAATCTCCATGTAAAGATATCAAGTTGAACATCTGGATGGAGGTTGATAAAAGTTGACCTCCCTTCATTTCTCTGGAGTCGACTCCATGGATTTTATGGATGGTGGTTAAAGACCTGCTCTTCTAGTTGTCTTCCTTCTAGTCACTGTAAAAAGTCACACCATCCTCGCTGACTTCAACACCTCTTCATGACAACTTGTTCTGCCTCCGACCTGGTGGAAACTCCAGAAACTCGGGAAAACCTGTGGCGACTCGAAGAACTCGTCGGGCGGGGGAAGGTGTGGTGGGCGGTGGGGGGGTAGTGGGGGGGAGGCCGCCACCCACCTCCCCGCCTACTCTCCGCCCTGACTCCACCCAGACTCCGCCTTGGCCCCACCCATGTGATCACACAGAAACTACGATGACAAAGGGACGACGAATTTATGTCTTTTTGTCTGATCTGTAGCTCAGTGAGTTAAGGATTTGCCTATGGAGCTGCAGGTCGCTGGTTCAAGACCAGACTCTGCTTAGATTTTCGCAAAATTCTGACAAAGACAAAGAAAGAAAAATGCCGGTGGTGGGTCTTGAACCTGCGACCCTCCGCTCTGTAGTCTCTCTTCTTATCCCCCTGAGCTATTCGCTCAGATACTAAATCTCCTTTTTTTTGCGCATTTATCATCTATTTTCTGTCGTTTTCGAGTTTTTTTTTTACTCGAGTCTCGACTCGTCCGTTTTTCTCAGGAGGTGGGACTTCAGCCTTTGTGCTGGAGGGTTGAACCCTCAGTTCCAAGACTTTCCAAAGCCTCGAGACCTCCCGAGTCCTCAGGACCTGAGCTTTCAGACAGTCTGAGGGCTGAAATTTTCTAAGTCCCACAGTAGATCTCTGTTAGTTTGAACCTTCAGACAGTCTGAGGGCTGAAGTTTTAAAAGTTTCTCAGTAGTTCTCTGTTAGTTTGAACCTTTAGACAGTCTGAGGACTGAAAACCTAAAAGTTCTTGAGTATTTCTCTGTTAGTTTGAACCTTCAGACAGTCTGAGGACTGAAGTTTTAAAAGTTTCTCAGTTCTTCTCTGTTAGTTTGAACTTTCTGGTTAACAGAAGCCTTAAAACTTGTGACCATGAGTCTTGATTTCACATTTAGACCATCCATCTGAGTTCTTCTCAGACCTTCACTTGTGGGTTTTTTAGAAATCCCGAACAAACTTTGATTCTCTTCACTGAACAGTAAAATTTGTGGAGATCAGAAGGTAACATTAGTTTGATCGATGCCTTCAACTACTAGTAGACTTTATCTGGAAAGCAGTTTTCTGAAATGAGTTCTTAGTAAATCTGTCCACAATCAAACCAAGAACATAGAAAGAGGAAATGTTTGAAGAAACAATTTAATGTTTTTATTTCAGACTAGAAAAGGCTTTAAGACTTTAATCTGTTTTTGCTCTTTTTGATCGTCTTATTGTCTCTTCTGTTTGATTTGATCTTCTAAAGTTTAACTGGTGTCTTTTCAAATCTTTTGTCTTTAGTTTGATTCTTCTTAAATGTTTAGTTTTGCTCTTTTCTCACCTTTTATTCTTTTGTAATGTCTGATTTGATTTTGTAATGTGTTGTCTTTTTATTGTTTGTTGTTTTTTCAAATGTTTTATTGGATTGTTTGAAAAATTTCCTTTTCTTTCCCAATGTTTAATTTTTTGATTAAATCTTTAAGGTTTTTCTTTTTAAATGTTTTACCACCTTTTAATGTTAAATTTTCTTTTTAAATGCTTCATTGTATTTTGTTTAATTCCCATTTAAAGTTTTATTGTCTTTAATTCTCTAATTAAACATTTAATTTTTTAATTAAATGTTTTGTCTTTTTAAAGGTTTAATAATCTAATTAGATCTTTTGTATTTTTTTTAAGTTTAATATTCTTCTTGTTTAAATGTATTTTTTAAATGTTTAATTATCTAAAATATTTCATCTTTAATGTTTAATATTTTTGTTTAAAAAAATTGTTTAATTTCATAATTACATGTTTTGTATCTTCTTTTTATCTAAAGAGTTCGTTTAATATAATTTAATTTTATTTAATGTTTCATTTCCTTGTTAAAAGTTTTATTGTATTCAATGTTTTTTCCCTTGGACTTAATTTCTTTTTTTTAAATTTAATTTGTTTCTTTCATCTTTTTTTTCTGTCAAGATTTTAACCCCAACCTTAAAAATGAATCAAACTTTTAAATCACAATCATGAGTTAGTCAAATATTCAGTTTATCAATTCAACTTTATTTTTTTAACACCTTTCACACAGATGACAAAACTAAACAAAGAGAAAAAACTATGCTAAAACTATGATTAAAACTCAAAAACATACTTTCAGAAAAAAAAGATTTAACATAGTCAGAAAATTGTGTCCAGGGGATGGAGGGAGTTTATTGAAGTCTTCTTGGGCTCACATGGTAAATCATTTAGAATATAAACTTGATATTCAGTCTAAGGAAACTACAGAGCGACAGAAGAACCAACAATATCTCCTGTTTTCTCCTTTAATGAGTGAATTCTTGTGCTTTCAGACCAAAGAACTACAGACTCTTCACAACCTGCTCAAACTCTTCATACAGGACCTCACCACACGGGTCAAGAAGGTTTCCGTCTCATTTCTACTCTGAAGCTCACCTTCTCCTGCTCAAACTGCTGACAAATGTTTCTGCGGCTCTGAAGTCTGGTCTCCAGAACTTCTTAAAAACTCTCAAAGTCTCTTCTGCTGCAGGTTGCTTTGTAGAACTGTTCCAGAAAACCTCACTAAACCACATGGAGGGGCCTCAAGATAGTCGTCCAAATGAAACCATACAAAAACCAAACTAGCACAACCCAAACGCAAAAGTCTCCTGCAGCCTACCAGAGAACCTCTGAGAACAGAGAATCAGGACAGGAACTCTTACCTTCTGGACAACCAACATTGGTTCACAGACAAGAATACAGATTGTGTCTGACCAAAAACCTGAAAAGACTCACTACAGCCAAGATAAAGACACAACTCAGCTGCACCAAATCCACTAATCACTGCAGACACTAGCACCATGTGCTAACTGTGGCTGAAGAACCACATTTACCAAGACAACTATCCAATACAAAGCCCTAAAACACACCAAGAAACACATTAAAGACGATTTTACTGCTGGAAGCTGCAAGCCAACGCCTTAAAGAACAAACTAAAACAACGGCGCCAAACCCGGTTCAGTGGTGAAGAGCAGAGGAAATGTTTGTAACCAAACAAAGCAGGAAGACACTGAGCCGCTCAGGTGTTCCTGATAACACCAAGCAGCCACCTGGACAGCCAATAGGAACACAGCTTACTGGAAGTCCAGAGGGCTGGGTTAGTGAAGGAAATTTAGTTTAAAGTTGAGGCAGAAAGTTAACAAAGAAAGTTGAAAACCACCTTCTGATACCTGAAATCTCTGAGTTTTCACACAAAGAGGGGTCTAGGGTCGCTGAGGAGCAACACAAAAACAGGACAAACGCTGGTTTCCAGGGGGTTAGGCGGCTATTTATTTGAAAGAGTAAGTTTACAACAACACAACGTGAGCAGAAAAATCACAGTCTGTCTTTAGTTCAGCTGAAAATATTAGTTTTTGTCTTTTTTATTGACCAAACTTTTCAGGAAGTAGATGAAGAATAATTAAAGCACTCATGTAGAAGTCCAACTTATTTTGGATCCTTGTGGAGAGTTTAATCTTAGAGTTTGTAAAGCTGTTGAGTTTTTAGAGTCACATGGATTGATTTGACATTTAATAACCGAGTCCAGAAATAAAATTACAGTTGTGGATTTCTGTCATTTAGTCTGGACTAAACAAATAACAGCAGCATAAATCTCAAACATCATTATGAGGTATTTGGACTGAAGTTTCTCACTTGATAATGATCAAAACATGAAATTTAGGTTGATTTAAAGGAATATTCCACCTTAAATCTTTGAATGTTGACCTAAAAGGTTGGTTTCAGGAAGGATTCCAAATACTATGTTGAAAAATGCGATTTTTCAACATGTTGTAAAAACGTGCCATATGAAGAAATAATGAAAAGGAGGCTGTGAAAAACACTCCAGAAAGGTTTTCTTTGAAAAAAAAAATCATCATGAATTTTGCCACAAAAAAAACGCAATAGTATACTATGTCGAAAAAAAATGCATTTTTTCAACATGTTGTAAAAACGTGCCATATGAAGAAATAATGTAAAGGAGACCATGAAAAAGGCTCCAGAAAGGTTTTCTTTGAAAAAAAAAATCATCATGAATTTTGCCACAAAAAAGTCATAGTATACTATGTCGAAAAAAAAATGCATTTTTTCAACATGTTGTGAAAAATTGCCATATGATGAAATAATGTAAAGGAGGCTGTGAAAAACACTCCAGAAAGGTTTTCTTTGGAAAAAAAATCATCATGAATTTTGCCACAAAAAAAACGCCATAGTATACTATGTCACAAAAAATGCATTTTTTCAACATGTTGTAAAAACGTGCCATATGAAGAAATAATGTTAAGGAGGCCGTGAAAAAGGCTCCAGAAAGGTTTTCTTTGAAAAAAAAAATCATCATGAATTTTGCCACAAAAAAAGTCATAGTATACTATGTCGAAAAAAAAATGCATTTTTTTCAACATGTTGTGAAAAATTGCCATATGATGAAATAATGTAAATGAGGCTGTGAAAAACACTCCAGAAAGGTTTTCTTTGAAAAAAAAATCTTCATGAATTTTGCCACAAAAAAAACGCCATAGTATAGTATGTCGAAAAAAAAATGCGATTTTTCAACATGTTGTAAAAACGTGCCATATGATGAAATAATGTAAATTAGGCCATGTAAAACACTCCAGAAAGGTTTTCTTTGTAAAAACATCATCATGAATTTTGCCCCCCAAAAAAAACGCCATAGTATACTATGTCGAAAAAAAATGCATTTTTTCAACATGTTGTGAAAACATGCCATATGATGAAATAATGTAAAGGAGGCCGTGAAAAACACTATGGTAAGGTTTCCTTTCACATCTGTAAACAAAACAAAAACGTATCAACAAAGTTTTCTGTTAGAGTTTGTGTTCTTCTAAGTTTAACGCCAAGATTTTAAATACTGTCATTTACTGCAAATGAATATCGACTCCAAATCTCTCACTAATAATCATCATCAGCCTTAAAAACACACAGAACACCCCTCTATACTCGACCACACTTAGTATAGTCCGGTTCCCCCTTCTATAAATCTGCTTGGAATCGTCCACTTCCTGTTTGTCAAAGTGGCCTTCTACCTGGACAGGTTTTGTTGGAGCTCATGCAACAAACATTTTGGGTAAGTGCACTTTAATATGGATGGATGACACTGAATTAGAGTCTGTTTTAATGAGACTGAGTTAAGATGTGTAGCTCTGTCATTAAATAGTAAATTATTTCCCAGAATTCACAGAGGAAAGTCTGAAATGTTTGCTAGGTTAGCGTCCCACATGTTCTTTGGCTCAGCTAAAGCTAACTCTCTCCAACTTCTGGATCTCTTGAGTTGCTTGTTGTTAAAATGTCTTGCTAGAGGTGCTGAAGCTCAGAAAGTCTGAGATGTTTGTTCAAAATAAGCTCATTCTCAAGTCTTATCTGAACTGTCCTCTTTTGTTTGAACTTTCCCTAAACTTAAGAGTTAATGGCAGAGCAGCACATCCAGACTCAGTCTCCTTTATGTAGAGATTAAACTTCAGTGTCATTCATTGATGTTAAAGTGCAGTTTTTCAAATGTTTGTTGCACATGCTCCCGACCAAACCAGTCCAGGTGGCAGACGATGTGAAGAGAAAGCTCCAGAGGATGAATATCACACATTTACGTTGGAAATAAATGTCCTTTCATTAGACATTGTCATGCAAATGTTGGATTTCCCTTTAATGATGTTCAAATCTTTGTTGAGTGTTTTGTTGATGTTGGTTTCTAAATGTTTTTTGACACTTGGCCCAAAGAATAAAACCTTCTACAGCTCACAAGCTGCAACAATTCACACATTATCAACTATCTTTCTGACTAAACTAAGATAAAAAGTGAAAAACTGTCTGATTCCTGCATCATGAATGTAAATCCTTTTGGTTTTTATGACAGTAAACTTAATATATTTGGGTTTGACATTTTATAAACCAAAACAAGAAATGAATTAGTGGAGAAAACAATCAACAGATTAATGGGCAAAGAAAATGTGTTTTCCAACATATATGGCTGAATTACTCCAACATTACAAGACACATACAATTTTAATTCCGTTTTATTTATATAACGCCAATTACAGGTCAGATTGTCTCAAGAGGCTTTATTTTTATATTTCTTTGTTATATTTAAAATATAACAAAGTAAGAAATTTCATCCTCTTGACTAATCCAATTTATTATTTGTTTTTTAAGAGACTAATCAACAACTAAAATAACTTTCTCCACTAAAACAAATAAACATGAGGTCAAATAGAAGGAACAGTTTTAAATACTGCAGTCCTACGACGACAAGAATAAAGTTTGTCAACAAAAACTAAATCTGCTGGTGGATTCCATTAAAGTCCTAATAAATGATAATAAAGTGTGATGCCAAAGGTTTGTGGTGCTAAAAATCTCCATGTAAAGATATCAAGTTGAACATCTGGATGGAGGTTGATAAAAGTTGACCTCCCTTCATTTCTCTGGAGTCGACTCCATGGATTTTATGGATGGTGGTTAAAGACCTGCTCTTCTAGTTGTCTTCCTTCTAGTCACTGTAAAAAGTCACACCATCCTCGCTGACTTCAACACCTCTTCATGACAACTTGTTCTGCCTCCGACCTGGTGGAAACTCCAGAAACTCGGGAAAACCTGTGGCGACTCGAAGAACTCGTCGGGCGGGGGAAGGTGTGGTGGGCGGTGGGGGGGTAGTGGGGGGGAGGCCGCCACCCACCTCCCCGCCTACTCTCCGCCCTGACTCCACCCAGACTCCGCCTTGGCCCCACCCATGTGATCACACAGAAACTACGATGACAAAGGGACGACGAATTTATGTCTTTTTGTCTGATCTGTAGCTCAGTGAGTTAAGGATTTGCCTATGGAGCTGCAGGTCGCTGGTTCAAGACCAGACTCTGCTTAGATTTTCGCAAAATTCTGACAAAGACAAAGAAAGAAAAATGCCGGTGGTGGGTCTTGAACCTGCGACCCTCCGCTCTGTAGTCTCTCTTCTTATTCCCCTGAGCTATTCGCTCAGATACTAAATCTCCTTTTTTTTGCGCATTTATCATCTATTTTCTGTCGTTTTCGAGTTTTTTTTTTACTCGAGTCTCGACTCGTCCGTTTTTCTCAGGAGGTGGGACTTCAGCCTTTGTGCTGGAGGGTTGAACCCTCAGTTCCAAGACTTTCCAAAGCCTCGAGACCTCCCGAGTCCTCAGGACCTGAGCTTTCAGACAGTCTGAGGGCTGAAATTTTCTAAGTCCCACAGTAGATCTCTGTTAGTTTGAACCTTCAGACAGTCTGAGGGCTGAAGTTTTAAAAGTTTCTCAGTAGTTCTCTGTTAGTTTGAACCTTTAGACAGTCTGAGGACTGAAAACCTAAAAGTTCTTGAGTATTTCTCTGTTAGTTTGAACCTTCAGACAGTCTGAGGACTGAAGTTTTAAAAGTTTCTCAGTTCTTCTCTGTTAGTTTGAACTTTCTGGTTAACAGAAGCCTTAAAACTTGTGACCATGAGTCTTGATTTCACATTTAGACCATCCATCTGAGTTCTTCTCAGACCTTCACTTGTGGGTTTTTTAGAAATCCCGAACAAACTTTGATTCTCTTCACTGAACAGTAAAATTTGTGGAGATCAGAAGGTAACATTAGTTTGATCGATGCCTTCAACTACTAGTAGACTTTATCTGGAAAGCAGTTTTCTGAAATGAGTTCTTAGTAAATCTGTCCACAATCAAACCAAGAACATAGAAAGAGGAAATGTTTGAAGAAACAATTTAATGTTTTTATTTCAGACTAGAAAAGGCTTTAAGACTTTAATCTGTTTTTGCTCTTTTTGATCGTCTTATTGTCTCTTCTGTTTGATTTGATCTTCTAAAGTTTAACTGGTGTCTTTTCAAATCTTTTGTCTTTAGTTTGATTCTTCTTAAATGTTTAGTTTTGCTCTTTTCTCACCTTTTATTCTTTTGTAATGTCTGATTTGATTTTGTAATGTGTTGTCTTTTTATTGTTTGTTGTTTTTTCAAATGTTTTATTGGATTGTTTGAAAAATTTCCTTTTCTTTCCCAATGTTTAATTTTTTGATTAAATCTTTAAGGTTTTTCTTTTTAAATGTTTTACCACCTTTTAATGTTAAATTTTCTTTTTAAATGCTTCATTGTATTTTGTTTAATTCCCATTTAAAGTTTTATTGTCTTTAATTCTCTAATTAAACATTTAATTTTTTAATTAAATGTTTTGTCTTTTTAAAGGTTTAATAATCTAATTAGATCTTTTGTATTTTTTTTAAGTTTAATATTCTTCTTGTTTAAATGTATTTTTTAAATGTTTAATTATCTAAAATATTTCATCTTTAATGTTTAATATTTTTGTTTAAAAAATTGTTTAATTTCATAATTACATGTTTTGTATCTTCTTTTTATCTAAAGAGTTCGTTTAATATAATTTAATTTTATTTAATGTTTCATTTCCTTGTTAAAAGTTTTATTGTATTCAATGTTTTTTCCCTTGGACTTAATTTCTTTTTTTTAAATTTAATTTGTTTCTTTCATCTTTTTTTTCTGTCAAGATTTTAACCCCAACCTTAAAAATGAATCAAACTTTTAAATCACAATCATGAGTTAGTCAAATATTCAGTTTATCAATTCAACTTTATTTTTTTAACACCTTTCACACAGATGACAAAACTAAACAAAGAGAAAAAACTATGCTAAAACTATGATTAAAACTCAAAAACATACTTTCAGAAAAAAAAGATTTAACATAGTCAGAAAATTGTGTCCAGGGGATGGAGGGAGTTTATTGAAGTCTTCTTGGGCTCACATGGTAAATCATTTAGAATATAAACTTGATATTCAGTCTAAGGAAACTACAGAGCGACAGAAGAACCAACAATATCTCCTGTTTTCTCCTTTAATGAGTGAATTCTTGTGCTTTCAGACCAAAGAACTACAGACTCTTCACAACCTGCTCAAACTCTTCATACAGGACCTCACCACACGGGTCAAGAAGGTTTCCGTCTCATTTCTACTCTGAAGCTCACCTTCTCCTGCTCAAACTGCTGACAAATGTTTCTGCGGCTCTGAAGTCTGGTCTCCAGAACTTCTTAAAAACTCTCAAAGTCTCTTCTGCTGCAGGTTGCTTTGTAGAACTGTTCCAGAAAACCTCACTAAACCACATGGAGGGGCCTCAAGATAGTCGTCCAAATGAAACCATACAAAAACCAAACTAGCACAACCCAAACGCAAAAGTCTCCTGCAGCCTACCAGAGAACCTCTGAGAACAGAGAATCAGGACAGGAACTCTTACCTTCTGGACAACCAACATTGGTTCACAGACAAGAATACAGATTGTGTCTGACCAAAAACCTGAAAAGACTCACTACAGCCAAGATAAAGACACAACTCAGCTGCACCAAATCCACTAATCACTGCAGACACTAGCACCATGTGCTAACTGTGGCTGAAGAACCACATTTACCAAGACAACTATCCAATACAAAGCCCTAAAACACACCAAGAAACACATTAAAGACGATTTTACTGCTGGAAGCTGCAAGCCAACGCCTTAAAGAACAAACTAAAACAACGGCGCCAAACCCGGTTCAGTGGTGAAGAGCAGAGGAAATGTTTGTAACCAAACAAAGCAGGAAGACACTGAGCCGCTCAGGTGTTCCTGATAACACCAAGCAGCCACCTGGACAGCCAATAGGAACACAGCTTACTGGAAGTCCAGAGGGCTGGGTTAGTGAAGGAAATTTAGTTTAAAGTTGAGGCAGAAAGTTAACAAAGAAAGTTGAAAACCACCTTCTGATACCTGAAATCTCTGAGTTTTCACACAAAGAGGGGTCTAGGGTCGCTGAGGAGCAACACAAAAACAGGACAAACGCTGGTTTCCAGGGGGTTAGGCGGCTATTTATTTGAAAGAGTAAGTTTACAACAACACAACGTGAGCAGAAAAATCACAGTCTGTCTTTAGTTCAGCTGAAAATATTAGTTTTTGTCTTTTTTATTGACCAAACTTTTCAGGAAGTAGATGAAGAATAATTAAAGCACTCATGTAGAAGTCCAACTTATTTTGGATCCTTGTGGAGAGTTTAATCTTAGAGTTTGTAAAGCTGTTGAGTTTTTAGAGTCACATGGATTGATTTGACATTTAATAACCGAGTCCAGAAATAAAATTACAGTTGTGGATTTCTGTCATTTAGTCTGGACTAAACACATAACAGCAGCATAAATCTCAAACATCATTATGAGGTATTTGGACTGAAGTTTCTCACTTGATAATGATCAAAACATGAAATTTAGGTTGATTTAAAGGAATATTCCACCTTAAATCTTTGAATGTTGACCTAAAAGGTTGGTTTCAGGAAGGATTCCAAATACTATGTTGAAAAATGCGATTTTTCAACATGTTGTAAAAATGTGCCATATGAAGAAATAATGAAAAGGAGGCTGTGAAAAACACTCCAGAAAGGTTTTCTTTGAAAAAAAAATCATCATGAATTTTGCCACAAAAAAAACGCAATAGTATACTATGTCGAAAAAAAATGCATTTTTTCAACATGTTGTAAAAACGTGCCATATGAAGAAATAATGTAAAGGAGACCATGAAAAAGGCTCCAGAAAGGTTTTCTTTGAAAAAAAAATCATCATGAATTTTGCCACAAAAAAGTCATAGTATACTATGTCGAAAAAAAAATGCATTTTTTCAACATGTTGTGAAAAATTGCCATATGATGAAATAATGTAAAGGAGGCTGTGAAAAACACTCCAGAAAGGTTTTCTTTGGAAAAAAAATCATCATGAATTTTGCCACAAAAAAAACGCCATAGTATACTATGTCGAAAAAAAAATGTGATTTTTCAACATGTTGTGAAAAATTGCCATATGATGAAATAATGTAAATGAGGCTGTGGAAAACACTCCAGAAAGGTTTTCTTTGAAAAGAAAAATCTTCATGAATTTTGCCACAAAAAAAACGCCACAGTATACTATGTCGAAAAAAAATGCATTTTTTCAACATGTTGTAAAAACATGCCATATGATGAAATAATATAAAGGAGGCCGTGAAAAAGGCTCCAGAAAGGTTTTCTTTGAAAAAAAAAATCATCATGAATTTTGCCACAAAAAAAACGCCATAGTATACTATGTCGAAAAAAAATGCATTTTTTCAACATGTTGTGAAAACATGCCATATGATGAAATAATGTAAAGGAGGCCGTGAAAAACACTATGGTAAGGTTTCCTTTCACATCTGTAAACAAAACAAAAACGTATCAACAAAGTTTTCTGTTAGAGTTTGTGTTCTTCTAAGTTTAACGCCAAGATTTTAAATACTGTCATTTACTGCAAATGAATATCGACTCCAAATCTCTCACTAATAATCATCATCAGCCTTAAAAACACACAGAACACCCCTCTATACTCGACCACACTTAGTATAGTCCGGTTCCCCCTTCTATAAATCTGCTTGGAATCGTCCACTTCCTGTTTGTCAAAGTGGCCTTCTACCTGGACAGGTTTTGTTGGAGCTCATGCAACAAACATTTTGGGTAAGTGCACTTTAATATGGATGGATGACACTGAATTAGAGTCTGTTTTAATGAGACTGAGTTAAGATGTGTAGCTCTGTCATTAAATAGTAAATTATTTCCCAGAATTCACAGAGGAAAGTCTGAAATGTTTGCTAGGTTAGCGTCCCACATGTTCTTTGGCTCAGCTAAAGCTAACTCTCTCCAACTTCTGGATCTCTTGAGTTGCTTGTTGTTAAAATGTCTTGCTAGAGGTGCTGAAGCTCAGAAAGTCTGAGATGTTTGTTCAAAATAAGCTCATTCTCAAGTCTTATCTGAACTGTCCTCTTTTGTTTGAACTTTCCCTAAACTTAAGAGTTAATGGCAGAGCAGCACATCCAGACTCAGTCTCCTTTATGTAGAGATTAAACTTCAGTGTCATTCATTGATGTTAAAGTGCAGTTTTTCAAATGTTTGTTGCACATGCTCCCGACCAAACCAGTCCAGGTGGCAGACGATGTGAAGAGAAAGCTCCAGAGGATGAATATCACACATTTACGTTGGAAATAAATGTCCTTTCATTAGACATTGTCATGCAAATGTTGGATTTCCCTTTAATGATGTTCAAATCTTTGTTGAGTGTTTTGTTGATGTTGGTTTCTAAATGTTTTTTGACACTTGGCCCAAAGAATAAAACCTTCTACAGCTCACAAGCTGCAACAATTCACACATTATCAACTATCTTTCTGACTAAACTAAGATAAAAAGTGAAAAACTGTCTGATTCCTGCATCATGAATGTAAATCCTTTTGGTTTTTATGACAGTAAACTTAATATATTTGGGTTTGACATTTTATAAACCAAAACAAGAAATGAATTAGTGGAGAAAACAATCAACAGATTAATGGGCAAAGAAAATGTGTTTTCCAACATATATGGCTGAATTACTCCAACATTACAAGACACATACAATTTTAATTCCGTTTTATTTATATAACGCCAATTACAGGTCAGATTGTCTCAAGAGGCTTTATTTTTATATTTCTTTGTTATATTTAAAATATAACAAAGTAAGAAATTTCATCCTCTTGACTAATCCAATTTATTATTTGTTTTTTAAGAGACTAATCAACAACTAAAATAACTTTCTCCACTAAAACAAATAAACATGAGGTCAAATAGAAGGAACAGTTTTAAATACTGCAGTCCTACGACGACAAGAATAAAGTTTGTCAACAAAAACTAAATCTCCTGGTGGATTCCATTAAAGTCCTAATAAATGATAATAAAGTGTGATGCCAAAGGTTTGTGGTGCTAAAAATCTCCATGTAAAGATATCAAGTTGAACATCTGGATGGAGGTTGATAAAAGTTGACCTCCCTTCATTTCTCTGGAGTCGACTCCATGGATTTTATGGATGGTGGTTAAAGACCTGCTCTTCTAGTTGTCTTCTTTCTAGTCACTGTAAAAAGTCACACCATCCTCGCTGACTTCAACACCTCTTCATGACAACTTGTTCTGCCTCCGACCTGGTGGAAACTCCAGAAACTCGGGAAAACCTGTGGCGACTCGAAGAACTCGTCGGGCGGGGGAAGGTGTGGTGGGCGGTGGGGGGGTAGTGGGGGGGAGGCCGCCACCCACCTCCCCGCCTACTCTCCGCCCTGACTCCACCCAGACTCCGCCTTGGCCCCACCCATGTGATCACACAGAAACTACGATGACAAAGGGACGACGAATGTATGTCTTTTTGTCTGATCTGTAGCTCAGTGAGTTAAGGATTTGCCTATGGAGCTGCAGGTCGCTGGTTCAAGACCAGACTCTGCTTAGATTTTCGCAAAATTCTGACAAAGACAAAGAAAGAAAAATGCCGGTGGTGGGTCTTGAACCTGCGACCCTCCGCTCTGTAGTCTCTCTTCTTATCCCCCTGAGCTATTCGCTCAGATACTAAATCTCCTTTTTTTTGCGCATTTATCATCTATTTTCTGTCGTTTTCGAGTTTTTTTTTTACTCGAGTCTCGACTCGTCCGTTTTTCTCAGGAGGTGGGACTTCAGCCTTTGTGCTGGAGGGTTGAACCCTCAGTTCCAAGACTTTCCAAAGCCTCGAGACCTCCCGAGTCCTCAGGACCTGAGCTTTCAGACAGTCTGAGGGCTGAAATTTTCTAAGTCCCACAGTAGATCTCTGTTAGTTTGAACCTTCAGACAGTCTGAGGGCTGAAGTTTTAAAAGTTTCTCAGTAGTTCTCTGTTAGTTTGAACCTTTAGACAGTCTGAGGACTGAAAACCTAAAAGTTCTTGAGTATTTCTCTGTTAGTTTGAACCTTCAGACAGTCTGAGGACTGAAGTTTTAAAAGTTTCTCAGTTCTTCTCTGTTAGTTTGAACTTTCTGGTTAACAGAAGCCTTAAAACTTGTGACCATGAGTCTTGATTTCACATTTAGACCATCCATCTGAGTTCTTCTCAGACCTTCACTTGTGGGTTTTTTAGAAATCCCGAACAAACTTTGATTCTCTTCACTGAACAGTAAAATTTGTGGAGATCAGAAGGTAACATTAGTTTGATCGATGCCTTCAACTACTAGTAGACTTTATCTGGAAAGCAGTTTTCTGAAATGAGTTCTTAGTAAATCTGTCCACAATCAAACCAAGAACATAGAAAGAGGAAATGTTTGAAGAAACAATTTAATGTTTTTATTTCAGACTAGAAAAGGCTTTAAGACTTTAATCTGTTTTTGCTCTTTTTGATCGTCTTATTGTCTCTTCTGTTTGATTTGATCTTCTAAAGTTTAACTGGTGTCTTTTCAAATCTTTTGTCTTTAGTTTGATTCTTCTTAAATGTTTAGTTTTGCTCTTTTCTCACCTTTTATTCTTTTGTAATGTCTGATTTGATTTTGTAATGTGTTGTCTTTTTATTGTTTGTTGTTTTTTCAAATGTTTTATTGGATTGTTTGAAAAATTTCCTTTTCTTTCCCAATGTTTAATTTTTTGATTAAATCTTTAAGGTTTTTCTTTTTAAATGTTTTACCACCTTTTAATGTTAAATTTTCTTTTTAAATGCTTCATTGTATTTTGTTTAATTCCCATTTAAAGTTTTATTGTCTTTAATTCTCTAATTAAACATTTAATTTTTTAATTAAATGTTTTGTCTTTTTAAAGGTTTAATAATCTAATTAGATCTTTTGTATTTTTTTTAAGTTTAATATTCTTCTTGTTTAAATGTATTTTTTAAATGTTTAATTATCTAAAATATTTCATCTTTAATGTTTAATATTTTTGTTTAAAAAAATTGTTTAATTTCATAATTACATGTTTTGTATCTTCTTTTTATCTAAAGAGTTCGTTTAATATAATTTAATTTTATTTAATGTTTCATTTCCTTGTTAAAAGTTTTATTGTATTCAATGTTTTTTCCCTTGGACTTAATTTCTTTTTTTTAAATTTAATTTGTTTCTTTCATCTTTTTTTTCTGTCAAGATTTTAACCCCAACCTTAAAAATGAATCAAACTTTTATATCACAATCATGAGTTAGTCAAATATTCAGTTTATCAATTCAACTTTATTTTTTTAACACCTTTCACACAGATGACAAAACTAAACAAAGAGAAAAAACTATGCTAAAACTATGATTAAAACTCAAAAACATACTTTCAAAAAAAAAAGATTTAACATAGTCAGAAAATTGTGTCCAGGGGATGGAGGGAGTTTATTGAAGTCTTCTTGGGCTCACATGGTAAATCATTTAGAATATAAACTTGATATTCAGTCTAAGGAAACTACAGAGCGACAGAAGAACCAACAATATCTCCTGTTTTCTCCTTTAATGAGTGAATTCTTGTGCTTTCAGACCAAAGAACTACAGACTCTTCACAACCTGCTCAAACTCTTCATACAGGACCTCACCACACGGGTCAAGAAGGTTTCCGTCTCATTTCTACTCTGAAGCTCACCTTCTCCTGCTCAAACTGCTGACAAATGTTTCTGCGGCTCTGAAGTCTGGTCTCCAGAACTTCTTAAAAACTCTCAAAGTCTCTTCTGCTGCAGGTTGCTTTGTAGAACTGTTCCAGAAAACCTCACTAAACCACATGGAGGGGCCTCAAGATAGTCGTCCAAATGAAACCATACAAAAACCAAACTAGCACAACCCAAACGCAAAAGTCTCCTGCAGCCTACCAGAGAACCTCTGAGAACAGAGAATCAGGACAGGAACTCTTACCTTCTGGACAACCAACATTGGTTCACAGACAAGAATACAGATTGTGTCTGACCAAAAACCTGAAAAGACTCACTACAGCCAAGATAAAGACACAACTCAGCTGCACCAAATCCACTAATCACTGCAGACACTAGCACCATGTGCTAACTGTGGCTGAAGAACCACATTTACCAAGACAACTATCCAATACAAAGCCCTAAAACACACCAAGAAACACATGATGATTTTACTGCTGGAAGCTGCAAGCCAACGCCTAAAGAACAAACTAAAACAACGAAGCCAAACCCGGTTCAGTGGTGAAGAGCAGAGGAAATGTTTGTAACGAAACAAAGCAGGAAGACACTGAGCTGCTCAGGTGTTCCTGATAATACCAAGCAGCCACCTGGACAGCCAATAGGAACACAGCTTACTGGAAGTCCAGAGGGCTGGGCTAGGGAAGGAAATTTAGTTTAAAGTTGAAGCAGAAAGTTAACAAAGAAAGTTGAAAACCACCTTCTGATACCTGAAATCTCTGAGTTTTCACACAAAGAACGCCTGAACATGTCAAGCTGGTTCCATAGTAGAACCCTCATTGTAAAAATGTTATAGTATGGTGTGTTGCTCCATAAACATTATGACCCGGCTGCCTAGGGTTGCCGAGGAGCAACACAAAAACAGGACAAACGCTGGTTTCCAGGGGGTTAGGCGGCTATTTATTTGAAAGAGTAAGTTTACAACAACACGTGAGCAGAAAAATCACAAAGTCTGTCTTTAGTTCAGCTGAAAATATTAGTTTTTGTCTTTTTTATTGACCAAACTTTTCAGGAAGTAGATGAAGAATAATTCAAGCTCTCATGTAGAAGTCCAACTTATTTTGGATCCTTGTGGAGAGTTTAATCTTAGAGTTTCTAAAGCTGTTGAGTTTTTAGAGTCACATGGATTGTTTTGACATTTAATAACTGAGTCCTGAAATAAAATTACAGTTGTGGATTTCTGTCATTTAGTCTGGACTAAACAAATAACAGCAGCATAAATCTCAAACATCATTATGAGGTGTCTGGACTGAAGTTTCTCACTTGATAATGATCAAAACAGGAAATTTAGGTTGATTTAAAGGAATGTTCCACCTTAAATCTTTGACTGTTGACCTAAAAGGTTGGTTTCAGAAAGTATTCCACCTACAAGGTCCTCAAAACATCCACCTTAAAGGAACATTACACCAAAAATCCTTGGACATGCACCTAAAATGTTGGTTTAACCGAGTATTCCATCCAAAATCCTCAAAGAGACCTGAGGGGCTGGTTAAAAGGAATATTCCACCTAAAACCTCAAATATACACCCGAAAGGGTGGTTTAGAAAAAAATCCTTCAATGTAGACCAAAAAAGTTAGTATGGAGGAATATTCCACCTGAAATGTAGACCTGAGAAGTTGGTTTGGAAGAATATACCATCCTAAACATCCTTAAATGTAGACTAAAAGACGGTTTGGAAGAAAATTCCACCTAAAATCCTCCAATGTAGACCTAAAAGGTGAGTTTAATAGTATATTCCACCTAAAATTCACTACTGTAGACCTTGGAGGTTGGTCTGATGGTATATTCCACCCAACATCCTTGAACATAAACTTAAAAAGTTCATTCAAAGGAATATTCCACCTAAAATCCTTCAATGTAGACCAAAAAATCTTGGTGTAAAGGAATATTCCACCTTAAATGTAGACCTAAAGGATGGTTTGGAGTAATATTCTACTCTAAAATCTTCCAATGTAGACCTAAAAGGTTTATCTGATGGTATATTCTACCCAACATCCTGGAACATTTACCTAAAAGGTTGGTTTAATGGTATATTCCCAGAAGAACCCTTGAACACTGGGCTTAACGGTATATTCCACCCAAAATACTTGTACATATACCAAGAAGTCAGTGTAAAGGAAATGTAGACCTAAAAGGATTGTTTTAAGGAATATTTAAACTTTTATTTTCATTATTTAATAATCTGTTATCAGTCAGACCCCTGACAAACTTATTTTCATCAGTTTTTTAGTGGAAGTCACAAATAAAGGAGCTCTTGGTTTTTCCCGGCGTTACTGAGTCCAAAGCTGCTGTTTCAACACAGAACGTTCACATGGATCCACAAACCTCTCAGCACTCAAACACCCACAGACAGGAGGCCGGCTGGACCAAGGCTCGGCGGCGTCCTCAGACCCACGAGTCGGGGAGTCGCTGAACTTGTTGGTCCGGTTTGAAGGCCTCCATGTGGTCCAGTAGAAGTCCATGTAGTCAGTGTTGGCTTTGAACCGCAGCAACTGGCCTCCATCAGGTGGACCGGCTCATCCTTGTAGGACTCCTCCTGTAGCCTTGAGGGGACCACAGGAACATTCAGTAGCTGTTGGAGTTCTTCCTGTCAGGGTTGTGGTAGAACAGCTCTGGAGTATCTTGTACTTGTCTTATCTGGAACAATCTAACAGCCTAAACTGTTAACAGCGGTGTAAAGGAGCAAACACTCAGGCATAGATTAGGACTCAAACTAGATTTATTTTAGAAAACCAATCAGCTTAGAGGCATTTGTTCACACGTGTGGCTGAATAGGAGGCGGTCCAGATTTGAGGTCTTCACTCTGTAGGTTGTTTGTTGGGTGAGACTCTTGGACCTCCAACAGCTGACGTGGATGTTTGATGGTCTTCCTCTCTAGTGCCAGATGATTCCTCCATGAATTCAGCAGCTACAGACTGAAATGAAGCTCATGCTGCCGTTATTGAATTCCTGTTCCAGATCAAATGTTCAGAGCTCACCTTGAATGCAGCCGTCTGCTGTCTGATAGTTTTTCTCATTGTAGTCTTCAATAAAGTCTTTTTCCTCATGTCAGGATGTGGTGAGACTCTTTCTCAGTCACTGCAGACGTCCCTCATTGTGCATCTACAGAAAAGAAACAGAAAAACTGATCACTGCTTCAGCATCACAAACGCTCTCCAGCATTGAGAGTGTTTTAGGAATTCATTCATTGTGTTGTGAACTTTGAAGGAGCAGAAACTTTACAGCTGCCAAAGATATGAGCTCCAGTTCTGGATGTTTTAGGAAATGAAGTTCATCAAATGAACACTTGATTTTTGCTGATAACTCCATTAAAATATTGAAAAAATCTAACATAAAAACCTGTAGACTTTCAAGCAGCTTTTGTTAAAGTTTGTCTATAATTCTATCATCATGTTCTGGAACCAGGACTCTGCAGAAGTTCCTTCAAACAGATACTTGTGTGTTTCTCTATTTAAGGCTTCAGGTTTGAACGTACAGCAGAGGATTAGAAAGGAGTGATTTTAATATTTAAATCAGTCCAGTAAATGTTTGGAGTAAAAATGATTAAATTTGTGATTTAGATAGATTTGTGTCAATAATATTGTAGAGTCTCACTTAAATATATCCAAATTAGTTCAGTGTATTTACATTTTATAGAATATTTGATTTCTTAATCTCAATACTGTAGAGCAGACCTGGGCATCCTACGGCCCGCGGGCCACATCCGGCCCACCGGGCGACCCTGACTGGCCTGTATGAGGTCATTGGAAAATATTAAAAGTCAATGCAAATATATATCATCACAATACATGCAAGCAATACGCCTGCACTGCGTTTATTTTGAAAGGTCTGCTAAGTTAACGTTTTTTCGCGCGTGCTTTCCGTACTTAGCACAAGGTTTATGCGCTGATTGGTTTGTTGGTTAGCTTCAGCCCGGGAAGATGTCAGCTAACGGCAAAAAAGAAAGATTGATTCCGAATGCAGAGTTTTTAACAAGGCATGGTGTTCCAGGTATTTCTTCACTGAAGTCAGAGATAAAGCTGTGGGCTGGTTTGTGGCGAACAGATGGCGGTGCTCAAGGATTATAATCTGAATCGACATTACGAGACCAAACATGCGGAGAAGTACAAACTTTTGACTGATGCAGAGCGGGGAGGATATCTGAAGGTTTGCTAGCTAAACTGCTAAAGCAGCAATGACTTTGTTTTACCAAAGCTCATATCAAGGGATGCAGCAGTCAAGACGAGTTTTCTAATATCCTACAAAATCGCCAAAAAGAGTAAGCCATTCTCTGATGGAGAGTTTATAAAAGAATGTCTGGTGGACTCTGCAGCGCTTATATGCCCGGAGAAGAAAGGAGCGTTCGTTAATGTGGCCCTTTGGAGGCGAACCGTAACGAGGCGGGTGGAGAGCAGCGCCGAAAATCTGGAGCTTCAGCTGCACAACAAAGTAGACAATTTTGACGTTTTCTCCTTGGCCCTGGACGAGAGCTGTGATGTCCGTGACACAGCCCAGTTACTCATCTTTGTACGTGGACTAACAAAAAACTTTGAGATGATGGAGGAGCTGGCAGCTGTGCAGCCAATGAAGGGACCACGACGGTGAGTGATTTGTTCACTGAGGTAAATACATGCATGAATAAGCTGGGACTAAAATGGGAGAATTACAATTCAATTTTATTTATATAGCGCCAATTACAGTCAAATTGTCTCGAGACGCTTTACAGAACCCATATGCCTGACCCCCAGAGCAAGCCAAAAGGCGACAGTGGCAAGGAAAACACCCTTTTAACATGGAAAAAAACCTTGAGCAGAACCCGGCTCTAATGTGGGGGGACTCATCTGCCTGCTGGTTGGTGTTACAACTGATGGCTGTCCAAATTTGACAGGGGAAAATGTTGGACTTTTGAAACGGATGCAAGATAGTGACTGAAATAAACCCAGAACAGAAACTGATATTTTTGCATTGTATTATACATCAGGAGGTGCTGTGTAAGTCAGTGCTAAAAATCAACCACGTGACTGATGTTGTAGCTAAAGTAGTTAACTTCATCAGGGCAAGAACATTGAATTACAGACAGTTTGTTGTCTTTTTGGAGGAGATGATAGTGAACATGGTGACCTTGGTTACCAGACAGCTGTCAGATGGATCAGCCTGGGCAAGGTGCTGAAACGAGTTTGGGATCTGAGAGCAGAGATTCAAGAGTTGGGCATTGTACATCATTGTATTGTGTAATTTACTGTTTTTACTGAGATATATTGAACATTGCTCTAAGTGTAGTGGGGAACTGTTGTCTTTCTTTATGCTTCACGGTCATCTTAATGTAGATTTAGAAAAACTCACAACACCTCATAGCGTTCATGATGAACAAAAACTGACATGATAAGGCAAATTTCAAATCTCTGCCAGCTGATGGTCATATTATTTTAGAATAAATTCTGAGTGATGGCTTACTTACTTTGTTTGTAAAAACAGTGACTGCTGAAAAGTAATTAAAGCATTTGGAAAATCAGTTTCACATTTTAAGTATGTCTTTATGATAGTAAATATCTACAACTCAATAGGCAGCAATCATAGTTTGAATGAAAAAACAAAATCTTTCATTAAATAGTTGTGCTCTGTGTTCCACATTTTCATTATATCATTGTATTGTTTCATTTACTGTTTTTATTGAGATATATATTGAGCAGAGCTTTTACGTGTACTGGTTCGGCCCTTAACAACCGTCAAAGTTTCTCATGTGGCCCCGTATGAAAATTAATTGCCCACCCCTGCTGTAGAGTCTGACCCTAAATATTATAATAATGATGTCAATTTAAATAATAAATAATATTGTAATGCAGTCATAAACTTTAATCAGCTAAACTTGCATAATAAATATCACTGTACAATCTTAACCTGAACATTTATATTGAAGTAAATTTACATAAATCCCGATATTCTAGGGTCTTAACTGGAATATTTCTAACATGAATCTTTTTGTATTGTGCTGATAAACAACAATAACCCGACTTTCAGATAATATTTATTGTCTGTGATTGTGAGACTAAATTCCTCCACATTCTAAAATTTTACCTGTAGCAGCTGTAGGAATAAATAAAAATTAAATCTGTTCATTTCCACATTATGCACATTTATTTATTCTTAATATCTCAGACTGAATGGTAGCTGGCAGTAAAAACAAACTCATCTCCTGGACTGAATTTCCCAAAACGGAATCATGGACAGAATTTAACACTCATGTATCCATGGCAACACTAAAGTTTCTGCTTCTTACCAAAGTTCACAGCACAAGTAAAGATTTTAATGTAAAACTTCAGGAATGACTGCTAACCATAAGTATTCTGATCAATATTTCATGATCAATATGAGGACAGATGTTACAATTCCAGCTGTTGCATTAGACTGCAGTTATTCACAGAGAAATTAAAACATCACATTCCTCATAAAAACTAGATGGGACTTTTATTAAATAAAGTGTTGGTGAATAAACAGTGTAAAAAGTGCAAAGCAGCTCCATTAAATCAGGAGATGTGAGACTTCCACAGCATGGATCACCATCTGCTGTGTTGATTCATAGCTGAATGTCAGAATGAACTGAGCTAGAAAAGCTGCTTTGAGCTGCAACATTACAGTCTGACAATCCAACACCATCACAGTTTTCATCTGGTTGTTTTGCTCCAACATGCTGTGAAGTTCAGTTTTTACCTGAATCAATACAGAGATTCTATTTCCAACAATGATTGGAATAAAAATTAGAATCTTATGAGGTTATTAATGCAACTAAATCCTTTCAGATGGAAGGATTTACTTCTAAGTTCTAATTCAAGTTTCAGTTGGAGCACATTGCATTCACAAAGAAAAACAGCGATACCTTCATAGCAACATTTAATAAACCTAAAGCTTCCCTGTTGGCTCATTGGTGGAGTTTGTTACTGAGCATCTGAACCTTAAATCCAGTGAGACGACCATCTTCAGTCGAGGCCAGTCAGAGAACTTCAAGACCTTCCATCGGCTGGACCAGATGTGGCATCATCTCCCTCTGAACATCTGGATGACAGGAGAAAAGACAGAAATCAAACACAGATCACAGAAATACAATTGATTCACTTTCATCATTTTATAAAAGTAGCATGAACTTTATTAAAACTTGACAATATCAGTAATGAAAGTAAATGTTTTTATCTTGTGTTGAAGCTAAATTTAAAGTCAATTTTAATGACAGTTTATCCTGAGAGGAGTGAGAATGGAGCTTGTCTTTCCTTTTTAGAATATTCCCTCAAAATATTCTGTTTATTATTGGCTTTAGAAGCATTTTTCTTTACTTATTTATTTTTAGATACCTCAGACTGATGCACTTTGCTTGTTTGCAGATAATTTCAGGTACAATGACAATAAAGATCTTCTATTATAACATATTTTGCTAAAACAAGAACTGCAAACCTTCTCAACCATCTCTCAGGCTGCAAAATTCCAACTGCGACCAAGAATAATCTGATGTAGTTATTATTATAATCTTTACTGAACCAGCCCCGGAATTAATACAAATCTGTATATGGATATGATTTTCTCTGATGGGACCACTATGGAAGCTGTAGTAATTATTAACTATGCTTTGAAGGGAAAGATTGGGTCTTCATTCAGGTGGATAAAAAAAATGCTCTCCCTTTAAAAAAAAAACAAAAACAAAAAAAACCCAACAAAAAACAACTGTATACAATAAAGTAAATCTCTTCTGCACTGCACACATACTACACTTTTGTAGAACTCTGGATGTCAGAGTAAAGGCAGACAGATCCACCGATCAGCCACAACATTCTGACCACTGACAGCTGAAGAGAACAACATCCATCATCTTGTTCTAATGCAACGTTCTGCTGGGAAACCTTGACGTTCATGTGGATGTTTGACATGTACCACCACCTAAACACTGCAGGACAAACAACCCACTTGTCCCCATGGCAACAACAGTCCTTGATGCCAGCTGCCACCCTCAGCAGGACAAATTAAAACTACTCAGGAGTGGTCCGAGGAACACGACAGAGCTAAGCTGTTCACCTGGGTTCCACACTCCCCACATCCAGATCTGATGGAGCATCTGTGGGATGGTCCAGGATCAGTCTGGTCTAGGTAGGACCCACCCTGCAACCCACGGGATCCACAGAATCCACAGGATCCCCAGAGGTTCTGATGAACCACTGGGTCAGAGGAGTTTTAGCAGCATAAAGGGACCAACACAGTATTAGTCAGGTGGTCAGAATGTTAGACTGTTATATTGTCATGCTGATTATATGATCAGTAAATGTTACCATCAGTTACAACGTCCACATTGATCAGGAAAAAAACAAACTATCAATTCATTCAGAAACTGTGGGGTTAAACCTAAAAACACAGACCTCAACAGCAGTTTGTTTCAAAGCAGAACACCAGCCGGTTTTCACTAAAGAAGCTTTCAGAGCAACAATTAAATGACAGATTTGTTCTCATTAAGTTCACAGAGTCAGAGTCAGCCAAAATAATGTACACACATATCAGGAAAAGAAAAACTTTTATAAATATTTCATTTGTATAAGTACTTCTATACATATAGATACCTCTTTCAAAGTTTGATCAAATCACGATAACTCTGTGTCCTGTTGTACGATGTTTTCCCAACAGATGGCATTACCCTCATGAATGGAGCATCAACAAGTGACGTCTACAACACAACAGAAATGTCTGGAAGCCAGTGGCCACCACTTTGAGCACCTCTTGTAATTGTAGAGGCCAAAGATAACTTTTATTAATCTCGTGATGTCTGAATAAATTTGGTATTGAAATATTTATGCAAGTTTTTCTTTTCCTGATGTGTGTAAACATTATTTTGGCTGACTCTGTATAATGGGTTTCTGACAGGTCACCAGGCAACATCTTTTTATAATAATGACAAACATACCTGCATTCTACAGGAGTGATTTTCCTCATGTGCAGGTAAAGATGTGTGAGGAGCTTAGAGATGACAGGAGCAGGAGTCATCCTCACTAATTCAGCTTCCACCTAGAAACAGAAAGACCACAAAGAAACGCACTGATATACTCTCAAACGTTCAACCTCACAGCCTCAAAATATCTGTTTAGGAAGTGCTGTGTTTCTAAATTCTGCTGAAAGCATTGACAGACATTCTCTTACAAGGTTGTGTAAAAAGCAGCCTGTCCTCTGAGCTACTGAGAAATCTTCCTGAACAAAGTTTCTACGTGTAAATCGGCTCAACAAAAACTCAAGCCTCAGTCAGAGATAACAGGTATTGTAAATTATAAACAACTTTCTTTGTTAACTCAGACTTTCTGCTTCAACCTCACATAAAAAGGGGAGTTTAACTCATCAGGTGACTGAAAATGAATGGCTTGTGCAGTTCTCGATCCAAAAGTAGGATGTTTCAACGCATGTTTTACTACAAATACATGCAATAATAAATAAATACAATGAATGGTTGTTAGTTTATTCACTATTAATGTCACTTTATATACTGGATTGAACTTGAGCAGTGGAAGAGAGAAGGAATTTAATGAAATTATGGAGATTCAGAGAGGTCATGTTGCGAAATGTTAAGCGCAGTTTAATTCAAATCAGCTGAATGTTAAACTTCAGTGCAGCTCAACGGGTTTCAGTTAACCTTAAAGTAAAATAACCTTTTTAAAAGCTAAAATACACAGCAGAGAAATACAGGTTGAGACATTCATTCTAATAATGACGGACAGTTGCAGCAGCAACTAACACAGGTGTTCAGCGGTAAGTTAGCCACCTGTGTTAATTAGCCCGCTAGCTAACTTAGCCGCTTAGCTAGCTAACGCGTCCGGACCAACTGCTCAAACACGACAAAACACAACTCTTCACAAGTCGCTGACTTAACATACAACAAAACGACGCTACTGGTTAGAAGTATTTATCTTCTTACCGTGTTTTACTCCAAAAACAAGGTCAACAGCAGCCAGAGATGCTACCAGTCGTACCGACCATAGCTATAGATAGAAGACTAGATACGCTAGCGCTGTCTTCTGTCTATGGCAGGGGTCACTAACTGGCGGACCGCGGTCCGGATCCGGACCCAGACGCCGTCTAAACGGACCGGACCTGTAATCAGTAAATTTTAAATTTGACCGGTCGCTTCTGTTTTACCGGCACAGCTTTCCCAGTGTTTACGGCATTAGTTATCAGCTCAGGAAACACACAGACCAATTACGTACGAGTTCAGCCATCCCACGTGACGCTACTCAGCCAATGAAGTCTCTGCATTGCAGCTGCTAAACATCACAGCTCTGCGTTCAGTAAACAGTTGAGAGGTGAGGGACAGACAAAAAAGGAAAATGAATAAAGCGACACCGAGAGGGAAATAGCCCTGCACATGCTGACCATGTTTGGCTCAACATACAGCTGGAGGAACCTTTCTCAACTATGAACATAATCAAAACTGAATATCGTTCCAGACTGACCAATGAGCTCCAAATGTGTTTGAGAATGACCCTGACACCATTCAGACCACAATTCAAAATACACAATTCAAAAAATACTGGCAGGGCAAACTGCAGCTCAGTTCTCCCATTAAGCAGCAGGTATATAAGGGGAGTAACAAGACAGGAAAAAAAATGTAAAAGTGTTCAATTGTTTACATTTTTTGAGATTTAGGTATTGTTAAAGATGTATATAAGCTGGTTTGGGTTGTTCAGTCCTTATTTTTTCAAGTTCTGCACCTAATTTTAAGATGTACAATTATATCAAAAGTTATTTGTTAGTAAATGTCAAAATGTTTTTGAACCATACTGAATTTATTTGATTTGATGGTCAGTTATTGATTACATGCACACGCTAATAAAACTTCTAGGTTACATCAACATATATCGCACTAATTGAAGTCAGACTTTATGATGTTTCGAACCTTTGCTTTAATACATTTTCTCTGACTGGACCTCTTTGAATTTTAGTTGAATACCCCTGTGCTAGCTAGTTTCTGAAATATATTGCAAGGTTAACATTACTATTGTGAAATGAATTCCAAACATTACCCAGAGTAGAGCTAGAACTATTAGTAGATTAATGCATTAGTTGTGGAATATTAAAACAAGTAATCAACAGTTTTTAAAGTATTTTTTTTAAACAAGAAAAATTCAAAATTCTAATTCTGAAGTATTTTGTGTTCTTTTTTTTTAACTCTCCTGTGACAGTAAGCTTAATATATTTGGGTTTTACACAAAAAAAGACATTCAAGGACGTCATCTTGGGATTTGGGAAACACACTGACTTTTTTCAAACAAACAACTCACATTTAATTGAGAAAATATTTGTCAGTAAAATTCCTGTTTAATGCACATTCTTCCCCATAAAAGATGTGCAGAGCCATTTTTTCCCCACATATATTCTGAAACCTCTGTTGTTTATTTCAAGCTTGCTAGCAGTCTTTTTCCCGCTCTCTTTAGCAGAAAATTATGTTTCTGGGCATATTTCCGATTCCTGTCAATCAGTGGGTGGATGCGACTCTGTGACAGGAATTTGTATCGTGTCAACTACATGCTTGTGGGTGTCATTTGTATTTTAATGATTCTGATTCTGCTTATTATTTCTGGTTATTAATGATTCTTGATTCAGATTTTTCCTGAGTTGTAGGCTGTGATTGATTCTGTGGTATTATAGTAAACATTTTTCTGCATTGACTACTTTTACCTTTAGTATTAATGCACATTTTTCAGGTTTTACTTCCATACTTTAAGTAACATTTTTAGTGTGAGACTTTTGCAGTTTGATGTTAGTACATTTACTTAGGCAAAAGTTCTATAAAGGTAAGCATATTATATAAATTATTATCGTTACTATGTTTTTTGACAAGTGAGATTAGCACAACCTCAGTCTAACTGTCCATCCCCTTTAAGGACGGTGTGTTTGCTGTGGGAATTGAGTTTCTTCTGGTGTATGAGACACGCAGCAGCACGCAATGTTACTTTAGTCTTTCAGAATGCTTCTTAATAATAGTTACTGAATGTCTTTGTGTTTGCCGTCAGAGCTGAGAAATAAAAATCACTGTTCATGTTACTACAGATGAGGTTTGTCAAATCTCCACTGACTATCAATATCTGTTACCAGCAGAAACACAGAGCTATAGTAATCGTACGTATAGTGGCAGCGAAGTCCGAGGCCGTCTTTGGTAGCAGTAGCAGCAGCATTTTCTGCATTCAAGTGATTGCTACAAGACAAACACACAATCTGTGCTGCTCACCTGCTAATCAGGCAAACGGCCTGGAGTACTAGACCAGGACTGAACAAATAATCGATTTCAAATTGAAGTCATCATTTGAAACAAGGCAATTAAGACATCACAAGGCTGCAGTTTAAGGTGTTGGTTAATCAGTATGTCTGATGCAGGATTTAAACTCTTATCCATGGTTCTACAAATTCCTTTTTGACAAATTTTTGATGGCAAAGCTTCATTACACAGTGAATATTGAACTGTTTCAGGGTCCAATCACATTTGTTAAAAAAAAATGACCTAATATATGATTTCCCCAAAATTTTCATCTGCTTGACTCATGACTTAAGACAAATACATTAGACAGGAAAACACCATGCATTCCTCTTGATTGTGCAGACTGATAGTGGTAAGTGTTTTCAGAATGCTGTTTACGAAAGAAATAACTGATTAATTAATTGTTTAGAAGTTCATAAGCAGAATTTAAACCAAATTTTCTTAATGATTTCTGTGGATTTGGACTTCTGGAGCTGGTTGTTGAGAAATAGCCCTCTTTGTAAAGGCTACACACCCTCAGACCCACACAAGACAAACGAACAAAGTGAGGAGCTGCTCAACAAAACATTCCTTTATCATGTTTCCTGCAGTTAGAAGCCTCACAGGGCGCCTTTAACTGAGATGATTGAAAAATCACTAATAGATTAATTTATGTAGAACATCATCACCTGCATCCCTACGTGAAACGGCGCCGAAATGAACTTCTTGACATCTCTTTCTCAGCTTGTTTATCTAGCTCAGCACTGACAGCGCAGTTTTGTGTTTAACATCATGCCGTAGGTTTGTCTCCTGGTTACAGCAGCTCCTGTTCGTCCTCTCTCTCCTCACACTCCTCCACAGCTGAGTGACAAAAGTCTCTCCTG
Source organism: Amphiprion ocellaris (assembly GCF_022539595.1). Lineage (NCBI taxonomy): Eukaryota > Metazoa > Chordata > Actinopteri > Pomacentridae > Amphiprion > Amphiprion ocellaris. The sequence continues at coordinate 13,047,797 of NC_072778.1, read as the reverse complement.
AGTGAAATCATGCATTTCCTTCTCGCCTTTATCTCTGATGGCCATTCCTCGAGCGTGCTGGTCATTATTTGCTGCTGGGTGCGAAGAAGATGAAAAGTCTACCTTGTTTGCTTGCTTGCACACTTTAAACCCTTCTGCGCTAAATGAGTTGTTATGTTTCAACTAGAGCATTATTAATAATCTTGGGTTAAGATGCAGAGCTGAAAAAAATCGCGAGGCCTGAATGGAATGCCCTGTATTTTTTATGAGTGTTTGTGCCGGTGTGTATTTGTGTGCTTGCATGTAAGTTTGTATTCGCGGGGTCAACCCTTTTATCCTTGTCTTTCAGGATGGAGTGCGTGAGTGTTTGTGTATTTCTGCATTCTCCGCAGGGACTATTTCAGTTGAGGGCAAAGAACACAGAGAAACTTTGAAAGAGCTTTTATGTACTTTTGAGTGAAATGATCCTAAGAAAGGCTTTTTATAAAGAATACTTTTTATTCAGGCTTCCACATCCAGAAGGGCACTTACTCAATTACCAAGCTCCCTTCCTCCCTTTTTACATCCATCAATCCCGCCTCTATTCTTAGGCCTGTGTCTGTGTTGTGTGTGGAGGCACTGCTGTGGGCAAAGAGCATGAGCTTAGTAGTAAGCAATGTAGGGCATGTCAGTGAGTACACAGTGAGTCAGTCATTTGTAACCGCTTTTTGGCCATATTGTAACGTCAAAAGATCATGCAGCCAGAAAAAAGACAACATATTTGATTACTAATCTCACTAATGTTGACTATTTTTAAAGCAGAAGTTTATTGGCCTCATACTTTTTACGTTGCTTTAAAAAAAAAACAAAAAAAAAAACCCTTTGATAGCAGGCATTGGCTGAGGTAGAATATGGCATGTACAGATAAGGCTGATATTGTATGACAAGCTAACTGAATAAGAGGTAAACTCATTCTGTCGCCCTCACTTTCACATCTCAACTCTCTTTTAACTGCAGCCTTGTCACTCAGTAGCCTGAAAGGCAAGACCTCACACAGGTTTGACAGATGAAAGTCTCCTCACTTCATCGCTGTTTGACATTTTACCTCCCAGAAAAGTTTCAGCCTCTCCTCCCTTTCTTTCTCTCCCTCAATCTCGTAAACACACACACACACACACACACACACACACACACACACACACACACACACACACACACACACACACACACACACACACACACACAAACAGACACACACACGCACACACACTCCTCTGGATGTGAGTCCATCTTCTCTGCTCCTGTCCATCTGCCTGGCAAAATGGGACCTCAGACAAAGGAGACGGAGGCTAACTCAGTGATCTGAATCAAATGGCAAGAGGAGGAGGGTAGCAGAGGAAAAGAGGAGTGATGGGTGCCAGGGAGGGAGCACAGGAGACAGGAGAGACAGAAGGGTTGGACGGTGAAGGGAGGCATGAGGGGCTAGATGTGAATTTTTTCTGACAGGTTGAAGTCTCCTCTGAGCTGACCCTCTCCCTGCTGGGAGACATGTCTCCTGGATGTGGGTGTGCTGAGGCAGGATGGAGAAAAGGAGGTGTAAGAGGGAGCAATGAACTGTGATGCCATCCTGAATGCGGTAGGAGCAGCAATAATCATCACTGAGCATGCAGTATATTAATTTGACCCCTACATCCCAAAGCACAATCTCTTGCAGGAATCTGCCAGTATTAAATTTCCCTGGTTAGCTTAACACCACCATCGCTCAGCGTCAGGTCTCATCGGTGGGCATAGTGTTACCAGCCGGCACTTGAAGTACAGTGACACAGAAGACACATCTGCTGTCTGTCTCATTTTAAAATTTCATGTACTAAAAAAAAAACCATATTGATTTGTAAGTAGTAACACTCCGGCAGGGCAGGCTGAACAAACACGGTGACAAGTGACTTGCAGTGACTCTAAGGGCCGTGAGGAAAAGAAAAAAAAAAAACAAGATGAAGAGGGCAGATCATTGGTTTGAATGACTGGGGAGGAAGCCTGAGTGTCTGTAAGTGTTCAACAGAGGAGTAAAAATGTGTGTTCTGGTCCGATAGTTGGAGGCATTTATACAGCTGATCCTGGACGGTGAGTGAAAGAATCTTTTACGCAGCATATGAATTAATGCATTGGAGTCATTTAGTGCTCCAACAACTGAAGACCCACTCTGCTGAAAATCTTCTGTTTTTTTTTTTTTTTTTTTGCTCTGTTAATATGACCATTGAGTGTTTTATAGTCTGAAAAAACATGGGTTCAGACTTGTGGAGTTTAACAAACCAATCCTTTCAACCTGCAGATTAGAACTTTCTATATCATTATTCATTTTCAGAATCAGTTTCCTGCTCACACATACGGCTGAATTCCTCCAATATTACAACTTGGCCTTATGTAGTGTAGAGTAGTTTTACTGTGTTTGAGCAGCGTTGCAGTTTATCTGCTGTCCTCCTGCTGCAGAGAGCAGGGAGGGGTGGATGAAGAAAGAGGCAGAGACTTCATAAATCTGCACATTCCACAGAAGGCAACAGTGTAGAGTTGCATCTAAGCCTTTTTCAGGCAGGAAAAAAAAATATTTGACTTCGACTCACATAAATGAGTTTTCAGGGGCTTAATCAATAGTCAGAGATTTTAGGAATTAGTTAGTCAAACGGTATCAATTAATTTTGGTCAAATATGCCAAAATCTTTTGGTTTCCATCCTCCAAAACATGAGGATATTCAGCATTCACTGCTTTAATATCTTGGCAAATTTAAGAACTTTTGGTCAAATAAACCAAGAAATATAAAGACATAACCTTGGGTGTTGTGAAAAGCATTTTTTTCAAGATGAATTGGTTTTTGGAAAATAATTCACAGATTAAGTGATGATAAAAATGATTCATTTGCACAAAGTGTCCAAGGCCTAGCAGCTGTGTTTGGCCGTTCATATGCACAGCGGCTATTTAATCTGCATGCTAATGGTAACATGCTAATGCCATCGTGTTTAGGTTATTATGTTTACCAGTTAGCATGTTAACCAGAAAATACAGCTGAAGCAGATGACAGGGTCACTTGTTTTATACAAAGAAAAAATTTGACCACAGGTTTAATTAATCAGGTTAAAGCTCTAGTAAACATAAACGTATAAACATTGAAACCACCTACCTAATATTAAAGGCCCTGCTTGTACCACTAGGACAGCTCCGATCAGTAGGGGCATGACGGATCCTCTGATGGTTTCTGTGCTGAGACGTTTGTAGCGGATCCTTTGGGTGCTGTGGGCTTGCTGCGTGGACTCTCTGGTGCATTTCGTGGTTGCTTCAATCAGATTGAGATCAGTGGCGTTTGCAGGCCAAACCAACATCTTGAGCTCTTGGTTGTGTTCCTCGAGTCATTCCTGAGCATATTTTGCAATATAGGATTTTTTTAGTCTGAAACATAGTGGTGGATTGAACTGACAGAGAAACTGACTTTGCTGTAACCAAATCATATTTGACCTGCACTTTAGTGTGATCACCCAGATCATAAAATACTAATTAAACTCTCAGGTAGTGGCCTCACACTTTCACGCACCACTGGAAATGAAAATGATTGATGACAGACTGGCAGACAGAGAATCAAAGTTAGCATGACCTATATTAATACCAAATCCTCAGGTGGGTAGTAGCAGGTTAAAATTATCCTGTCAAATGTCATATGCCACTTTTTGCATTAAATTTGTACTTTTCACTCTTATTTTAGCTGACCTTTCGAGAAAAATTGTACTGTTTTGCTTTTAGATGTATTTATTGTGCTACTTTATTTTCTGTTAAGACTGAGACTGGATTATATCAGTCCATCAGTATAAAACGTTTTATTTCAGTTGATGTAATCAATAATTATTTGTATTTTTTAAATCGCCTGAAGGCCAGAGAAAAGGGGTTTATTTTGAATTTCACCACCTTTCTTTGAATTTGACCACTTTAGCCTAAATATCAAGGTACTCAGTACAATTAACAGTTAAAAACACAAAGTAAATATTAAAATGTACAAGGATGAAGCAATAATCTCATCTTAATACATAAAAAATACAGAAAGCAAGTGAATCCGGAGGTGCACTGAAGATAACGAGGCAAAGCCGCTGCACTGCGGGGAGGTTAAAGTTGAGAGAGGTTGACCAGGATTAGGTATCACCAGACAGGGAACCCTGCGCTGGCTTATGTGTGCAACCAGACATAAAGCCTTGGGAGCTGGCTGCTGGGAATGCGTTACACAGGAGGAGGAGGTGGAGAACACAGGGTATGTGGGTGTTTTTTTGACCGCAGAGCCCACCTCACGATAGCGAATGCCTCAGCCTCCAGCATGCTTCTGCAATTTTTTTTTAACCTGTAGAGCATGTGCAGTAACCTCCGTCTTCATTAAATGCGTAGGGAGTATGTGCAACTGGCTCCCGCTTCTATGTGAGGGATGCCTTTTGGGCTGGTGTGCATCGTGTGATGAATTCGGAAGCTATAGTAATGCAATTTTGCCGCTCTGCCAGAATGGCCTCACAGCACAGTGCTGTTCCCAGGGTCTTGGTTGAGAGGCTGGTGGTCTGCCAGCACCTCATCCTGCTGCTGCAGTCATCCCCCCCCCCCCCCCCCCCCCTTGAGTCAACTCTCCGGTCACAGTGGCTGCAGCTACAGAGGGAGATTGAGGTGATATGAAGCATGCTTCCGCTAAAAATCTTTTTCCTTTGTTGAAGTTTAGCTGAACAGTGGTAGCAGCTAATATGAACAGACCACAGCGCATCTGTCTGTCTGTCACAAGAGACCAGGTAAATACCAGACAGTGAAAACTACCCTCGCAGTGTTTGACATTCTTAAATTCAGATGACACCGTGCTGTTTATGGCACGCTCGCCGGGAGAACATTAGGCGATAAAATTCCTCCACAGAAGTATTTTATCGACACGCCCGCTCACCCTGAACACACACATATGTGCATTTATCAAACTCTCATGTTTAAGCGCTAAGTGCTGCTTGAAGGAGATTTCTCCTCAGGCAGAATTAGCTCAGGTAAGGAGGGAATCGTTACTGTCTGCTTTTTTCTCATCTCCATAATGTTTGCGTATTCCATTAGGTGGAAATGCAAAATGGAACATAATTATGTTGTACTCCCGCTGACAACTGATCTGTCACCAGGCGCATTAGAAACCACGACTGTGTGCCGCGTGAAGAAAGAGCGCAGAGAGAAAAAAGAGAACTTGTGTGGGCCTGGCTCATCTCTCAGAGTTTGACAAGGCTACTTACCTGGAGGTTGTAAAAATAAAAAACAGGATAAAATAAATAAATGTGACACGTACGCACAACTGTACCCCGAAGCTCATTAGACAAACACGCTTCGAGTATCTCATTCCTAGTTCCACCATCCCAGCCAAGACAGATCTCTCACCCTTGTAGCAAGCACAATTACACCAAACCAGACAAATATAGCACAGGGGTATAATCTTTCTGAATCACCTGGAAAGCCAAGAGGATAAAAAAAGCCGCCTTTCTTTAGAGCTGCAGTGCCGGTGCCTTGTAAGGAACTAGGTTGGCCTCTTTCAGCATGTTTACTTGCAGCCAAGTACAAATTAACCTCCCAAGATCAACAATAAACCTAATTAGAGTTGTGTTCTGCAGCACACATCTCTAAACACAGATCACAGCTTGTTGAGAGATGAATCTCCATCTGTCTTGCTGCACACTGGGAGGAGGAGAGACTCAGAGAAGATCAGTCCCAAGATTCGTCGAATGAAGCTTTGTGTGTGTCGGTGTGTGTGTTGGTGTGTGTGTTGGTGTGTGTGCGAACACAAGGAGGGAGTGAGAGAGGCCCTCGTGGCCACGGGGTTGCTTCCCCATGTCAGCCCTTATTTTATGAAGTCATGCTGCAGCGGGGGAAGTGGGACATGGCACATGCAGGGAAGAACACGGCATTGGATTTGAGCGTGTTCGGTGGCGGTGGTGGGGCTGTAACGCTAAGGGGCTCGGACAGGAGCAGCTCTGCCATGCAATTTGACACTCACTGCTGGGACTCAGACAGCCAGGCAGGGAGGAACACACGGCCGTGGAAACAGGACGAGTCCACTCTCACAGTGAACTGCACACACACGTGTGCCGAGTTTAATTTTCCCCACATTTGCCACGCTACAATAAAATACGATCTCGCATTATTATTAATTTCAAACCCAAATTGCCTGTAACACAGTCGGGCACACAGCTTGTATTTTCAATTGTCTACAAAAGATGAATTTCAGAGAAAATGTTTCCCCGGTTATCATATTAAATCCTTTAGTATCAAATAATAAATAAATTATTGAATTTCTTTCGCTGCTTTTCCCTGTCCTCTAACGCAGGCAGGGAAAAGTTGTAGTCACAGGGGAGACTTTAAGGTCTGAAAATGATTAAAAAAGGTAATTTTTTGGGGATATGTATTTTGTGACTGTAGTAATTTCCCTAAGCTGCCGTTGGACATGACAGCATTATCACTGCCTTTGACACTGTGCAAGATAAAGCAGTGGGGACACCAAGGTCCAAATATGTTGCTTTTATAGGTTGCAGCTGTCCCATTCATCATGAGCTAACACCATGAGCTCTCTGTAATCCATGTCCATAAGTCAGCGTGGGGCAGGTATTTTCTGCCCTAACTACAAAGTAAACTGAGGATGTAATTTTGAACCTGGCAAAACAAAAGGTGAACGGTCGATAAGGAAATCTTTAAATACGTAATTAAATGCAGAAATATGCACCATAAATACCAGACAAAGTATCTTTCAGAAATCAGTTTATATAACAAAGTGGTTATTATTTAGTATCATATCCCATTACATATTCTATGGAAGGACAATGTGCATAACCATTTTGGGTTTTTTTTTTTGTTTGTTTTTTTCATGTTCCTAAGGATACAAATAAACTTAAAATGTTACAAATATAAATGTTTCTTAAGACATTAAAACATACTCAATGACAACAAGGAAGGTAGGCAGGGATATGGCAGCTTACACATTGTGGTCGGACAGGGTTTGTTTAGGAGCATTGCTTGTTGATTCAGCCGCAATTGGGTCTCGCACAAATCAATAGTAAGCACTAACAAAGTAGGAAAGAACTGGATATGTGGCAGCTGGGAACTATTTACTAAAAGAAATACTTTGCAAATAGTTCACTCTGTTAGTGGCAATGTTGTATTTGCGAATCTTAAACAAATCTTTGCTGCCTGAGCAGAATATCTTGCGAGGTAAAGTGCATTGCAGTGAGTGTAAGTAACGTTGCAAACTTTTCTTTTGCTCTGGGCGCTTCCCGCCAGTCACCACATAAATGGCACCTTTACATACATACCCCTGCCTCCTCGTTCTTACAATTACCATGAGCACAAGTCATATCATCAGCTGAGGTTTGTTAGTTACAAGCGATACGATGATGGGATGATGGGATGTTTTCCACACTAATATGATGTACCAGTTCAGGTCCTTGGACCCGAGACTCTCTCGCTACTTTCTATAAAAAACACACAATTCTGATTATCCTAAGAGATGAGATGGGAGGAAAAATACAACAATCACTTACAGGGATAATGAGGAATGTTGTCATTGTAGAAGTTTCTCTTGTAATTAAAATAATGTTTTCATCTACAGCTTTCCAGCCATTCGGTCTGATAAAACCGGAGGATTTACGATGCAGTTTTGCTATTTAGTTTTGTGTTGCCTCATTCAAACAACATAATGTGTTCATAGTTTTCACTGTTGCAGGGATGTGCATGATGTGGAACTTCTACAATGGCTAACACCGTAGCTCGTAGCTCAATACAATGGAATTGTTACAAAAGTTTGTTTGTCCAAATCACTCCAAACAAATTGCATCTTACAAAAGATGGGTGAGCGTTTCAGATACGAAATACCACGACTATCAGAATCACATCAAATCTCCTACTTAGAATGACAGTTCTTAATTGGATCAATGTTCATCAAACAATGGCTAAAATAAAATTTTAAAAAGTTTATACGCCTGTACAATCTTTCTCATAGTTTTAACTAAAAGATCTGAGAACATTTTTTCCAAAAAAAGAGAAAAAGAAAAGAAAAAAGAAAAAAAAGAAAAAAGTTGGCACAAGTGAAAGAAAATCTAAGTTGTTTAAATAATGAATACAGTTTTTTTTTAGTCAAATTATTCAAGAAACAGACAACCACAAACCACTGGTTGTTTTGGTAAGTACAATATCCAATCAGAAAGGAGAATACACCATTAGACACTGGTGTTGATGGAGGACTGGTATTAAAAAAAAACAGATTTTACTCTTTATAATAACTGGACAGGTGTTGTGGTGTAGAGGACAAAGGGACGAGGGACGATTAGAAGGAGGAAGTCACTGCCTTTGACGGCACATCTCTACCACTGCCGTGTACAGCAAGTCCTGAAAACTCCTATCAACGCAGAATCCCTTATGCAGAAAACTCATTCTCTCTGCTTTCTCTGTATGGCTGCTCAAACCCTATATTCAGAGGAGAATTATTGTCTTCTTAAATATGCAGACTTCTCAGAGCATTGTGGGTGCACCTTGAGCCGAGATGATGTGTAAAATTGCATTTTTAGAAGCATGCAGGCTGGGAGAGGAGGCATCATGAAACAGACACATCATAAGCAGCACCGGCAGATTGTTTAAATGAAAAATCTCCATCTAGCCAGTCCAGGAGTCGAGCGCACTGAATCCTATTTTGCCTGGGTTCCTGTTGAGCTGGCATGGTGCACACACACACATATACACTCGTCCGGGCAGAAACACACAGACACACAATGGCCAAAGCTGAGTTATAGTGTTAGTAAAGTAACTTACATTATGGAAAAAGGGTCACCTATGCCATTAGTGCTGGGGAACTGGAGGTTGTTAAGAGACTCACTTGCTAAGACAAGCATCATCTTGTCTGCTGTGCCCCTCAGTTGATTATTCTGGTCGCGCCCAGTCTCAATGCGGACTCAGTGGTTGTATTTAGTAGCAACTGCTTACAGCTGAGGGAAGTGAGGGGACAGGGTGGCCCCAGGCATGAATATATGAATAAATAGTTCACGTGAAGCTGTGTGACACTAGGTCCATACAGAGAAACAAAGCTTACAGTAGAGTGTCAACTATCTCGTACACAAACACTCAGCATCAGGTGATTTTGCTGCAGTGTCACACACTCCACCAGGAAACAGGGTTTTTTTAATAGAGAGGTTTGTGGTCTTAAAACCCTTTCTGAGTTATGAATTCCCCCAGCAGATTTTGAATGCTATTTTTTTCCCTCCCTAAAGGGTTTATTTAAATCAAATAATGCGTATGGTGCATGTAAAAACCAAAAACATTTTGGATTTTGTTTTCAATTATATTGCAAATAATTTAGAATTATATTAATTACACACGTTTAAAAAAATGTGTCCTTTTGTGGAGATTCTAGTTTTCCTACAACACTTATTATATTAATGTTTTAAATAGCCAACAGGAAAAAATAAATCAATTGAGAATATGCTTTGAGAATTCTGAAGAGCAAACTTATCAACACTGGTCTCTAGACAGATTAATAATTGCTGGACTGCTTTTTTTTCCCTTTTTTTCTAGAGCCCTCATATTTAAAAAAGTGACACAGATTGAAATAGGTTATTAATGAAAATGCTGTAATACCTTCGTGTCATCATGTGTCCCCCACAGAAAACCTGTGCAACCACAGGAAAGGTCAAAGAGTTCATGTTAGTTCCTCCAGGCAGTTATATGCATTTAAAAATGTGTCAGTCTCTCATGTTAACAGCAAAAGCGACCTTGGGACAGAGATCAGCACCCGAAGGCATCGGTTAGATGCTACACAACTAAAAATAAAATGCATCTTGTCAAAATGGAGATTACAGTTTCAAGATCCATGAGTCACATGCTTTGAGATATTGGTTTAGACAGGGGCCAGCTCTTGTGGCTTTGTGGGATATGCAGTGAAGTGATTCATGGGGACTTGTTTTAAATTTACCACTGAAAATTGTCTTGATGTCAGTTGAAGGAGGGATTGACAGGGGAAAGAAGAAAAAGACATTTTAAAACAGCTCCTCCCTCTTCGGTTAAGAGTTCAGCGTTGAAGAAAACGTTAGCAGGTTGAAATCCTGCCAAAATGGGTGTTGAATCCCTGTCTTCTATTAAAGGACAGCTGCCCCACTGTTTGCTGAATAAACGGTATAAACGGTGCACGGTATGTTCTCCAGGATAAGCGTACACTACTTTGCAGTCCCTCTTGGCAGAATGTCTATATTTTAATTCACTGCAATGTTTGATGCATGTTTCGTGTGAAAACTACGTAGTATGCTGATTAGAAAGGGATTAAAATAGAGAACTTACAAGAATTAAAATGGATTTTCAGACAATGAGAGCCATTCATTTTAGAAAGCAGTAGCGTTTTTAAATCAAACCATGTAGGGAGTGCACGGCCATGAAAAGTAATGAGAAATTATTGAATAAATATGTAAGGCATCAGATGAATGGCATGATAATTGAGTGTCAGAGTCTTCAGTTCTGTGTAGCTTTTTCAGGCATTTTTGTTCCATACTCGGTGCTGTGTGTGTGATTCCTTTGAGTGTGAGTGTGCCACAGTGAGGGGTGGTCCGTCCCTCCTTCAGATGTCTTCCACGTCTCCTCCTCGCAGGCCTCTTTGGCACTTATCTAGCGTCTTGTGGTAGGCGCGGGTGATCATCGAGCTTGGTGATTTGCGTTGTGGCGCGAACGAGACCTTTCCAGGACTGCGCGGCGGTTGTCTGTAGAGAAAAAAAAAGAAAAGAATCAGAAACAGAGCGTGAGACTGAGAAAGAACAAGAAAGCGTTGTTGCATTGATCCATACTGGCGCAGGAGCTCAACTAAATGAAAGACTGTATAGAGGAACTAAAGGAGGCAAAGAAAAGAGACGGAGAGGAGAAACAACATGAAGCAAATCCGAGCTGATTGAGAGCGGAGCAGCAGGGGAGAATGGAGAAACAGAAGAAGCTGCTGGAGTGGAGGTGCTTGTGTCTGGTGTCATAGTAACTCCATTCAGTTCCTGATCCAGGCTTCCACTTAAGAGCCCCTCAGCTATTCTCACATCGGATGCAGCATATGCACAGTAGAGTAAGTAAATGCACATATGCGGGGGCACCCACAAACCACTGCGATAAACATGGAGGGATGAGGAATAACAAGACTACACATATAATGTACATGAGGGACTTTAATATTTCCATTTCCTGTTTGTGTGTTCAGCTGTCTGTGGTCTGAATTTCCGGGTATAGACTGTAGGTATTAGCCTGCCATTTTTGCTGCGTATGTGGCTTTCTTCTAGCTGTTATCACTTTGAATGTCTCCTACAGGAAATAATGGCAACCTCTGAAGTAGCATCTTACAACCTGGAAACAGCTGATTTGGATCCTGCAATTAGGCAGGTCTGCTTGGTTCTTTCAGTGAATTAGCCATTCAGATGTCAGCCTACTTCACTGTTTTTTCTGTATCTTTGTGTTAGCCTTGTGATGAGCTGGCGACCTGTCCAGTTTGTACCCCGACTCTCACCCAATGGGATAGGCTCCGCCCCCAGGACCCCCAACAGGATAAAGCAGGTATTGCAAATGGATGGAAATAAACTTTTATTGCTAATACTACTTCATATAAAAAGCTTTCCATGGGATACTTTCATTGTGAAGAAAGGTTAGCAGAGCATAATTAGCACTGCAAAAAATAGACATCTTTCTGCACAGTTCACGACAAAAACACTTGTATTGAGCTAGCACAGCTAAACTGATGCGCATGAATCTCTATTAATCAGCCTAATTAAAAAGTAAGGCACCACCTTCAACTGAAGAAAAATAAAAAGACCAAATTAATTAATCTCATTAGATATACCAGACTATAAATTTGGGAATCTGATTAACAGTGGATTTAATTTTTACAACCAAGTACCTTGTAAAGGTTAAAGCATTTTAAAGCCCTGAAAAGTAGAGGGTAACACTTATTTTTGAAGATAGTCAAAAACATAGGCAGTATAATCTAACTAAATGTACTTAACTAGTTAATTAACCAGCTGGTCATTTGTCGACCCTCTCTATCTCAGCCAAGCATGGTCATCAATTTACAAAAGACAAAATCAGTGACAATGGCCCCACCATAAGAGGAATAACCTGAGTTTCTGAGCTATTCTTCAGGCTAGTGACAACAGGAATGTTAATTATAAATGTGTTAAGTTGAGATGTAGATTTGAAGTGATAAGAGCATTTATGGGGTATCAAAGAGTGTTTTGCAGTCATAATCATACTAACGAGGTACCGCTAACTCGTTGGCCCAACCAGAATTTCGAATTTTGTCAAATAATCGTGGGATGTCTGGCTGCTACTGAGTTTAGAATTTTTAATCCAACTTTGCCTTTATAATGCAGGAAAGTAAGGCACTATCAGCACAGTATCAGTGGAATTTGCTGTAAGCTGTGTCAGAGAGGAATGAACTCTGGAGCTCTTGTGCTTCAAGTTTTGTTTAACTTGTGGCTCAGTGCTGCAATGATCCCAGTAACCTTTCTGAGCTGTTATCTCAAGCACTTCAAAGCTGGGACACTTGTACATGTTTTCTGGGGGCTAGACTAAGTTAGTGTTAGCACAGGCATGTGCATTATATGCTACTGCTGTCTCTGGTTAAATTGTTTCCAGCTCTGGTCAACTTTAAGAAACAATTTACTCACTGTTATTGCCCAGGACACGGTGGTGCTGTAGCAACCCCTCTTCCATAGAAAGCTGCTCCCCATGTTGTGGGCTACCAGAACATTAGGTGAGGCTACTATACTGTCCAAGCTACACTATGATGTGCCTGTCACCATAGCCAATCATGTTGCTTTGTTGGACTACAACAACCCACTTGATCTCGCCCTCCATTTCAGACACGATGATGATTGACTTCTTCCCTACTCCCAAGGACATAGGGTCAGTTGGGAACACTTCACAAGTGACCCTATGTCCTTTGGAATGAAGTCAGTTCCTCAACGGACTTACCATCCCTGACACTGATACATGACACATTTTCATCCAGGATTCCTCTTTGCCCCTGGTTTTCCGGAGCATTAAAGTCCTGAGCCCAGTGTTAAGTCAAACTTGGAAGCACAAGAGCACCACGAGTTTGTTTCTCATAGTTTACAACACAATATGCCCCTGTACTGACAGAACCTTAGTTTTCATGCAGTCATATAGCCAGACTCAATTTGTTAGCAATGGCAGAAAACTCAATCATCCTGAACTCAGTAAAAGCCAAATATCCTACTAAAACTACACAAAAATCTACATTCTAACTGGACTTGGACATTATTGTAAACCTTGAAAGTAAAGTTGGACCAACTTCCTGGTTGTACTTGTTAGTATGTTCACAGTTGCAAAACTTTCCTTGGTGCTCCAGAAATGGCCTCATGACTTTAGGTGCCATCCTTTCTGCTTATCACTCTAACAAATTTGTGTGCATGCAGATACTAAAGGTAGGTAAAGTCCGTTTAAATTACAAGTAAATTCATCTCTTGGCTTCCTTATAGTACCTACCGCTCCTCCTGAGGCCTTGTCCACGTGCATCCATAGCCTTTTGGCCTTTCATTCACATGCAAATGCAGGTTTAGATGAGGTCACTGAAAATTGACCTTTTGAAAAACTCGGGGTGAATATTCACAGAAACAGTGTTTCAGTGCTGAAGAAAAAAAAAAAAAGAGTTTTGGCTTGTGAGAGTCAGAACGTGTACCGTTATTTCATTAGCTTTGCAACAGACAAAGAGGACATGGACAAAGGACTGCTGACGCTAACCTTGCTAATGGGACTGTTTTTAATTTTATTTTTACATGTTTATAAATGAATGTAAAATTTATCTTCCACTATACTGACAAACAGAGGTGTTACAATCAGTCTACATATATGATTTCTTGCTTCCTCAATGCACAATTGTTGCCAGCCTGAACTTTTTCGAGCTTCTGATTAGCCAGCGTAACTTTAGGATTGTATCACCACCTGTTGGTTTAAGCGCTCTTGACATCACTTCAATTTGTTTTTGCATTTTCTTGTGGAAAGTTATTTTTTTGAAAACAACTGAAGAAAAAACAAGTTTTTAAAAATGACTACGTATATTAGGCCTGAGACTAAGGCCTAATTCACAACTATGCAGATATTTTTTTTTACAATAAGTTTTAATCTACATCCAAATTTTAAAAATTCTGTCCACTTAACCACTGAGTTGTTCCTCAGTATAATTTATGTGTGAAAATGTAAAAAGAAAAATCCTGTTGGCAAGGTTCGTACCAGCCCTGTTTTGAATACGTCTGCTATTGCACAACAATCGCCTCCTGTAAACAAAGCAGATGACAGTATTCACTGACGTCACAAGCCAGAAACTCATTTTGCCATATCTACGCTGTTCACAGAATTTCAATGACCTAAAACTGTGTTTGCATGTGGACAAAAGTACCAAATGCATAGAAAGAGCTATGCTTTAGAAATGACCTTTGTGCGTATGGACAAGGCCTAACCTACCCCCCCTAGATAAACCCTAATATAGAACACAGACAGGACAAGGTTTCATGGTCTGCTGTGTCTCCCTCCCTTTTCTTGTGTCTCTGCCATTTATTCCCCTTCTCTGTTTTGTGTCTTGTGTGTCTGCGGTTCATCATCTCTACATGCTGGTATGGCTGGGCGTGGCAGCTCTCTGCACAACTAATTCTTATCTACAAATTGAGCCTCTGCAGTACTTATACCCCAGTTTTTCATTTCACTCTTGGTCAATTATTCAGTCTACTCCCACAGTAGCAACGCCACAGCCATTTTTCTTGATTTACTTTTGCTAGTTTTCTCCTCGTTTGATACTGAAACTCTAAGCGTTGTCTCCATCTGCCTCGGTTCCACTGCTACCTCTGGTAACCAGTCTGCCCGCCCCGCTTTGTTTACCACCAGGCTACCTCAGTCCTGTGCAAAGCCAGCCGTGCCACTCTACAGCCAGCTACATCTTTCTCTAGCCAGACATCTTACTGAGTTTCTCTCTACCCAACAACGAGCAAGCCTTTCCTCTGGCCGTGACTCTCCCTCGACTGTCACTCACCACAGGAAAACTACAGGTCTTACTCACCTTCACCTTGCCTTCAGTTATAAATAAAACAACTCTCTAAACTTGTGTCCAGCTCTGCTTCTGGGTCCTATCAAATTCCATTACTTAGAAAGGACTGTAAGACATGTTTCTGTGGTACAGCCATTCCACTTCAGAAGGATTAAAATTACATCAAAAGTAGCTGCTAGATGCTCAGCTAATAGTGGCAGAAACTCTTTCACTGCAACGTTTGTGGACAGAAAGCAGGACGAGTTGCACTTTGGGTTTCGTCTGTTGCCAGTTCTACGACAGAGTCATATAAACACTCCTTCCTGTGCTATCCAACCATGGCTGCCCAGAAATGCCCATGGCATATGCCGGGCAGCCAGGTGGCAGGTGGGGCTGGACAGAACCAGGAAGCATAGCCATGGAGATGACTGCAGGCACACCCACACAGGACTCCCTGGTATTTCCAAGTGTGCTGCCGCCAATGTGCCCATTATTCAGTGCCAGCTGTAGGGTGCCAGGCGTCCTGGGCTGGGCGTTGTTTAATGGCACTCACTTCATCCATCATGTCAGGTAATGAGCTGAGAGTGACTGTGATGGCTAGGAACACATACACAAACATGTGCACACAGAAGACTCGCACATACTCCTACATCCACAACAGAGAACAGAAAGCACTCCTTCTTCAGATTGGATACAAAGCATCGTACAGATGGTGCACAGGAGGAGAGAAGGAGAAAGAGGGAGGGAAGGAGCAGAAGGACCAAAAGGAAGACAGATCGAGATGTTTAAGAAAAATAGATAAAGGTTCTGTGCCCTCTTTCTTTTGGTTTAACCTGCATTCATATACAGTAGGCGAGCGTTAAAGCTAACATGTTCTGGCAGCGCATCCAAACACATCATCACTACTTATCCATGCACTCATTTTCCTGTCCACAGGTTGTGCTTCACTCTGTAAGCATGACTTACACAACCTTCCTCCTTTCAAAACAAGCATCCACAGCGCACAAAAAGAAAGAAAAAACTGGGACAGTTTAAAAGATTAAAAAAAAGAAAAAAAAAGTAGATCATCAACAATCTATCCCTGCCAATCATTGCAAGCCCAGTTGCTGTAACCTCATTTCTGGGCAAACAGTTGCCTTTAACCCTCAGTCTATCAGAGGAGCATGAAAAACAGAGCTGGGAGAATACAGACCCTTTGTCTCCAACATCTAGGGCTACATCTATTACTGTAAATACGATGGGGAAAAAGATGGTAGAAAGGATCAAAGAAGACAACACAAAGAAGGTCACATATGAATTAGGAGGGGAGTAAAATCAAAAAAGACAAACTGCAACAATCAACAAACAGATTTATCAAAATTACTACTTGGGGCTTGAATAAGGGTTGCACAAAAAAAAAATCAATTTTCCAGAGTACAACAACAAATAGATTCTTTGTGTGACATTATATGTTATCAAACTAGCTTTGCTTTATTGCAGTTTGTCTTTTTTACATAAATAGAAAAGTCTCCTTGTGCTGTAACAAGTTATTTGTTTACAGTAATTGTTGACACGCAGGACCCGAATGTATACAGCGGTTAAACAAAAGGGATTTTTTGCCATGGGCTCTCCTCCCCAATACAATGTGCTCACAGTTAACCTTGGTATCGATTCAAAGTACAGGTGTATTGATACTAATATGAGAACTGTGCACTTAACAAGAGAAAACTGCTGTTGGCTTTGTTATTTGAAGAGACCGTCATTTTGTGCACTGTGTAAAGCGAAAACAATGGAGACCATTAGTGTGACCACTTGTTGAAACCCTACAGGAACACTGCCATATAGTAGGCAGCTTTTTGTGGAACAACAAATGAAAAGTGCCCTTTTGGGTGTATTTGTGTCTTGCCTAACTGCCTGAATATATTGGAAAGCTTTCGTCAAAGACTTTGCAAAAAAAAAAAAAAAGGGAGAAAAACTTCCAGCAAAATGCATCTCCCATCAGAGGATCCTTGAATGGAGAGCTATTGGCTTCTCATAAAGACTTTTCTGTTCCTATCTTCAGGTGCATAAAAGCCCATCTTTTCACACCCCACATCAATCTATCACAACAATTGAACAAACAGCAGCCATTTCTACCGTGAGAGAAACATTACTACTAGCCTCTACTGAATTGAAAGCTGAAAGCACGCACACACACATACAGGCGAAGAGGGAAACAAAGTGAGACTGGGGAAAAGGAGGAGGAATCCACACAAAAGACAAACTCTACAGCTTTTTTTTTTTTTTTTGGGGGGGGGGGGGTTTGCACTGATTGCAACTCTTTCTACTCGCATTGGTTTTGATGGCTTCTTTACCTGCTTCTCCCAGAAGCGACATCTTTCCGAGTTATAGTAGCAGCGACACAGAGGAGCACAAGAACAGGAGAAGAAATTGACAAAAGAAGAGCAGGTATTCCATGTTACAGCAGGGAGATGTTGGCATACCAGAACTTAATTAAATGCTGGCTGGCACCATTTCTCAAAATGTTACTAAATGCACCGAAGATTTCGGTGACGGTGGGCAGATGGAGGGGGAAGTCACCGACACACACACACACGCATGCACACACACACACACACGCACCAATGCACACTATCTCTTCCAGTCTCACACACACACAGAGGGAAATACATTGTTCCTTAAGTGTTAAAGCGGTTCACAGAGAAATGGCTCAGTGGATTGCTTTGAGGAAATCACACACACACACACACACACACACACAAATACACACACTTCTCCTCTGTTTTCCAACACACAGAGGCAAATCCTAGCGTGTATATCATGATGATCCCTGCCACCAGGGAGAGGCTGGGAATAAGACAAGGGTAATAGGAGGAGGAGAGGACGCCAAGATTACTAAGCAGCTAAAGCAGAGGCCTTAAAGCCGGCGCAGTCAACTCCAACCTTCTCTTGACTGTTTGGAGGGCCTCCACTGAGATGTCACTTTACGTTATGATAAATGCTCGGAGATTCCTCAAAAGAGATTATATGTCATAATGACTTTTGAGTTACTGTCATGTTTGGCTAATTGCACAGAATTACATCATGATAGGCTTCTATGATCTGCGAAAAGAAGGAGAAGCTGCCAGTCATTTATCAAACCACTTTCAGCATGGGATACTTTGAGGAATTACCTCTCAGTGGCCAGTATAACAGGAAGACTTTTCAGAGGGATTATGCTATGTTAGAAAAATACAGTCTGGGTAGCATTAGACTCGGGGCCAACGTCTAAACATGGCACTCGCATTCATCAAGACCACAATAACAAGTTCACATAATCACCAGTCTTGTGTGTAAAGAGCTTCAGAAGGCAAACAGGATGCATCATAGCTGCAGCTATTGTGGAATATCTTTGTAAATC
The DNA here is from genome assembly GCF_022539595.1 of Amphiprion ocellaris. Taxonomy (NCBI): domain Eukaryota; kingdom Metazoa; phylum Chordata; class Actinopteri; family Pomacentridae; genus Amphiprion; species Amphiprion ocellaris. The sequence goes on along the minus strand of NC_072778.1, from coordinate 13,029,386 downwards.
TTGTGCTGACTGTCTTTTGTGTTAAATAAGTGAGCAGCGATGTGATGTGTCTGACATGTCACTGCCTTTGTCTAATTCCTTCTGTCTCCGTCGTGCCGCACTCCATATTTTGATGAGTTAAAACATAATAAAGGTGATTAAATCTCTGCTCACTGCACATCAACATGTGTTTTGCTTCTCTGTTGAAGGGGAAAGTGTCTGCAGCACCAGCGACAGGAACAGCCGCAACCTTCTATCACCCCTTTTCATCTCCTCCACCTCCCTCCCCCTCCTCCCTGCCTCCCTCCATCCCTCCCTCCCTCCCTCCCTCCACCAGCCTCCAAGCTACAGAGTAATGGAACTTCCTACACAGAAACAAGATACGGCGTATAAATGGGATGCAGAGAGAGAGAAGCTATTTCTTCCTACTGAAAGTTATGGGCCTGGTATCGCAAAACTATAGTCGTGGAAAACGCAGCCTCTCGTTCACTGGCAGGAGTAATCACCCCAAACAAGGAGCAGGGGAGAAAAACACAGTGCTGACGAGGAATACATGAGAGCAGCGGTGGAGAGGTGGAAGGGGAAAAAAAAAAGATGGGGGTGGTGGGTCAAAGAAGTGAGTGTCAGCGAGCCTTTTCTATCTGATGTTACGAGTCACTCATTGATTTATAACAAGCCGCTGAAATGTATACAAACCAAACTGAGGTAGAAGATTAAAGGATTAAAAGGTCAACATGCTCTCTCTGCTACTGCCCCTCGAATGTTGACTTCATTGTTTGTTTTAAAAAAAAAAAAATGAAGAATATCTAGGTTTTCCAAAAACCTGATTTGAAGCAATTTTCACTCAGATTTTCTCAAACTTATTTTTTTTTCTCCACTGCTGCAAAAGGACACTGCTCACCATAGTTTGCAGTAAGTAAAGGTCATCTTGCTTCTGGTAACAAAAACGGAAGAGAAATTTTCTGATTTTGTGGTAGAGTTTCTCAAAGTAAGCAAAAAGACAAAATGAACAAAAAAAAAATAAGTAGACAAGCATGGAATTGTTGAACTCTCTTGGTTGCACTGCAAATTGTATTTTCAGAATCCATTTCTTGGCATCAATGTTGCACAGCATTTTAATCTAATTTTCACCTTTTTTAATGTACACCCAACTAACGCCTACAGAAATGTCTTATTGACATCACTATGATTATCAGTGTTTTTCAATTCCACTCACAAAGGAAAAAGGGGCTACAATTCTGGAAAACAATTATATTAGTGCATGAACACACCGTTTTACTTTGTCTAACAAAAAGGAAACTCCCAGAGCGGATGTGTTAAGGTTACCACATTTGTTACCTTTTTTTCCTTTTAATCATACATTTTTATCTAATTGACTTCACTGATATATATTCAGATCTGCTTATTCTACTTCACCATTGTTTTCATTTATTGATTCGTAAATGTCACAGATGTGCTTGTTGTCAAACATGAATGTTCAGGCTTTCATGATTAATCTGCATAATGGATTATTCTGATGCTGCATTCACACAAATGGGACACCCTTTATTTTCTACAATTCTTTAACTAAATGATTTTCCTCCATATTACAAAAATTACCTCATAATGATGTCAGTCATTTTTGTGACGCATTCAGTCATCGGTCGACTGAACTCAAGGCTACAGTTTTAGAAAATGGCAGCTGCAGCAGAGTCTGTTTTTTCAAAGACCCAAGGCTTTTAAACAAAAAGGTAGTTTGTCCACTCTGAAAAGTTTTAATGGCTACTGTAGCAGATGCCGTGTGCTGTCTATTCATAAGTAGAAAGAGCCGTTGAACATCTGTTTTTTTAAACTTTGTAGATGCAAAATATATTCCTAAAGCTCAGAACTCAAAAATAAAATGACGTTAAACGACACGGTAATTCTAATTTGTTGAAAATGGCTCGCTTACATAAATCAGCTAATCTGTAAAATCGTTGATAGATTAATCAATAGAAATATAGTCATATGTGACAGCTCTAATATATGTGAAATATCTGTAGACACATACATTTAAAAAAAAAAAGGTATCACCTAAATGAGGGGGCTGTACAAATGTCAGAGGATCTGAGAGTGAGGGGGCTGCAATCCACACTCGATGTGTTTTGGTGTGTTTTCCCAGGATGCCATAGCAGGCAGAGGCGATCAGAATGGCATGACAGAGGGAAGTGCCTGAGACAGGCCTGGATAAACATGCTGAGGCAAGATACTGAAATTCTCCCACTTTGTGTGTTTCTCGCTCTCCTTGTACACACTGTCTTTTTTTTTCCAGTCTCGCTTTTTCAATTTTCTTCTCTCACTCCCTCCTGCTTGTCTCTTCTTAATCCCTCTTATTACTGACATTACCGCCAATGTTTACTACAAAACGATAGCCACTTGTGATTTTCTAAACACCCAGGAAGCACAGGAAACAATCTAAACAGTGATGCTGAGTTTTAACTTTAAATGGACACCAAATCTCCAAGTCTTCACATTTGGCATGCATGTATACAAATCCACGTTCCTCCTTGACAGTTTGTATACAGAATTTGAAAGCAAAGTGAGTTTAACTGACAGTCTGTTGAGATAAACGGTAATGAGGAGAGGTTTGGAGAGAGCAGGGTGGTCATAACACATGCAATTGGTTTTGACAGCGCAGGGATGTGGTTAATCTGTCCATGCCTCTATCACCACTCTATCTCGCTGGGTACCGTGATGTGCATGCTTGGCAATACTGGTGGCCGATCCAGATAGTGAATACATCCATTACTTCCTCCAATGGCCTCACACAACTCTCCATCCCTGGATTTCACTTAACTTCCAGATTTCCCCTCACAAAGAACTCGGCCGTGTACCTTCACTCAAGCTCAGGTTTTGGGTTGTGGACTTGGCCTGCCATTCTTAGCATTTCTCTCCCCCTTTATTACAACAACCCTCCACTGGATGCTCTTATTGTCAGACATACTGTGCAGCCAATGCAGCCAATTTCGCCGTCATGTTTTCACATGACAGCTTGGTCTGAGAGTTATGCCTCTCGACTGCTTGAGCAAAATGTATTTTCATGAGAGCAGGAAATCGCTGCACGTGTTCATATACTAACGCTTATTTTTAAAAAGGAGCAAAACTACTACTTTGCCAACTCAGTAGCGAAGCTTTGACAGGTTTCTACCAGGGACATAGGTGATGGTGTGTGTTGGGGTGCACAAAACTTGTCTGCACTAAATGGACTTAAGGCTTTTCTTGATTCTATTCGTGTGATAATCTGGAAAAAAAAAATGAAAAAAAAATCCATTGTTCTTCTTGACGCTTGGCTAACATGTTAGACTTTTGATTGAAAACAACAAGCCTGGCAGACTGTGGCTAGCAAAGATTACTCATTGGGCCCCTCAGGTTCAGAAATCTCCTTAAAATATCTCTGCTGGACTCGATTCCTCAGTCACGGAACAATGCCTCTCAGCATTCTGGGATGCAGCAGAGGCACACACAGCCCAAATGAACAGTTATATGAAAACAATTTTGCGATCGATCAGTGCCTGAGGCAAAACTCCCATTCATGATTGTCCTCTCAGCAGTCAAGTTTCAGGAGGCATGCTTCAACCTAAGTATAACCATGAAAGAAAACAAACATCCTTGAGAGTAAATTCCTGAAACTATAAAGCGTTACCCACCTGTTTGCCTACTGCTTGCATTTACTTTACACTTTGACATTATCTCTGTACTTTGGCACAACTCTAGAGGATACAGTGCAGCTTAGAAGGCTTGTGGTATCCGGATGTGCAGCACATTATGCGTGTACAGGGAGCAGCAGCATTTCCACTACATTTAACCACTAACTCTGAACTGAATTTGGCAGTTATTTCCTTGATGGATCAGTAGTTTTTTTGTAAGTTATCAGAGGGTGGCGCGCCCATTACAAAATTTGTCCAAGGACACATCATTAAATGTTTTTCTTGTCAAAACAATAAAAAATGCCAACTGAGAAAAATAAAAACTTCCCCCATTTCACAACCAGGAACAATGCCTGAAATAAAACTGTACTGCCATTAGGTAGGTATCAAAATATTGGCACGTTTTTCATTTATTTCTGAATTACTCTGCTAGTAGTTGCAGGTCAAAGTAATTGTTTAATTTACTGGAGTAGACTTTCTGCATGGAGGGCTACTAGGAGTGTCAAAATATGCACCCGGGACTGAAGCTTGTGATTTGCGGCTTCACCAGCAGTCCAAGACTATGACCACAAGGCATGTAGGAGCCATGGAGAGCACAGATGGGGCCTGTAGCAGAGGCCTGGGTTACACAGGCCTGAGCCAGGAGAGTGAGTAATCCATCAGGCCAAGGCACTCTGGTGCCTAGGGGGGCCAGTCACTGATCCTATAAGACTGATTGGGCCTCTGTGGGAGGCCAGACCCCCTGACTGCATGGACATCAGTGCCTGGCTTGCTCCAGTGAGGCTTGATCTGAACTGGACTGAGCCAAAGCAGTGACCTGCTTCCATTTGGATTCTGTGGAGGCAGCTATGTAGATCAAAGATAACTGTCTGCACTGAACATGTCATATGAACTGAGTGAAAATAGACAGTCTAAACTTGAGTGTTTTATATTTAACTAAAACAAATCTGTTTTTTTCAGTGATGAAATTGTCATCACTCCACCATAAATAATCCATAACCCCTGTTCATGTATTCACTCTGATGCCTTGAAACTGACACAACTGTCTCACTATAATCACATGGCGCTGTATCTAATACAGTGTAAAACTTTAGATGAAGTGATAGGAATCTAATTACTTTATCCAACAGTCTTCTGAGCAGACGAGGTCAGAAACGGCATCAGCCAGACGAGCAGCTGGAACCTGCGGCAGCCAAGGCAAGCCACATGATTGACAGGTGAATGAGTAGACAGAGAGATAGTTAGACAAATGGAAGCTAAGATATAGTTTGACAGACAGATGGGAGCGTAAATGGATGGTTTGGCAGCATGATAAGGTAAATAGGCTGATGGATCACCAAACAAATGTGGGAGGAGGAAGGAAGAAAATAAAAGAGAAGAGAAGAAAAGAATGCCTGCCTGCAGACAACAAAAGATAGGAAGCCAGATAGCCTGATAAACACAGATGGATTGTGTTGATACACAGGGAGGTGGGGCAAGATCGATAGATTGTTTTATTCTATTTGCTTGGCAAACTGGAGATTTGATGTGGCTGGTATCAAGGCGATCTGTTTCTGACGACGCCAGGCGTGACTGTTACAGATGGCGAGATAGCGACACATCTCAATCTTTGGCTAGCCTCACTGCAGTCTATCTCAGCTGCAGTGCTAGCCCTGCCGTCAGCGGTGTCATTACTTCTTTGTGTTACCAAAAGACTGCAAAATGTGTAGTTTCCTTTAAATCTTCACTCCTACATAGATTTTCATATTAGATTGGGGTTTAAATTAGTGAGTGTGAAGCAGAAAGTGAACTGGTAAGGACTTGCAAAGAATAGGGACTTTGTGTCTCAAAATCGAGAAAGGGGAGGATTCTTTGCTTCTGCTCAGTTTTGAACAAAACAAAATTGATGCCCTGACAACCCGACGCCTCATTACTGCTGCTTGCGTTTATCATGTCAGAATGGAAGACAAGGGTATGCGAAGTTTAGAGGCAAAGGCTCTCCTAGTTAGAAAGGTGGCTTCTCTCTGTGGCTGCTTGAGGGACATGGGGGTGCACTGCAACAGCATTGATGAGTGTTGCAGGGCTTATAATAGACAGGAAAGGCCCAGAAAGCATGCCCTTTAGAGGTGCAGCATCTCTCACTGTCTGACAGCTTACAGGGTCTAGGCTTCACAATGACACCTTCACAGTGCGCTCAAGATGACACGCAAACACACATGCTCACAGGTGCATAATTCTCACACAAAAGTCTCAGAAACACAAATAAGTTTGGCAGCACACGCACACAATTACACACACGCAGGCATAAACACATGCACTCCCAGTCACGCGCGCACACTAATCCATTTGCGATGTGGAGATAATACCTGACAAGTAGAATCTCAGCATCATGCTGACAGTATTAATACTTATAAAACAAGCCAGGCTATAAAAACATCCTGCATTCACTCCAAGAAGAGGCTTATGGAAACAAACATCTGTTTGTGCCATATTAAGGAAGCAGTACTACTGCCTCACTGTAAACAAAAATACAGCTAAAGCCCCATCTCTAGGAATAGTGTTGAATTTCTGTCAAAAGCACATAGTGGGTGAAGAAGGTAAGTAACTAGACGGGGCTTCTTTGACCAAGAGAGAGCAGTATGCGCACCTGTTGGACATCCCTAATTATTAATATTAATAAAATGTACTATAGTGTTGAAATAATTTGATGAGGTAACAGAGATTAAAAGCAAACAAAAAACCCAAATGAATCATCTGAATAATTTGAGCAAAACTGTAAAGCATTTAATGATGCCACCCTATTAAATTTAAGCTGTTGCTTTGTTCGTTGAGTATCTATTAGTTAGATAAACAATGTTAACATTTAACACCAATTATTGTCAGTAACAGCCCTACTGTATTCTATTATAAAACAAGCGATGTCACAGAACTAGTCACACAATAGCAGTAAAATACATGGCAGCTGTTCTGATAATAGTTGCTGTTTTAATCATTTCTCAAGCAAAATTTGTCATAAAAAACAAGCAGTTCCACTTATCCCACTGTCAGGATTTAAAGCTGTTTCCCATCATTGTAATTTAAATGTTTTTGAGGTTTCAACTGTTGGTCAGACAACTGTGAAAAATGTCATCTTTTTTAATACTCTGGCATTTCATTGAGTGAAAGATTTATCAAATGAATGAACAAACAGAATGATCGTGATAAAAATACGTGCTAGATGCAGCCTTCAAAAAGTCACAAGTGCAACTGTACAGCTGGGAATTACTGCTCTACATACTGCAAGGATGTATTGGTATTTCTGCATTTATTTCCCCCTAGCGTTCTGAGATACACACATTAGGTAATCTACTTCACTTCCTCTGCTTATCAAGCAGAAGACATTGAAACAGTATATACTACAAAGTTACTTTTTGCCACTGTTGGCTCAGTGCAGAGCAGATTTTGCCTAGAAAAAAAAGCAACTGGTTAGACAGCTGTTAAGTTTTCCAGCAACAATTCAAGCTGCTGTCCAATCTCAGAATTCTCTAGGACTCCTCACCACTGATGCCTTACTCAAGTTAATAAAACATGGTGTTGTGTGTTATTTATTTATTAATCTCCTTTTTGATGTGTTCCAGCGCACAGTGAGAGTAGCGGTGGAGATCACAGAAGGCTTTGCTAGTGAGCAGCCTTGCTCTTTCCTCCATGCGATCCCCATCAGACCCATTTGGCCATGCGAAGATGCACCCTTCAGTTCACATGGGGGTTGCAGGGTGGGTGTGCATCCAGAAAGACTTTTCACTTTCTCTTTTAATATAAATCATTCATACTGAGAGATGCTCCCTCATGTACACAAAACACCACAACCCTTCCTGTGATGGGCTACACTTTGCTACCTTCATGTTTTTGCTTGTGCACCGCCTGTGTCGCTGTCAACGTGAGTTTTAGTGTGTGAGACCCAGAGTAGAGGCGATAGACGGGGAACATAGGCATACACGCTAAAGAAGTAGCGGTGATCTCAGGTTTGTTTTTTTTTAAGTTTTAAATTATTATTTCAAATCTATTTTGAAATCCAACATAATTTATTGAAACCCATCATAATCTTCAGTCTCTTTTGATACTGCTTTTTGTCCCGAAAAAAATTTTTCCACCTGCAAATGGTGAAAAAAAAGCAGGCAATTTATTCACCATCCTAAACGAGGTTGTAGATGTGTCTGTGTCAGGACTGATATGCTAACTTGCAGTTTTGTTGCGGAGGGGACACTAATTCATCTATATTCCTTAACTGGATCTGACAGTCACTGTCTAATAGAGCTCCATGGTGTCTATAGCTTGAATGGAGCAGCTGGATGTGTTTCTGCATGTGCGTGTGAATATATGTTATTTGCTTATATGTGTGTGTGTGTGTGTGTGTGTGTGTGTGTGTGAGAGGCGTCAAACGAAGCGGCTGCAGGTTGACTACACATACCCACAGACGACCAGACATCTCAAGCGACAATGGATTCTGTGTGGATGAAAAATTTATCTGTCCCCTTCACTTATTCATCAAGGAGGAAGATTTTTCTGCAGGGATGCCCTCCAGAGATGAGGCGCTCACATGCCAGGCGGCCTGCTGCCACTTTACCCACAAGGTTTTCAATAAAACAAGCAAACAACACAATTCCAACACCTATAAATAAGTGATCATTCCTGAATAAAGTGCTGTACACAAAGCCCCTCACTGAGGCCACTCATCACACTTTAATGGGGCCCTGTGCCGGCCAAAGTTATTTCTCTCCTCTCTCCCTCGCTCCTTCTTTCTGTCTTTCTCTGCCTTTGAGTGAGGGAACAAAGTCAATGGAGGCAGCAGAAACAGGAGAAGCAGAGGTGCATTCAGATCATCCTCATACCGCCACCTGGCTCAACACTGGTTAAGATGCTTTCATGATTTATGAGGCTATCAACATGCGCTGCTCGCCCTCCCCTTTCCACCAAAAACACAAACACTCACATGCAAACACACAATCTCTCTGAGTTTCTTTCTTAGTTATTTCTCTCTTCCTGGAGACAGGTTGTTCACAGCAGTTTGAACATTCAGAGTGGTGGCTCGCCAGATGCTTGGGCGTCTGTCAACGTGGTGCTATTGTTAGCTAGTTTTTGATGAGATTTACATGGCAGAAAAGCCATCAAATAAGATATACTACTGAGAATATGAGAAGGGATCACACCTAATCCGCACACCTGCGTCTTGGCAGCGCTAAGTCTCTTTTCCATCCAGACCAACACACACACGAGCAGATACATGCAACCGCCCACCCACACCCACACAATCAAGACTGCAAACTTGCACAGCAGCTTGAGTCTGATTTAGATGTGGGTTGTTTGGGGGCTCAAGGGCTCACAATTGTCGTAAAAACTAACACACACGTTAGTACACTACTCAGAACTGAGCATGCACAGAAACGGGAGAATTACTCTAAGTTTTCACAGATTCTTTCTTTTAGTGGTTTTCTTTCACAGGAGCTCAACATTTTATTTACTCGCATTTTGGCTAAAACAAGCATCCAGTTATGGTCCTTGAAAATTGGGTCTGAAACAAATGAGGTTCTTTTAATTTTACCAACCTGGTCTTTAATGCTGTAAAGAAATTTCACCCAAGACATGAGTGCATTGAATTAACTTTAAAAAAATTAAAAAACTTTGCTTCCCAAGGCCCTTTACTTTCTCAGACTATTTGTTGAAAAGGGCTATTGTACCTTTTCTCTCTCTGACTGATGTGCACACACTCACACACACACACAAACCTGTGCTGATTAAAAAAGAACTGGGTCACTAGTGTCCTGACTAGTGGCACTTTTTTGCTCTGGCCCTATAAGCCCCTCGGTTACCCAGAATCCCTTGGCATCCATGTCAGAGCCAGGGCCTGCGGCAACACACCTGTGTCCACACTTCTTCACTGGGATCAATTAGCATTAAAGTTTCAGAGCTGCACTCCCGCAGTGTGGACATAGTGTACACTGGAGGGGTACAGCCTGAGAACAGCCACAGAAAGAGACTGACCGAGACGTGAAGAGAGAGATAGATTTGTAGACACACCACAGCGGTCAGAACGACAGACACATACACACATCATTCAGCAACCTTAACTCTATATTGGCTGTGTTTCTGGGTCCAGGTTGTGGGTGTTTTTTTACGCAAGAACCAATAAACCAGCATGTATCAGAAATGTTTTAACTGCCTTCTAAGCCTTTAAAAGTTACACCACCACATCCATGAGGACATGAGTGTGCTTTAGTGGATGTTCTCCTGTAACTCTACCTGTATTAGATCAGTTAGTGAGACTGAACTGACCTTGCCATGACTCACACACTTAAACAAGCTAATTAAAATGTGACTAATTTACTTCTGGAGAAATTAAGAAAGAGCGATTCTGCAATATCTAATGCTTAAATATTCACACAATCGCCACAACATTTGAAAAGTGAAACGATCAACATTAATCATGTGGCTACAATGACGTTTTTCAGAGGGACATGTTAGACAAAGTGAAAAATAAGCTCTTAAAGATGTGTTGTAAGAAGGAATAGTGAGGGCCAAGTTGTGTTTGCTAGATGACGGGGTAAGAGTATCTACTAAAGTGGTCCAAGGAAGGATAACTGGTGAACCAGCGACAAAGTCATGATAAGCGTTGGGAGCGATACCTCGTAAGAGCTACTGTAGCACAAACTGCTAAACAGCTTCATGACATCTATGGTTGATCCATGATTGTGTCAGAACACAAAGTGTGTCACAGCTTGTCCACTGTTCAAATTGGCTACTATGAGCATCAGAGCTGGACTATTTAGCAGTGAAAGCAAGTGTCCTGGTCTGATGAATAATATTTGCTTTTACATCATGTGGACAACCAGGTGCGTTGTTTACCTAGGGAGAAGATAGCAGCAGGATGTATGGGGCAAAGTTCTGCTGGGAAACCTCAAGTCCTGCCAGATGTTACTTTGACACGTTCCGCCTACATAAACATTGGCACAGACCACCTACACCCCTTCATGGTAATAGAATTCCCTGCTGGCACAGGTGTCTTTCAGCAAGATAATGTGTCCAGCCAGACAGAATAAAACATGTTCAGGAATGGTTTGAGAACCATGACAAAGAGTTGAAGGTGCTGACTTGACCTCCAAATTCCCCAGATCTCAATCCGTGGGATGTGCTGGGAAAAAAACAAAAAACAAATCTGATTCCTGGAGGCACCGCTTCACCTACAGGTGTTAAAGTATCTGCTTTTATTGTCTTGGTGAGGTAATGTGGGACCCATGTGATGAGTCAGAGCTGTTTTGTTGACAAAAAGGTGACCAAGGCAATATTAGACAGGTGTTTTACATGTTGTGGCTGACTGGTGTAGTTTTTAGATAATGTTCCTTTTATGAGCTGATATAGAATTTTGACTTTATTTTAGGTATCTGTGGTCTCCAGTCATTTTTATCATTTAGTCTGTTTGGATTCTAGCATTATCTACCCATCAGAAAAAATAAACTTAGGTGTCATATTTTATTTATTTATTTATTTTTTGTGAACATCTGAGGGCCTTTAATCTACGTGAGACAAGCTTTTATAGACCTTAAAATGTTGTTATTCTATGCACGGACAGAGGGACAACTTGAATTTCTGTAACATTGTTTTTATATTATTTTGGCAGATTTTCAAGCCTTGTGAACACAGCTGGACCCTAAAGAGATCACCTGTTTGAACATGCAGTACATATCTTTAAAATTCTAGTCTTATCCAGAGCTGTCCACCCACAGGTTATTGTCTGTTATTTTTTCCCTTCACTCTTCCAAAGTTCACCAGTGGGCTATAAAAGTATACTGTCAGAGCTCTATCTTCTCAGTTAAACCACAGCGTCAACCACAGCTCCTATCTTTCCATTCAAATAATGCATTATGTAGCTAGTTCCAAGCAAGTAGGCTGTGGCGTTTGTTTTGAAGGAATTGTACAGTCCTGGGGCTTTCACCCTGGGGGGCTTTCCCACCGCCATGTGTCACTTTACAGGAAGCATGGGTGTGTTTGGCTGTTAGTCGCCGTCAATGTGTGTGTGTGTGTGTCTGTGCCGCAGAGGAAAAAGAGCACTGAGGGCAGCTGTACCTGCGCTGCCTCGTGGTTGTCTCTTGACAGTGCCCTTCACATCACAGCGTGGGCCTGGACATTGGATCTGACAGAAGTGACCTCCATGCCACATCACCCTCACAAGACACACAAAACGCACTGCACCCAACACAGACAAACCTACACACACACATCTACACACACCTGATAACTTGCTGGCATGTATGAAGATTTAGAGCGTGTGCAGGCATAAGCTTAAAAAAACAACATCATTATTATAATTTACAAAAAATACCGTATATTCTAACACATTTATGTGATGTGCATCCACAAATTTCACACCGCTCTACCCCCTCTGGGCTGCTTAGCCACCCAGCCCCCCTGTCAGACAGCTATCAATAGGGATTCCAGCAGAGTGGCTGCTAGACAGCATGGGTAAACAAAGCCGGGATGAAAAAAAAAAGCGGCTAAATCAAAGGCAGAGTGGGGACCCTGTTATTCTCCCTGAGCAGGAAACCATTTGCTGGCAATTTGTGACTCATTTTGAAGTGTTTTGTGTGGGGCTGCGTTTGACACATATAGTGATGAGGGGTAGGTGGGATGAAGGGAGTTGGACTTGGTGGTAAACTTTTACTTATACATTTAAAATGTCAAGAAGTTTGTTCTTTACAATGCTGCTATTTCCAGAGAATTGTTGGCTAATCAGAATTTGTGTTGCATGTGTCAAACACAAGGCGGTAATTGATGGAATTCCGTGCTGCCGCAATTCAGAGTGATTGATAGGGAGTAGAGGAAGCACTGAGACGTGCATTTTTCTCCCACTGTAAATAATAAAGAATATGTTGCATTTGTGCCAGTGTTAAGGATTCAGCGGAATGATTATTTTATTTGGCATGCCTTTTCTAAAGTCTTCAATCAATATGCTTCTAACACTGCCACCTTCTTCAACTGATTAGCCTTATCTTAATCCCCATAAACACAATGTCATTACAAGTAAATCCATTTCCTTAGACCTCTTCTTGCCAGTGACATATTTACCTGGCCTCCCTTAGGCCTAATTGAAATTAAGTTGGATGACCTTTGGGGTGCCTATAGGGACCTGGTTGTTCCACTAGCCCTGTACTATATTTCATTTGCTAGAACCCCATAAATCAGCCTGTTGAACTGGGCTGAGATGATGGTCTCGACCTTTCTCATGACATTTCCAAATGGCCACATCCTCCACCTAGGATCATGGCACCATGAAAGGCACCCAACCATGGTATATGAAGATGAGAATGAGTCCACTACGCCAGGTGCAGGGGAGAAAATAAACTGGTGGCATTGATTGCCAAAAGTGGTGTTCCGTGAACACAGTTTTGTAGGGAATGAAAACAGTGTATTCCACACATGTGGTGAGCATGCGATTCATGCTGTAGACTTTGACAATATAAGGTCAAAGAAATTCATAATACGCACTTCATAGTAGTAAATACACAGAGATTTAAATTCATTAAGGACACAATCTAAAATTCTGTTACAGAAAGTAAAAGGCCTTATCGTTGAAGCCAGGTGGGTTTACATTTTATTCACTGTAGCTCAGATTAAATAAGATTCAAGTGTATGTATGCAAATCAACAGCATAAGGAAGCTTTAAATTCTGCATTGCTGTACATGTACTATGAATAGTCGGCTGAAGAAATATTGTGTATGTGTGTGTAATTGTGTGTTCTGCAGGGAGAGAAGTAAAGGTCCACTTGTGACAAGCCTAGCGGGAATAGGAACATCTGGTGGACCGGCTGCTCCTCTGGTTAACATGCTCCTCCTCAGTGGCCCCCAACGACACACACCCAGGGACCACATGCACACACATGCACAGGTACATGCTGATACACACACATACATATGGACACAAACAAAGTCAGGTGGAGGTACATATGTGCGTACAAACGCAGTCTCCTTCCTTGGCTATGCCTGTTGCAGATTTTTAAGGAAAACCCACATTCTGGTCATATCATGTAAATAATGGTCCATCATTTTCAACAGACTTAAAACCATTATCATAGCAGAGAGAGGTATAAATAGAAGGCCCATCATTCGTGCAATGATGCTAAAGAGCAACTATGTCCAATTTACCACAGATGCTCTTCAGAGCCGAATTAAGCCCGCATTATTGCTGGTGGAAAATGTCATGTTATTGGCAAGGTGAACCCTCTCCACTCCAATCCCTGTTCTTGATGTAGCTATACACAGATTTGTGCTGGCTCACTCCCATATCCACCCTGTAATCGACTAAATACAGAACCATGCCTTATTTTATCTTTCTCGCTCTGTCACTTACGCATACACGTGTATTTAAAGACATTACTCATAACTCTGCTCGGCTCCAGTGAAATGTCATCTGTGCTGCACTGGATGGAACGCAGCATCGATTAACAGTTCCTTCACCTTCGTTAACTAAGTGATTTTAAAGGCTGAGGTCACGTTTCCACCGAGTGTATGGTCGGGTAACAGGAGGCGACAGGAAGAGTGGGTCACTATTCCTCCTTGAAAGGTTGGGTTACTTGATAGAAGTGGCAGTAGTCTTACTAGAATGATTGCTCACTGCCCCCAGGGCTGGCATTTGGTGCCCAAGGCAAGATTTTGCACTAATAACTCCGACCTCCCTCACTCCCTTCCTCCTCACTCGTTCTCCTTCGCAAACACACACACATAAATTTTGGAGTCTGTGTCCATAAATGCACACCCTAAAATTTTCTTTATTCGAGTATCGCCTCAAAAATTTACCTCCAGCAAAAAAAAAAAACCCTAAACAAAACAAACAGAGAATATTTCTTGGAATAACTGAGTGAGATATATATATATGTATATATATATATATATATATATATATATATATATATATGTATATATATATATATATATATATATATATATATATATATATATATATATATATATATATATATATATTTTTTTTTTTTTTTTTTTTTTGGAGGGGCTTTTACTCTCTTCACATAAGGGTGTTTGGCTCTCACAACTATAGTAAAAGTGCATGAACACACACATACACAGAACTAATCTCCAGCTTTTCTAAAGGCTGCAGCCAGGTTTCACCTGAGAAATAGTTGTTGGGTGGGTATGCACGACAGTAGAGTAAGTAGAGTAACACACGGAAGAACATTTGGCTGGTCTCCTGCCAGGGCCTCAGCATCCTTCCTTCACCAATCTCTGTAATGGCCATGCTAATGATGGTAAAGCAGCCAGTACCTCAGAGAGCAGTAATTTAGACACTGCTAACACTATCGCCAGTGCAGTCATTCGATGGCGATGATATGCTCCTGACATTCGTCACTCTAACATCCACTGGTTTCTTTGTGGCAACATGACAAAAGTGGATAATTAGACAAAGAGCATGTGCACACACTTTCACTAATTTACATGAAAAAAATACCACTCTAGACTCATTGAAAATATTTACTTTCTCAGCTGTTTCTCATGGCTGAGAAAGTGAGTGTATTGATTTTCTTTTTCACAAAAATAAGCCTAAAGAATAAAAGCAAGAAAACTAGAGAGTGTTATTGTGAAGAGGAGTGGTGGTGGAAGGTATCAAGGAAGAGAAGGGACTGCAAAACATAAAAGGCATTTCAATGTTACTGGTAAACAGTAGTGAATAGAAGTTCGAACTCTTGGAACAAGGAGTTATTTTTGCACATGGCGAGCATGTGAGGAGTGATGAAACTGTTGGATGTACACCACCAGTCAAAAGTCTGGTCATTGTAGATTAATACTGAAGAGATCAGAACTATAAAAGAATACTTATGGAATTATGTTGTAAACAATAAAGTGTTTATCTTCAGTATCAATCTACAATGTAGAAAATAATACAAATAAATAAAAAGCATTGAATGAGAAGGTGTGTCCAAACTTCTGACTGGTAGTGTACATTGAACAACACAAGTAGCATCTAAGTAGTTTGAGCACTGGCCTCCTGTAGCTGATGATCATACACATGAACCGTATTTCGAAAATGATAAATGGCACAAGATCCCCAAGTGCCTATTCATCTGTCATAATTCAGTTCCACATGAGAATGAAAGTTTCTTTGTGGATATGAGGGCAATTTCAAGTGGTAAGCCGTGCTAACAAAGTGCAGACACAAAACAGCATTCTGAAAACACAACAGCACTTCTTTTTCTGTACGGTAGAGAAGTAGAGTAGGTTCTGGACAATAACAACATGTGGAATAGCAGCAACAAGTCCCCAAAACCTAATTTTATCAATGAAATGGTGTGATGTAAAATACTCATTAATGACATATTTCACTACAAAATCTAAACTAAAACTGAACAAAAAGACGGAAACTATGATTAAATATCATCTGTGGAATCACACACCGCAGGTCCAGATCTAACTTTCCCCTGCCCCTCCAAGCCCAAAGTTTCTCGTGTTTTGTAGATTTATCATTTTGTCATGTTTTGTTGTTATTCTATGATGCAGTGAGTCAGGTAGTGATGTTATCTGGGGGTCCTTGAAGGAAACTGACTTATGAATTAAACTCATCAAAACATTACAACGACAAGCAGCAACAAAATAGGTGAGAAAAACTGCAATCTTGCTGACAGCTGCTGACATTTACAAAAAGTTAAGCTCTTGTTAATTTAACACCGATAATGTAATACAGCTGATGTGGATGTAATGTTAGAGTTGCTTTCAGTCGGATGTCTTTAATGTTGCTGTCAGAAGGAATGAGTCAGTTCCAGGAATAATGATGGCGCTCCATCTAAATCTTCCTCTAGATGTTCATTACAGAAATAGGCCTAATGCTGGATAACTGTATTAATGTTTTCCAACCACTTAGCATCTACAGTCTCTTTCCAAGCTAAATCCAGACAGTAAACAGGATTTAAGTGAACATGCAAGTGAATAACTGAATGACCAGCTGCCCTTCAATGCAGAGAGTTGTTGTAATACTAATGCTAATGCTAGCTGAGCAGGATGGACAGAAAAAGCAGTTCAGAGTTTGGGGATGAGTTTACTGAGGAGACTGTCTTATCTGTTGATTACCTGCAGAGCAAAGAGACATTTCTACTAACCTTGTATATAGCACATGGTAATTGTGGTAACCATACCCAAAGATGGCAACAGCTGAGGCCTCAAAGTACTTCAAAGATTAAAAAAAATTAAAAATGTAAAACTAAAACTAGACTGAAACCAATAAAAATCAAACAGGTAACATCTGACTAAAACTAATACACATTTTTGTAAAAGACTGATCAGGGACAAATTATAGAAAAGCAAAAGCCAGTATGCGAAGGGCGCAGAGTACTTCAAATGAAAGGAAGAAACACTTCAAACAAGTACCGCAAACAAAGACATCCTGATGTGTACACAGAACTCAAGGTGAGTGAGTTTCATTTGTTAACTTTCTATTAACAGATTGTTGTTCAAATATTCATATCCTGCATCATTGCAGTTATTGTTCGGGAATTGCGACAGCTGGCATCCATTGTAGCGAAGCTCCACATACAACGCAGAAAAAGACTAATGTTATCTCTTGTATAAGCTTACGTAACGATAGCTCATAATGTCAGCTGGGTGCTGTTGATAATGGCAGGCCATTGTCAAAACTATTCTATCTGTCAAACGTAACATTGTGCGTGTTTATGAGCACATTGTGTTTGCTGAATGCATTCATTTAACTGATTTATTATTTTTGCTATCCAGTTTGGATAAGAATCATGGAATTTCAAGGGCTTTGGTCCCAAGTACCAAATTTCTGTTTATCCTTGGTTCTGCACTATGAAATGAAGACACGTGGACATACAGTGATGAACACTGAAGCACCTCAGGGCATAGAGTCCACAGTACAAGTCACATTCCAGTGTCTCATTCGCCTTTCAACTTAATTGTCTGGAAATTCAGGGGTCTGGTGTTATTCTCATCAACAGCACATTCAGCTGTGTCTTTGTGAGCAGCAGTAAAGCTGATGATACCATTAAGCTGTATTATGCTCTTTGATATGTGCCAGTGATATAACATTAGTCATAATAATGACCTCTGAGGTGTCCTGATCCAGGAAAATAATGAAGTCGGTGGAGAAAACTCAAAACATCGCTTCAGTTTAGTCGACTCTCTCATTATAACACACAAGCATCTTTACCTATTAAAAATAGAACCATGCCTGCATCAGTGTGCAACTTAGACACATGTCGATGTAAAACCAAAGTTGTCCAAGTCGCTCCGACTAATTTGACTGGGATACATTTTGACAGAAAATCAACTTTTAATGAAGAGCCGCGTGATGGGAGAAATTAGCCATTACCCTACAGAGCTGGCATAAAATGTTTATAAATGACAATGATGTTGGCACTGAGTGTGAAGGAAGTGCAGAGCTCGGGGAATGCACTGACGTTTAGACAGTCGGAGAACAGGGCGCAGACTTCACCTCATCTGAGGACGAACAGAGAAAGAAAGGAAGGGACGGAGAAAGAGCGTGACAGGGAGAAAAAGGAGGAGGAGCGCGAGGGGGCACGTGAGAGACTGCAGTTATGATGCGCATGAGAAAGGGAGACAGTGAACGACAGGGCGAGAGAGTTTAAAAGGCATGGCATCTATTGGCTGGCAGGATGGACGGAGGGAGTGAGGGAGGTATGCGACAGCAGAGCGTGGCTAGTGCGGCAGAACAAACCGGTGGTGACTCATGGGCTCCATTCACCACTGTGATCAGATCCAGCAGGACAGCCCACCATATGGGATGGCACAACTTATTCATCCAATCACTCGGACTACATAGGGGATCAGAGGAGGAAAAGGGATGGTGTGTGTCTGTCTGTGTGTGTGCAAGTGGAAGGGAAGACGCCTGAAGTTTCCCAGAATATGACGGCAGACGAAAGATTAAGCGAGGACAAGACTATGACAAGGAATGCAATTAATCTACGAAAAACTCAACATATTTGAGCGAATAAAAAAGGCACAATTGCCACATGAAACAAGAAATTCTATGATGAAACATAAACTGTTTTGGAATTTTAACAACCTATTAGTTTGCTGAATATTTTTGCACACTTCCTCCCTTGTTGCCTCCCTGATGATGATTCTGTTGACATCCTTTTCATCACCAAATTATAACCCATTTACTTCAAACTCTTGTCCTACAAACCCAACCGAGTCTGCTTGTAACTTAGCCATAAAAACATGAATATAACATAATTAAATGGGGAATTGTAACTAAAATTAGCTGTCGTCTCTGTATGCTCTGAGGAGTCAAATACATTTAAACAAATTATTAAATAAATGTTTCTGTGCATATAACATTGTGATAATCACTCCTGTCTTTTCCAGGCCTCTGTAAAATGCAGATTAAGGCTAAGCTCTGAGAGGTGAAGGGCCTGGCAAATTGAGCCCCAACACACCAAGCACAGGAATAGAAACAGACATAATCTAACCAAAGCCAGATATTTTTGTGAAGAAAAGAATGTTGCTACCCGGTTGGCAAGAGGCATCATAAACCCTTTTATAAGGTACCTAAACTACACTGCGCTTCACAGAAAGCAGAACCAATTTGCTTAACTTCACAACGTGCAGGGGCCCGCCGATAAAAGTGTCTGTCCTATGCCGTGGCTGGCAAAGATACTGTTATCCACTTTATTCCTCTGCCACCTTGCCAGCTTACACAATTTTTGCAAGACAGATAGCAATCGTTGTGGGGTAATTTAGGGATTAGACTGGAGGTGTATTGTAATCACAAGCTTTTGTAGCAGCAAGGCAGTCATTTAGGTTATAGGATGGCAAGAATGTCCAAGGTGTACCTTTTGTTTCTTATCTAAAGGGTTCTTAGCAATCCTCAGGCCAGCACCCATATTAACAATTTGGTTTTTTATTGCACCAGTGTATATTATGCCAGTAATGATCTGGGAAATTGCAGACTGGGAGTCTGAATATGAAGCAAATTGGGAATTTTTAGAGAAGAACCAGCGTTACAAAACAACTTACTGCCCTTTTAGTCTGCAGAGATATTATGTTTACAAGCGTTCCTGAAGCACAGCATTACCGACATCATTTTGAATACAACGGTAATGCTTTCTCTCTCACAGACAATCTGAACGTGTATCATTTTTGTCTCACTGCTTATTAATAACCTCTGTGATGTGACACAAAGCTTAGACTGTAACTGAAGCGCCGCATTATACAGTCAAACATTCAACAAACAGACGCACCAAATTTGTCGTTATTTTCTTAAAAGTGTTCGGAAATGAGGACATGATGAAAATGTGAGAATTCAGCGGGAAAGTCAGAGGGTGGCATTAGAAGGTAAAAAAACCAAAAAAAACCAACAAAAAACCCACACACGACACTTCCCGAGGGGTTAGTTGCAGTGTTATCACATTGTCAGTGAGTCTTATTCACAGCCAGTCCTCCTGCCTTCATGTTCCCTCTGCCCTCTGTCACATGGACTCTCTTCTTTTCTTAGATCCTCCACTCCAAATGATCTACTTTTTTTTTGTACCCATATTACAAGCAATTTAAGGGCAGTTCAGTTGGGCAGGTACAACACTGCACTTCAAAGAGGATATACGTATCGAACGCTGAATGCAATGACACCTTGTATCTTGTCATTATTGTTCAGCTGTGGGAACAGAATGAAATGTCTTCAACCAACAAGGTAACTTTAAAAATATTTACTGTGGCCATCGTCTGTATATAAACTCACACATTTAAGGAGTTTACTGTTATTACAGTGGCCAGAATGTCACTCGTAAGTGGTGTATAATAATAAGAGGAAGGGAAGTTGGAAGCACGACAGACCGTTACGAGGGCAGAGCTCCATCTTAAGGCTACGGAGACATTAACAGTTCCTATATCTGACCACTGCCTGAAGGCTCACACTCTACACATTTTGCCTGTTGCCCTATCTGGGGCAGCTATATTTGATGAGAGTTGACAGTAGTAAAAGACTGTCTGCATCAAAAAAAAAATGGTCACATTCTGACTCTAGATAATAGATGTTGCCATTCTAAGCCAATAATAGTGTCTATAATGAAATCAGTGGAGCAGAAAAGAGGCACTCTTTCATTTCCTTATGCGGGGCCGTGCGTTTTGTACATCCCATTATTCATCAGGTCCTGGCTGCTGATAACTGTCCCATTTGCATCTGAATCAAGAATGCCTCATAACCTCCCCCCACCTCCAAAACACCACCCTCATGCAAATGAAGTGACCTAAAAAGAGCAGGTACTGTATTTAGTTATTTGTGAGTAATTGTGACCTACTCTGGAGGTTATGTTAATGTGGTGCCAAGGTGGAAGCTACTGTACTGGCAACATCATATAGACAGTAAGAGGATACTACAGAGTGTCTCGCACCTATGTGGCTTCAAAACATTCTGTGATAAAAGTTGTTTGTGTATTTCTTTTCTCCAAACCAGGAAGTTTTTCTCAGGATGCTGGTACATGCACTGTATCTTGTGTTGCCCTTTTTCCCCTGACATGCCCTACTTTTATGAACAAAAGACAGGACAAGCGTGCATCGCAGAAAACGGTGTATAATCTTGGTCTTGCTTTTCACAGACAGCTTGACTCACTCCAGTACACTCTGCAGTTCAAGGGTACAAGACTTCCTTATTTAAAATCTCTGCCACGAGTCAGGAACATACTGTGTGATATTTGTGATCAATCGCAACTGCAGAAAAAGATTGCTCCGGCTCAAAATAATAAAAAAGATGCTATCCATAAAGTGGTGATCTTTTGAGGGATGAACTCCTCAGAGGAAAGTCTAGCTGTGCCACACAGACTGTTCAAAACCCCAGTAGACAGACAGATTAATGGACTGTGCCTTCACATACAGTAGTCGTCTTAAACGTTAAAGATGGAGTCTGGTGCAGTCCTCAGCTGTATCAACTGCACAGTGAGGCAGCATATGGTGATATATATGGTGATATAGATGTAATTTGCCAAATCGCATGCGCATTGCTTGACTGTTTATAAAAACTTTTCTCTAAATCCTGCATTCACGCAGCCAAAAATGAACAAAACACACTCACTTACACACACAAAAGAATAAAAACTCATCTGTTTCACACATGTAAGCAACACAAACACACTCCCAAATGCCAGAGGGCAAATGGATAGAAAAGGGGTGTGGGGGTCCTTTGTGCACTCTGAGTTTAGGTCTTTGCCATTAAATAAGCTGGCACTGCAGAGGTGAGCCGCACTGACAATGATGTATGGGAGAAACACAATCCATTGCCGTTATGAATTGGTTGGCTCTGGTGCGGACAATGCTTGCACACATGCGCATGCACAGATACACGCAACAAGACACACGGACATTTGTAAGCAAGTGCACAGACACACACAATCAAGAGGCAGTGGAAGAGCCAATAGTATCTTCCTCTCTTCCAGACAAATTCAATTTTCATCCAGGACATATGTAAGCTGATTAAAACAGCCAACAAAGACTGGAGAAATATGTCACATCCTTCAGGACTGGACACAATATAGAGTGCCGCTTTGGCAATGGCATGCCTACTCCTTCTCTGTCTTTCTCTTTCTAAGTCGCTGTTCTCCTCTGTCATGACC
Organism: Amphiprion ocellaris; assembly: GCF_022539595.1. Classification (NCBI taxonomy): domain Eukaryota; kingdom Metazoa; phylum Chordata; class Actinopteri; family Pomacentridae; genus Amphiprion; species Amphiprion ocellaris. The sequence continues at coordinate 13,007,146 of NC_072778.1, read as the reverse complement.
TTTCTGCATCACCTGATGCCATCATGCATCCCTTTCTTCCCATTCTGTATCACTTCCTCTTCCTTTCTGTAATCCCTGGCCCTCATTTCTTCTGTCCTTGAAAAGTCAACCATATTATTCATGATACTTTATAAAAAACTCTGCTATTAGTTCATTTCTGTTGTTCCTCATCAGCAGACATACATAATGATTTAAACTGTCTTAGTAACATAACTAATGCTGAGTAACAGCAGAAGCAAAAAATAATATTAATTGATAAGTTCAGTTGCTGAGGTGCAAATGTCCCCTACATGTCACATACTATTTGGAAATGAGGTAAAAATATTAACCGGCTCACTAAACAGAGAAGTTTGGTTAGACAAAGAAAGGAAGCCAGAGCAGCTTTGTTTTCCACTTTGCACTTGTGGCTGGGGTGGGGCCTTGCCAGTCAAAAGTGTGTCACATAGACACACAGACAAACACATGCCCATGCACTAGAGGCACCGCAATGTCTGTTTAGCCACCGCAATAATGTCATACCACCAGAAGATGTGTGAAGAACACATCTAAATTATGAATGGGGGAAGGTTAATTATGGATGGAGGGAGGGCAGAAATAATGCCTTAGACATTTCCCTGAAACACATGGTTGGATACATGGCTATGGACCCAGTGCACACTTCTTGGCAAGTATCAAGTCAGAGAGACTCCCTAATTAGCTAGTCGGCGCTGATAATGGTTGGTCCTTGTTGCATGTGAATGTATTCAACCTCATTTCTGTTCAAGCGTATGCGTCAAATTAATGCGTAAGATGAATAAGCTTTACTCAAGTTGACAAGGAAAACTGTTCTATTGTCGACAATAAAGCAAGAAATTTATTATATGAAAAGCAATTATACTCAGATCTCCTTTTAGGATGATGTGGAAAGTGATAGTCAAGACAGACAAAGGGAATCCATGAGGAGAGATTAAAACATTGATGATGACATCTGTCAAAATGTTCTGTTTTGGGGGGGAAATATACCACTTTCATTTTCTTTGTCTTTAAATGCATTTAACACACAACTATTTGACAGGTTTAGTATGTCGCTTTCTCATACACTTGGAGTTGTAAGTCTTGTCTATTTATTGCAATCAACCGTCTGCATTTTTGTGGACCACTGATTCTCTTTGCAAGAGAGTTGCACCTGCAGCTCTGAAAGATTGTAATGGGCTGTCAACTACAAACAAAAGCAGAACCCTGCAAAAAAGGGGTCAAAGATTTGGTTCGATAGCAAGAAACTGGGGGATGCAGACTGGGTTGGTGGTGCGACTTAAAGACAAGCAAAAGGATCAGGGTGGAACTAACAAGGGGCGTGTTGCCGCCTGTGTGGGAAGAAAGACAGGGCCATTGGGAAAGAATGATGTTCCAGACACCCGTGGAGCCTTGTTTTGGGGGCTTGTGACCTCTGGAGGTTTTGTGGAGTTGTAGGAAGATTAGTCAAATGGCTCCACTGCTTTTGTGTCATAGCCATGACAATTCACCCGGTGCAGAGCTTGGCTATAATTGAACTTTTACTGAAAACAAGAGATTATCCTCAATTGCCTACCATCTATCCAGCCCCCACGCTACTTCAAAATAAAAATAATTAAATTAACTGAATGATGTGCATGTCAGCTAGTTCCAGTCATACTTTACTTGCATCTACCACGCTTAACCCCAGTACTACATTGCTAAAGTTCTATTTAGCAGTGCAACACAGTTTCTCAGCTATTTGAGACATGAACACTGTTGTTACACTAAGCTCCCACAATATCTCTGTTTCCAGTCATATCTGTAACTCTGTCACCTCTGCTGTTTTACAAATCAAACCACAAGTCTAGATACAGAAGTCTGCAGTTTCTTTGTATAGAGAGATCACTATGGCAGAGTAGTTGTGACATAATAATCTAAGTTCACATTGGTTCATTTACTGGCGCATAACTCTGATGGCTAACCACAGCATAAATACAATTCTAAAAGTACAAGTGGCAAATAAGAGCAAAGAAGTTAAACTTCTTTGTTTAATTCAAGGTTCAAGAACATAAGGACAGAAGGGGGTAAAAAAGCCTTCGCTCTGACATCCTGAGGTTCAATAGACGCAGAGTGGTGATGCACAAGGCCTTGTGCGATGTCTGCCTGTTGCCATCCTCAGCACTGTGGGCCTTGGGACATCCACATGGCCCATTCACCCAGCTCCACTGAAACATTCAAAGGATTGCTTCCAAAGGGCCAAACTTTTGTTCCTTCACAAAAGATCTAACCAGAGGTTCTCCCATAGATGGCAGCCCCGTTCAAAATCAGATTATTTCCAGTGAAATACTCCTTTCTCCATCTGCCAGTTAACTATGTCAGTGCCATTGTGTCTTACTTGATAAAGCTCTCCAGTTTGGCATAATGGAGGCTGGATGTGTATTATTGCTATTACTGCCATTTATTCGAGGAGGAAAGAGGCACACCCCACCCCCACACTCCTTTCCTTATATTTTTTCTTTGAAGAAAAATCTGGGCCACATGCCCCAGAGGAACGCAAAGTGCTTTAATTCATTCGCACCTTTTCTCTCTGGCTGCCATCTCCAAGGCCTCTCTTTATGCCCAGAAGTGATTTGTTCAGGCTGGACCATCAAAGCAATTATGGCAGCGGCCTGCTTCCCTATTATGAAGAGAGATGACTGACAACAGAGGGACGGTGCGGGGGGGAGGGCACTTGGATTCAATTTATTTGATCTGAAAACATTTTTTTTTCATCCACTTGAGTAACAAAACACAAACAAACTCGTCAGGTTATCTCTTTGAGATTTTTTTTTTTTTTTTGAATAAAACATCTTATCCAATTCTCTATGTAACACTTTTCAATTGCCTTTCTCACCTTCCTGGCCAAAGTGATTGAGAGCCACAGTTAGGTGATGCAGGACAGAAAATGCCAGCAATGTAACAAAATACTGAGAGGCATGGCGGGCTGTGATGTGTAGCAATTAATGTAATGGACATGAGAGAGCACAATCTGTGGACTAATGAGAATGTCTTGTATTACAGTGCAAATGCACAGGGTCGCCAAGACGCCTATCATTACTGGGCTATAGGAAGATGGCTCACCACAAAAGGGGATACTCTATAAATGGATAATGCGGGTGGAGAGAGCAGAGTACGGCGCCACTGAGCCGATGTTCCATCCAAGAGTAATAATTCAGCCTGGAATGACATGGGGTCACTGGGATAGATGGAGACAGGATGTGAGGAAAAATAAAGCATTTAAAGAAAACAGGGCATTAAGGTTTAAGTGGGGGACAGCAAGGAATGGGACAAAGTGACGTTGATAAGAACGTAACTGGAGTAATAGAGGAGTAAAGAGGTAAGGGGTTGGACTGAAACAGAGGAAGGAAAAAGAGGACAAGGAGCACACAAGGAGAGCAACAGCCTAAGAAAGGGGACAAGTGAAAGGAAGAAGGCGAAAAAAGATGAGAGAGCACAGAGTATAGACAGCAATGGGGCAATATGACACATTGGCTAATCAGTCTGCTGTCTTTCTCTTTCACAAGCTGTCATCTTGGCCATCAAGTCATCAAGACCTTGTGCCTCTTCCTCTCTCATTGACTGATTCCCCTATTCAATTATTCAAGGTTTATAAGCAGGAACCATCTATTCAGCTAGCAGCAGAACCAGTAAAATAACGAAAGGGTTGCTTCTTCAGCCATATTGACCGTCATAAAACTTTTACAATTGGCAAAAGAAAAATCTATTTCTCAGACAGATTGTTGCCACCACATAAACATATTAGTGGTGGCATCTGGAGGGAAGAAAGTGCCCTACCATGTAGGAGACTTTAATAATGCAGACCATAAATGATTTTACATGCTTTCTCACTAATCATAATATATGATGGCTGAATATTTACAATGATGGAATGCTATATTTAGCCAATGCAGAATATTTATACGTATGTGTGATGCACATGTGAGTGTGTCTACACTTTCAGCCATGCTGCAGCTCGGATGTGTGCAGAAAGTGATTTAGGCATGTAGCTGTGGCTTTAGCTTTCACGCTGACCTCACTTTTCCTTAAAAAGCGAACCTGCGTGAGTCACGCTGTGACACAGAAATCAGGTCAACCGCTGGTCTGCCAAGGAATGCTAAGCTTCAGTAAACATTCCCACAAACACACAGAACACAATCACACAAAAACAACATACACGCACAAAATGATCAAACACGTAGGCACACACCCAGACACACACTCCCTCCCTCACTTGTCAGAAATCTTAAGGAACATCACAGCTCCCATCTGCCATAATCTGCCCTGGGGTAACAGTGACCTGAGCTGCTAGAAGAAACTCATCTGGAGTAGAAGGAGAAAATAATAATGGTTGAGGTAATGCAGTGTGCAGTCTCAGCCTTTACTTTGCTGGCTAAGCCTTTGGGGTGGAAATGTTACAAACTCTGCAACCTCGACTGGCTTTCTACTAAAGCGTGACCCTCATACTGTGCAACTGCTTCTCAGGACATCACCTAGTAGCCACTTCTTTTGGTTGTGGACTTCACATGCACACCCTGATCAGTTTATATACAATGCAATTTCACCCATGCACAGAAATATATATAGGGGTTAGCAGACCTCAGCAGAGATCCTCCTCCAAATGTCCAAATCATATCCTACTGGAGCTCAGCTCTTTCAGTATCACAACATCACTGACTTCAAAACAACACTTGCAATCTGCTTTTTAGACTTTGTGTTAATCTGAACGAAAACTTGTAAAATTTTTTGTTCTTTTCTTTTTCCTTTTTTCCCTGACTCCAAATCCTCCAGAGAATCATGATGTTAATTTTTCTGTGTATAAAGTGGATTATTACAAGAAGTCTTAGACAGAGTTCTCAGTTATGCTGCTTAAATGCAATAATATTTGCAGCAGTGTCATTAGTGTAAGCATGGAACTTATCTAATAAAAACACAGCAACAGATAGTTGGATTAATTATCAAAACCACATTTATCATACTTAACATATTAGTTACAGTAGATTATCTATCTATCTATCTATCTATCTATCTATCTATCTATCTATCTATCTATCTATCTATCTATCTATCTATCTATCTATCTATCTATCTATCTATCTATCTATCTATCTATCTATCTATCTATCTATCTATCTATCTATCTATCCATCCATCTATCTATCTATCTATCTATCCTCCCTGACTTTGTAAATTCGACAATGTACAAGTGAGTCAGGCATAATTATGCACGACACTCCCACCGCCACACATAGATACACATAGATCAGACCCCAAATCACTAACCTTTACCATCTATCTGCTTAATCCTCATCCACTGGAGGCAGAGGGTCTGTACTGTGGCAAACTGTCTATTTTTAAACTTGACATATTAGTCATCTCTTAGGGGAGTAACATTGTAATTTATGGAATTCATGAATACCAAGCTGTTGTGTTCCCCTCTTGTTTATTTCCCCTCCTCTTTCTCAGCACAGTGTAAGTGCTTTGGATGATTTCAGATGAACTCAGATGCAGTTGGGTACGATCGCCGTCTCCACAAGAGCACAGATGCCAATCAGCTGCTGCTAAACAGGGAGCGTGGTAGTTTCTCACACCACACTTTGGGCATGAGGTAAAATGTATAATAAGTTTTAACTTGATACAACGATGTACATCTAAAAATCTCAGAGTAGACAGTTGTTCCCCATCTTTGTTTAGTTCCCCTTAACCTTTATTACTCACAATTACTTCTCTTTCAACTTCATCTTCATCATCATCTTTCTTTCAATCTTCATTTATGTTTTAAATTTAAGATTCATCCTTCAATTAGTGAATCAAAAATGTATATTGAGGTAGTAATTTCTTGATGAAAATTATGAGGACATGCAGTGCAAGTAATCTTTAGGATGGGCAGACAGTAATATTGCAGCAATTTTAAACTTGGCATTCTTTGTGTCCCTACAAGAATGGACCAAAGGTCCGCTGGCAGACCTCTGGCCAGAGGTATTGGCTTTCAAAGCTAATGATCTCAAATTGTACACTTGTGGGTAATTAAGCATCGCTGTTCCCTCAGTAGCTTACAACAGCAAATATGTCATTGTGAGAATAAACAACAATTATACTAACACTCATTACACTCTAATTGCATCATCAGAATCGCAAGCAAGGGGGCATCTTATTAAAAGCTACCAACAAAAAGCTCAAACAAAAATGGAGGACTGAAGCCCAACAACTTTACAAATTGACTTACAGAAGTATAGGAGGCGATGTGAACACTGGGATTCAAAAATAGAGCATGCATTTTAAAACCCTCATGGGTATTTGGTGGTCAACGACAACAGCAACGTGCTACATGCACTTAATGTAGCTGAGAGCACTGCTGAAGCTTGAAAAACTCATACAGGCAAGGGAGTAATATGACCCCACTCAAATCTTTCCATCAGACACTAACCAAATAGAAGTCAAAAGAACAAATAATAGAAGGGAAGAAAAAAGAGAGAAGCAGCTAAACCACTGGGATTAGTGCTAAGTAACTAAATGGGCCATATCACTTTTCCATTATCAGAAGGGAATAGCTATTTCAACTGCTGGAATCTAAATAAAAAAGGTGGACTCTGTCCTTCCCACGTCTTTTGTTCATTCGTGTGTAAATGCCTTATAGCCATCTGTTTCTTAACTTCCCTATATGAGCAAATGGAGATTTGCCATCGCATCCTCGAGGCCCATTAATAAATAAAGTTGACACAAATAAACAGATAAATAAATAAATGTGAAGCGCTTTGCAAATGGGCATCGGTCAGCATTAGTGATGGAACCATGTCGAGAACAATCATGCTTGACTGGATGGGGGAGTGCCTGAGTGTAGGGAGCATTCTCGCCGATTGTACACAGTGTGTGTTGTGTGTATTTGAGTATCTATGTGTGAGAGAGTATGGGGACATTGCTGTTTTTTTTTTTTTTTTTTTTTTTACCTTTGTACCTTATTTTAACCTGCTGTCTTTAACTGTTTACGGCTTTCCCTGTTGAGACATCTTTCCATCGTTGCACGATACACCTACTCACTTCATTTCACTGATGGATTTCTTTTCTACTTTCTTTCCCTCACATATGCGTCTCTTTTCACGCAAGATCACAACTTCTTCTCGCTCCTCTATCGCTCTCTCTGCATTTCAGAAATGACTTAAATTTTCTCAGTTAAAAGGCAAATGACTCATCAGCTGGCCGCATTTTTCCTGGAACATGTATTATGATGAGGGAATTACTTCTCACTTGATGTTTTCACAGATGCAAAAGCACAGATTTCTTTTGTGCCTGTAAGTCACATTTTTCCCATCAGGGTTTGAACCAATATATACCTATTCTAATTTTTTTCTTTTTGTTGTTCAGACAGTTAAATGGATGGTTTGCTGCATACATTCGTGTTTAATAAACAAATCACCTTGGATGTGAAAGTTTGCACAGCCTACTAAGGTAGTGGGAGTCTTACTGCTGTTAACACATTTGCAAAATCACACTTTTCATAGATTCAGGAGTAATTAATCTTTTGCCTTCACTTTGTTGCAAATGAGACAGACAAAAGTTTTAATCAGATTTTAAGGCAACAAAAACAACAATTGAAAGGGTGTTCTTATCTTATTTGCTGTAAGATATGTACATATCATTTGTCTTGTGATCAGTTTTATTGTTTCTGCTTTCCCAAAATGTCTTTCACTATTCATCAATTTGTCCTGTATTTTCCTATAAGAACGGCAAGTTCTCCTTTTTTCAGGGTTAAAGAACGAACAAATATATGTTGCATGACTATGATGAGCCTTTTATGCCAGAAGACAGAACACACAGTTGATGTTACTGTTGCTTGTTTCGACCTCAAAAGCATTGTTAATTAATTATGCATTATTCATTTTGATCTAAAAATACTATATTGGTTAAGGTTCAGAAAAAAAGCAGCATATTAAAATTGCTCTAAAGATGGGACTTTCTTGTACTCCAGAAATGGAAGGTGTGATTTAATTAAGGAAACTGAACAACATGTTGAATTTTCCTTGTAACACAGCAAAGTGTGAAAAAAAAGATGTAAAAAATGTTGCAATATTTAGTTACTTCAAGCTGAGAGCATCACATAGACTGTAATTTCTTTCATATTCTTGTTCTCAGCATCACTTTTACTGATATCTGCTACTGAATAGAACATTAAACACTCCTTGACACATTCTCTCTTTGTCTGTATTTATGAGAATTACCATTATCAGTCATTACCCGGTATGCAGCTCTTTTTCTGTACCTCCATATTACTGCACATCACCACATCAAGCCGGCTGAGTGGGGATGCAAAATATTAATTCCATCTCATTCTGGTTGACAGATTGTAGATAGTGGCTGACACTTCAAATGCAAACATCAACTTGGACATTACGTCTTATACTTTAATAACAGCCACATCATATTAAGGAGTTAAAAACACACACACACACACACACACACACACACACACATACACACATACACACACACACGTATGATAGGAGAGGAGGAGGCATTTTATTCTGGCACTGTGTCTTATTGTGAGAGGAAGTCATAACCATACAGGATGGCATACTATTCCACCGCACATTATTTGCTCTCTAGCTGATCATCAGTTGGCCCCGCTGTATGCCTAATGAGCGATAAATAAGGTTTAATTCAACCGACACAAGTTGCCCATCCTTCAACACTAAGCATGATGGCTTGGACGAGATTCCATTGGAATTATATGAGGGCAATTTTTCAGCTAGTGGGATGGTCCGATTGCCTCCCCTATATTTGGATTTCATAGGCATTCCTTTGGCTTTAAGCTCTGCAAGTTTATAGGTCTATTAGGAATACATCAAACAATGAACGACATCAATCTTATTGTGTGAATGTGCCCTGGGTAAAAATAAGATAAAACCTTCTATTATGGAGCCTCCAAAGCACATTTGCCCTCCAAAATTGATCCAGTATTGACAATTTACACTTACGGTGACCTTTCATAACTGCCCACATACTTGAAAGCCAATATTGTTTGGAGAGTGAGCAAGAAAAACACACAGCCCACTGCAAATGCTCTAGGATGTTATTGAATATGATAAGTTAGTAGACATTTTTGCTCTGCAGTTCTTCGTTGACGGTCCACTAGGCGGGAGGGCTGAGCTCTTTTTACATCAATGAAGGTCTGCACCTTTGACAACAATACTGAATATAGCTGTTGAGAGCTTTGACTCTAGTATGTTAAAGCAATAGGCCATGCACTTCATTGTGAAATGAAAAGGAAAAGACAAAAAGGGGGGGAAAGAAAAAGTGAGCGTTACCATAAGAAACTTGGCTCCACAGGCAGGAAGTTGTAAAAAGGCACAATGGCATCGAAAGAGATTTTGCACAGCCCCCTGTTGATATCCTGTGCTCAAGTAGATACTTTCAGTGTAATTCAAACAGCAAAGGGTTTAGGGGGTACTTAAGAGCAGGGGCAGGGGTGAGTGACCCCTGGTGTCCACTCAGAGAGGCTACCTTTATTAAGATTTGATTTATCCTCTCAAAATGGCTCCATGTCACACTTCACTTACTTTACGTCCTCTCTTGGCAGAGTCAAGCAACGAATCAGTTATGCGCCAAGGGTACTCAAATGGTACATAAAATCTTCATCTATATTTCCATGATGGGCTTTCTGCTGAGGATGAAAAATGATCAGGTCCAGAGAAATGCCCTATGGGTCAATAGGGGGGACAGTGGCTTTGTCTATGTCGGAGGACATCAAGTCTTAAATGGAGTGGCTGTCCATGCCTCAGTTCCTTCCCATCTGCCTTTCCCTTTGGCTGTTGATAAATATCCTTATCTATAAGAAACAGGTGATAGATTTCAAGCAGCACGTCTCTACAGAGCTCTTCTCTCATCCACTCTATTGGTATCTCACATTTACTAAGCCATCCGAGCTGTAGCACGAGGCACCGACACCCTCTGGGTCGCTCTGCCCCAAATCATGTTAGCTTCACTTCCTGTAGGAATGCCTCTAGGGCTGCCCCAATGAATAACATCTATCAACACCCTGAAGTGGAGGCCAGGAGCTTGTGGAGGCAAAGAGCTTTAGCCCTCAACTCAGAGGCACCCTACAGCAACAGTCCCTATCTGATATGTGACACAAGCTTGAATATGTGTGTGTGAGTGTGTAACGGTACAGGAGGACTACCAGAGAGGTTGAGAGACAACAAAGGGAGATAAAATGATGGGTACAACATATGTGTGAGCAAATTAATTGCTAAGGGAATTATGATCACTATCGCTTCCTGTGATGTAATTTAAGAAACAAACGGCTGACTTTCTCTAAGATCAGGGGAAAGATGAGAAAATAGCTGCCAGGCTGAACATATTGTGGTTGTCTATATCAGGGTGATGTGGGTAACAAACACAAGAGTAATAGGAATGGGTATTAAAAAGTCATTTAAGTCACAAATGAGGTTGGGGGATGTAAGAGAACACAAGGATATTCTTTATCTTTACTAGCATCTCCGTAAAGACACGTTCCTTTACACTTTTCATTTGCCTCTTTGCAGATTCATCTCCTTTCTTCCTTTAAAATTTCATGAGAGAAAATAGGTAATTTAATCTTCATTAAACATACAAGGGGCTCACTCTCTGGCCTGACCAGCTGAATTAACTGCTGGCCTTAGAGGGATTAGACAGTTAGGCTGAAATTCTGCAACCCCGACAAGCATTATATCATTGCATCTCTGCTCTTTTAATGGCCATAAGATGATCATTCTTGGTTCAATGTCAAATAAGTCCTTAAGAGACTCACTATATAGAACAGAGGAGGGAACTTTTGATGGAGTGACCCGTGAAGGTGAAGCAGGAGACTAGGGCAGGGAGAGGAAGGGAGAGAGGCCCTGGTTTTGGATTGTAATGACATTGAAAAGGCAGTAAATAAATAAGATTGGCTTGGTTCTCTTTGAAATCTGATTGATGTGTCTTTTGGGATGCCCCCCCAGTATGAAAGACCTACTGAGTCTGTGGCTTTCATCCCTGACCGAAAATCGATGAGCCAGGATGTATGAGAGGCTCCTGCTCTCTACCCACCAATCTCTTGCAAGATTCCCAGGTAACTGTCTCACAAGAAAGGGAATAAGAAATGCTATAGTAGTAAGGCAACTTGCATCTTTTTTTTTTTTGTAAAACCTCATTTTCAATTACACTCTATGAAAAACACTGAAAGAAAAACTAACCGTGTAATATACAGCGTTGAACCAGCTGGATTTAACACCACAAAATACTTTTCAAATTGTCTTCCTGAAATGAGACTGAACTTACAACAGTAACGTGGCTTTTCTGGTCTCAGTCAATCCAGTTTCTGTATGTTGAATTAGGAATGGCTGGTGTAATTGCATAACACATGAGTAAGGCCTCCCGGGTTAGATTTTCCATCTTACACAAAGTGGAGACAAGGAAATAGGAAATGCTTCTGGGATTGGGTGTAATTGTGATTGGCGGCAACTAGAATTGTGCTCAGCCTGACACTTGAGGTAGTCTGTTGAAGTATAGCTTCGCCTAAAGGACGACAAAGAATTGCATACTGGGTTTAAATGAACTCCTTTTGACGTAAGCCAAAATTTTTGTGTGACTCTGAGAGACTCTCTCTGGTACATGCTGCTCGTTTAAGGATGACAGGAGGTTAATCAAGCTCTAAACCATGAGATTACAACAGACATGACAAGCAGGATCGAATAGATTTGGCACTCTGTCTGATATGGCTGCTCAGAGAACCTTCTCTAACAGTAAATTCCTGTACTGAAATGCCATCAGTCTCATCAGAGAGAAAACACATACTATATATATATATATATATATATATATATATATATATATATATATATATATATATATATATATATATATATATATATATATATATATATATATATATATATATATATAGTATACTGGAGTAACAGGCCAAAGACTGACTGACTGAGGTGCCTTTTGTCAGCAAATCATCTATCACTGGGGAACTTTGCTGTCTTTGGACTGTTTTTTTTTTTAAAATTCCCTCAAACTGTGGGTAAGATTTCTGTTTGTCCCTTTTCATTAGATGAGGCAAATTCCCCGCTATGTTCTATAGCAAGTGAATTCATTTCCAGATTCCATTTATGAAAAAAAAATAAAATCCATGGAGCCGGCATGTCAAAAGGATTTTCCCCTCTCATCACCTCAGAGTAGAGAATCCATGCAGCTGTTTATCAAACCAGTACCGGGCTCCATATCAATAAACAGAGGGCTGTCAGTGCATAATGCATTCTGGTTGCTCAGCAGCGGTGTGTCTTCAGAAAAAAAAAGTGCAGAAAAGAGTCTGATGCACAATGTCATGTAGGAAATGCAACAATTCTGAGGACCACTATAATTTTGGTTATCTCGCAAAAATGTGAAAATAGGTCACAGACATACAGAACACTACATAAATATCATATTTATAAAAAAGACAGACAGTATTTAGTTTTAAAATGATCCAGTGGCACATCATATGGTGCATTTTTTTGGTTTCATTGGATAGTTTTAGTGGAGGTAGACAGGGAATGTCATCTTGTGGAAATTCAGGGCAGCCAATCATTTTTATCAATACTCATGAGGGGGCCCAAGTTGCATTAGAATCTGGCCACAGATAATACAGTAAGACAGACTTTGCTCTACTAGGCCAACGCCTTCAGATCAAGTTCCTGGGTCTCCTCCCGATTACTGCAAACACATGCACAGAACACCACAATAGACATCGTCATAACAAATTAGCTGCACTTCTACTGATTGCTCTGTCTTTAATGGAGGAACCAGACATCCAGCAAAAAAAACTGACATTTTTACTCACAGTTTATTTTCCTTCATAACTCAGAGTTGATGGACACCGGCCAATTTCACCGAGTTTTCACTTAGACTTCACTAATAGTCAGACTACATATAGACATCTAAATTTATCTCTTGGACAAAGTTGAACATTCCCCATCAGTTTTAACAGGGACTGATTTGGGTGATATTTAAACTTCACAGAATTCATGACATAAAACGTGGCTGATCGACCAATCTCTTCAAACCAGCAGGTTTCTCTATCAGATATTTTTTGCCTTTTGGAACAAATTGTATTTAGATTGGTAAAGGTGGAGCGTTGCATCTAGGTTCAGTTTGCCAAGAATGTGCATTACAACACTTACAACACTGCCAGAGCTCAAACAATATATCAGTTAAACTCGGGCTCCATTTTGTGTTCTGTGATAAACATACTTACTTAAATTTAAATCTTTTACTTGGGACAAACACTTGCACCCACTACAAAAGATCCACTGCATACTTTTCAAGTATCACACAAATGGCCAAGTGACCTTAAGCAGGAAAGAACAAAGCCTCACCTGCATGTTAGAACCCTACCTGTCGTTTCCACCTAATTATTCCTCTCCCTGCCGAGCTACTGCGTTGTAGGTGCTGCCCTCCCAAGGACCCACCGAGGCTACTAGACTCTCTGACACTGCAAGCCGAGGCAAACCACACAGGAGCAAACAGTCAGAGCCTTTGTGAACCCTCAGGTTCTTTGAAATATCAAACATAGCAGTGCTTACTGGGGGTTCACGAGTTTCCAGACGATTGTCACTCTTTATTTCCACTCTGGACAGCTGTGGAAAAAGCTGTCCAGCTCCTGTCTAAGTTCTTGATGCAAGAGCTGCTGTTGTGCATAGAGTCAAGCCTAACTATATTTAATTGGTACTTCCACATATTGACTACTAGCATTAGCTTCTTCCTACCAAAGAGATAAAATTTCACATCTTTAAAGTCAATTTCACAGCCAGGTGTCAGGTTGCCACGGCCCATTCCTTGGCTTGGTTATGAAATTACTTGAACAGGTTTCTGCTAACACGAGTGAAACTGTTCATTTTTTCACCATTCTTTTTAAATGCTTGATTTATATGACTGAAGCATCACATGTACAGACTCCTGGTATGCATTCTCATCTGTGAATACACGAGCACAATGTCAGGTACTTGGACATGCAGCAACAGCAGCAATAAGGAAAACATAAAAAAAGCAAGCGAGAGCCTGCAAAGCATAAAAGGCAAAGATCCTTCAGGAAGATGCATATCTGGGGTGCTGTTGCTCATCAGTTTGACATTTACCACACATATATGTGAAAAGTAAAGTAATACACAAACACATAGTGACTGGCCAAAGCACCGAGGCCCACAGATCTCTCCAGCAGAATAACTCCTCAGCATCACCACAAGACAGGGAGTGATATCATGCTGCGACAGCGCAGACTAATAGGAAGAAAACGGAAATTAGATGACAACTGTCGCTGCTCTATCAGACAGAAATTGTGCTGAGTGAATTTCGTTCCAGTAGTATGACCACTATCAGGATTCTATTAATTTAACAAGATTTAAAATTCAGGATCAGGAGGCACCTGAAGGACAATTTCCATACCTTCCATACTGTTATACTTTACTTTATTGGATTTCAAAGGTATTCACTGTAAGATTTACATCACGTCACTCAGCACTACAAGCAATAATGTCCATAATAGTCTCTCCAGTCCAGTTTTCTTTTCTACCCCTGCACATACTAATGTGATGAAAAGGAACTCTTGACTAGTAATGAAACATGCTACAATGTTTAAGGGCATAGTCACTAAGGTATACATGTAGGGATACATTTCTCAGTGCTGACTTCAACTGGAATTTACTGTGAACTTCTCTGGTCTTGACATCAGCTCTTGTCTCTATAATTAAATACTCAGGATTTCATTTTGTATGTGAATTTCTGTCCATGGACATTAACCAAAACTTGCTTCCTAAGACATTTCCAGAGAAACTGGCATAATGTTGCTGTATGTTACGCCTAAAACCTAAAAATACTGTTAGTTTTTTGGGTTTTTTTTTGTATTGGGTAGAATAAATACACTGGTCTTTAAAGATGTTTTTTCATGATGGTATTTTACATTAATGACTGCATCACAAATGCAAATATAAAGTAAATATTTGTTAAAATTAAAAAGTATGGCAAAAAAAAAACGTAACATTTAACAGATGGTCTCAAAATGTTACAAAATGAGCATTTTCAGACTTTAAATAATAGTTTTGGTAAGCGCTACATAAATTACATAAACTTAAATGCTCTCAGAAGTCCTGAAGTTGTTTTAGTTCACACTTTATATCAAAATATTCAACAGGTGCCATCAGGACACAAGGAAGGAATGACTATTTCTTGCAGAGCACACTCCCATTGCTGAAAGTAACAGCTGATGCTATATTGTATCATCACCTGTGCATGTCAATTTTATCTGATCTCGAGGTCTTTCATAAAGTAATCAGTAATTAGTTCTTTCTATGTGCCCATGCAAGATGCACGTTCAAGCAAAACCAGTACTAATTTTCAGTTTTCAACGAGTCTTGTGCATGTTGCATTTTGAGATATGTTTGTAATGAAAGGTTCCTAATAGTCACTCGGTATGTTTATCATTTTAAACCTCCTCTGATTTATTTTTGACGTACAGTAAATCTTACACATTACACCTTTGAACATTTGATTATTTTCCAAATCAACTGGAGTAACTCAGCACAGGACTCTGCATGTTGTAGAACAGCTCAGCTTAAGTGTTCTGAGGGAAGGATGTATGAGTTATGCAGCCAGTGGAAGTGCAGTATGAAGCAAGACGGTTTTGTGTTTGAGTTAAAAAGGTACTTAAATACACACACCTAGAGTTCTGTTACCATAGTTAGCACCCGGCCACCGAGAGGCTGGACTGGAAGGGCTTTGATCACCTGTAGCAATGTTGGTGATGAAAGAAAGAAAGAAAGAAGGGAAGGATGGAGAAAAAGGAAAAGAGAAAAAGGTATCAGAGGTGACTCATTTCAGATATTGGCAGAACCACTCCCAGAGTCTGGCAAAAACCCCTTCAGGTCTGCTAACACACCTGCACAAACATTTGGACAGACACAGGCTCACATTAAACCCAAATACAGAAATATGGAATGGAAAAAAGGTGGAGTTAAAGAAAAAAAAAGGTGGTTATGGTCATTGATGAGCAGCATCATAGGTGTTGAAACAAGAGGAAAAATGTGATTATGCCTGTTTGTTGCTATACACTTATATGGTATTTAGGTCAACACACTTTATACAAACAGCAGATTTACTAGTGGATGTCCCAGTTGAGAAATCAGAGACACACAGTCACACATAGAAGGTAACGCTGTGCACTGGCATATATTGAATATTGAACGTGAGCACTGCATAAGAAAAACTTTTTTACATTAGTGTGTACAACAGGAAATAAATGGTAGAGGGAAAGAGGAAGTGGCCCAAGACAAGATGGAAAGAGCCTGGTCAATATGTCTAGGCCATGCCACCAATTAGGTACTTTTTCACTGCCAAATAAAATAGACAACAACACATAGGACAGCATATGCTAAAATTCTACTACTAATCTTTACAAATATTTTATCTTGTCTCCTCTGCTAACAAGAATAGCTACATCTGATTGGTGTTACAACATTAATAATTACAGTAAGCCAATCTGCAGGCAGGCAGCAAAGAGTAGTGTGTGTTTAGAACAGTTGGAGATGTAACACTGCCAAATGACCATCTAAATATATATATAATTAAAATTTGTGTGATCTGCTTCCACTGGGAGCTGTAGGGTGTTTGCTCTTATGTAAAACATACTGTGCAGTTGAACTATATTAAAAATGCTGGCCTCACAATAGGAATTCAGTGGTACAAAATCTGGGCACTTTTCTTTCCTGAGATTCAAATCTTTCAGGTTTTCAAAACGTGGCATGTCCACCTTTATTTTCGATGACAGACTCAGTTCTCAGCATGGAGAATACAGTGTTGCACACATTTCTGGAGAGACATTCTGCAGAAACATATTTTTATTATTTATTTATTTATTTATTTTTATGCTGCTCTGTGCTGGAGGGGTTGTATTGCTCTGCGTCTATCTTTAAAATACCCTAGAGGTGTTTTTTTGGATTAAAGTTGGGTGACAAACTTGGCCAGGTCAAAGTTTTCTCTTTAGAAACTCTTGTGTGATATCAGCAGTGTGCTGCGGATCGTTATCATGCTGGAATATTCCTCTTCTGCCTGGCTTCTGTGGACTGGGAGTCGACTTGTCAGCCTGTATGTTGGTATATCCACAGGAAATCATGGTACAATCTATAAATGTCCTCTCTCTAACACCTTTTGCATTCCTGCAGCGTCATATAATCACACTCTCACCTCCATCCTTGTGTTGAGACTATGCATTCACTGTGGTGGTCCTTCCAGGTTCATACCTAACATGCTGCACCCCATCTGAGCTGAACAAATTTATCTTGGTCTCATCTGACCAAGGAATGTGCTCCTGATACTCATCATGTCTCTTTTCATGCCCTGAAGTTTTGCGCTGAAGACCAAGCAAGGATTTTTTTCTTGAACGCTATCTATAGTTGTTTATGCTTTCTACTGATCAATACAAACAAAATGCTGGCACTCACTGATCCATAAACAGCTTGTTTATTGTGAGGCAGAAACTAAGCCGTCATCAGAGCAGTAAAAAATAAAAATCTAAATACTTTACTTGTCAATATAGAAATAGAGGTGATGTAATTTTGAATCATCAGTATTTAAGTGACTTTGTGCAAGAAAGACAGTGTTTTCTGCTGTCCTACCGTTGCGTGGTGTCCGTTTTCGTCGATCACGGAAGGCTGCTCCGGACTGTAGAGCTTCCATTAGGCTATCCATTACACCAGTTTCGTCTCCTTCTGCAAGAGAACATAACGGAAGAAAACATGTTTTACATAACATGTTAACAAAGAAGGATAGAGTGCACGATGATGTAGTCTTTACATGTGCCTATAAAAATGTATACACAGATGTGCATGACTGCTTCAGGTGCATTAACAATCAGCTTACATCACAACAAGAAAGTGCTTTGATTCTGAATGAGCTACAAGCAACCCTTGCAAGTGTACGAGTGTTGAGACAGAGGCCTGTCACTCAGGCCAGAGCTTTTTTTCAGTAAACAGCTGGGGAGGAGGAAAATACACTTAGAGTTTAGTTTAGAGTTTAGAGGAGCCTCAGGATGAAAGCATCCAGTGATGGTCATTGACAGATATTCTTTCTGTGGCTAACGCTGGGGAGCTAAGTGCTCTTTACAAAGATTTAGTGTGGAGCCGCTCAATACCCAGGCGCTCTATCATTGTTCAGTCAATGACACCGGGACCGGCCTTCGAAAAACATTCCCTCTGCCCACCGTTCCAGCTGTCGTGTGGATCCATGAAACCAGAGTAGTGGCAGCAGTCTGCATGGCTTAAGAGACAGGTATGAGACACTTTACGTGCTATAAGGCCAACAGCGCGACTAGTTGTACCCAGACTGTGCACAAGCAGCATACTGCTCAATGGTAACAGGGTTCAAAAATAAGCTTAGGTTCTATATCTGGGTCATCTATCTTTATGCCCTAATACTAATGAGTCAGAGGGGCACCCTTTTTATCATTCTGGTCCAGAAAAGACATTATTTTAAACTAGGATCATTAGGGTGAGTTATTGTGGAGCTGGAGACTTGGCCATCAATTCTTTTGCATATATGAGTGAACTAGCTCTTCCCCAGTGTTTACCATCAGGGTCCAGGCATCTTGTTTTTGCACTGTGTACAGCTATAGCTGAAGGGAAACATTCGAAAATAAGTGGAGACAACTGCTACTTCCAGCACACAGCACTTTTACAAGTATTGGTGTGATCAATCTGTTGTTACTTGCGTGTGCTCAAAGAAACACAGTGGGGCAATTTCAGTTCATGTACAAACCACACTGACACAGAATGGTACCTGATTGATTGAAGAAAATGGCACATATCTTGCCATTACCAAAGAAAGCCAGACCTGCACATGTTTTCCCTTTACCTTTAGCAACAAACCACCTGACCTGCAGTCATTCATGCAAGTAAAAGAAGACAGTACAACTAAGAATAGAAACATGTCTTATGCAAATATTCAAAAAAGCAACTCTTCAGTCATACTCACTAATTTTACTCTCTATCTCATTCCTTCTCTTTCTTCCTCAAGTCCTTCCCAAGGGCTACTTTGAAATCTAAGTATCTGTTCTGGCTGTGTGCTGTGCTTAAAAGCAATCCCGATTAAATCAAGCTTAATTAGACCAGCTTTATCAGAACAAAACCAAAGCTGAGCCAAGTAGTGCTTATCTCAAATTGCAGCACTACACCTCAGATAGCAAGCTCATTGGTTTAAGGGGGGGGGCATGGGTTTCGTCTCCTGTGGACCTGAAGAACAATATGGTGAACAACTTGCAGCTTCTATATCTGTATCAACTCCCAAGATCTTTAGCTACTCCTTCTTATGTAGGCTAGCAAGGACACATTGTGAGTCTGACAGAAGGCAGAACGTGTTAAGTGGCAGGTAAACATTTATCTACAACCACCACGGTACAAGAAACTTTTTGACAGCTCCTTCTTCACTGCCTTCTTCATGGAGACCTAAACATCACAGGGGGCAACTGACACTTTGATCAATTTGTCCTACTTCTAGCTTAACTGTAGCACAATTCATCATTTGTAATGGCCAGGACTTGGGAGCCCTAGAAGACTGGGGTTCAGGGGGAGAACTGCAGACACAAAGAACTAAAATGACTAAAATGGGAAGCATACTCCCTAGTCACCTCACAGTGCTCAATTAACTTTGTCCTAAGCTGTCCAAAGCTTAAACCCAAGCAGGCCTCTCTGTCAGCAAGAAACGTTCGCAAATGAGCCTTCAGAATGTATGAACCTATTAACATAAAAACACACTTATATATATATATATATATATATATATATATATTACAAATCTGCAAAGACAAAGTAAGCACTTAGCAGTGCAAAAAGAATACTATTTGACTACACTTATTCCAGTAATCCTCAAAGCAAACTTTCTACATTACTTATTGTAACATTGCCCACTTTAGCAGACATTTCTGCCTCATTCCTGCAATTCACTCATCTTATTTTGAGCTGTTAAACCTAAGGCAAATATTCATCTGCTTCTCATTAGCAGCACTGGTACATTGCAGGGTGGGGAATTACAGAAAAGCTAACCTTTTATGCCCAAAGATCTTTCTCAGGAGGAAAGATCCCCTCTGCTCACAGGAAATTGCTTTCTAAATGGGTTAAGATGGGCTAAGACCCAAGACATTGACAAACCCTTCCAGTGATGAAACACCTTGGTGGGCACCTCAACAGACAGCCTTGGGGTCCTTTAATGATCTTATTAAAGCTTGTGGAAGTGTGGAACATGGTTGCGGCTTTTTGCACTTTTAGGTATTTTCTTAAACAGTTAAACCTTTAAGAGCAGGAATCAAGCTCAGTGAAACTCTAGCTTCCAGAGAGAGATGATGAACCTGTTCTATATTTTTCCCTTTGATCCCCGCCTACCTCCAATCCCCCACCCCCCACCACCCCTCAATCCTTTACCTGAGTATCTGGCGGTACCTGGACCCTGAGGCTGTGCCAAATGTAACTGTGAGCCCTTGGGATTGGTACAGTCTGTCATATATATTTACAAGCAGCAGTATCACATTTTCTAATTAGGAGGGATAACAGAAGCGATGTGCTCTCAGCAGGACTGGCATAAAAACTTCACACATTAGATTAGCTTTTGCCTAAGAAAAAAAAAACTACTGTAAGAAAGCAGCTGCGATGTACTATTCACCAGTCCCAGGAGCAGAACACTAAGTCAAATTTCGACAGAGGCAATAGAAGGAAAACAAGAAGTAGGAAAAGAATTAGCTCGGATTGCTGTTAAGTGTCACTAGTCAGTGAAAAAAAATATATAAAGGAAAGAGTGAAGGAGGAGGAAGAATTTAGAGACAAACACAGAAGGCAACATAGGAGAAAAGTGAAGAGTTCCAGTGGGTGCGGCAGCGCGTGCTGTGGAGTGGGTTATTGAGAGGAACTAGTGGAGCAAGACAAGACACAAGGTCATAAAACACCTTCTTGAACACTTGACAACCTGAGCCCTTTGACATTTAATTATTTCTAAAATATACACTGCAGTATGCAAGCACAGGCACACGGACACTCAGCTGTAGTTAAAACATGCCTACACATTTTTAGTGACACAAATGCATGTTGTATATTTGCATTTGAGTATTAGCTCTACTTAGCTGCTATAAATGTTTAGTTCAAATTTCTCGACTGACAAGTATGTGGAAGCTTGACAGGCAAAGACGGCAAGATGAATGAATGGATAGCGAAAAGGAGATTGAGGGCCTGCTTTGGCAAATGTCAAAAAGATGACCTACGCTCTACGCTGCTCTTGGCAAGAACAGTTACATGAAAACAGATTTCTAGCCATGTCTTTAAGAAAACCAATGTATATTGAAGATTCCATAAAACTCTTAATTGTCAGTCTAAGACCAGAAAGGAACAAAATGAATAAGCTTACATAATGTAACACGCGACATTTCATTTCTTTACTTCTGCTAATTAAAATCACTCATCAACAGCACACAGAATATGTAAAGCAAAGTAAAAGAACAGCTGTCACCTCAAAAACGTGACAAAGCTTTTCTCTCAATCATTCAAGCATTAAACCTTGTATGTTTTTGAATTAAATGCTAGGCTCTCTTTTTAAACACCAAAGGCACTGCATTCCTATAATTATACAGCAGTATCAACAAAGCCTGTTCATAAATTCAATTTGCTATCTGTCATCTCCTGCATGTTGTGCTGAGGAGAAAAAACACAGTGGATCGATTGAGAACTCAATTTTTGATGGCATCATATGCAGCCTTCGTGATTCATGTGGGAAAAGAGAGACAAATAATTCTTAGAATTCCAGAGGCTTCTGTCTAGCACGTACGGGTTTCTAATCTGATGGCAAATTATGTATGCCACGAGTGAAACTAGCGGTGTTTCAACTAACAGTGGCATGTTAGTTGAAAAGATTCAACAAATAACCGCAAGAGCATCCAAAACAAATTTCCATACAGGAAGACATTTTAATCAATCAGAAATATGTATAGTCTCCTCTGAATGTAATCACAGCATTCTCCTCCCTTTCCAAATCAAAGTGTTTAACAAAATCAGACGCGGGAGAGATGTCTATTATCCACTACTATCCGCTATCCTTCCACTAGCAAATTCCTAAGTCTAATTTGCACTGTAATGAGATCTAATGAGAGCTTACAGGCCTTGTGCTTGATAAATTGAAATCACTGTGAGAGAAGAACACAGTGAGAGTTTAACCTCACCCCAATCACCCTCCATGACTCCAGTAGAGATGATGAGAAAGAAAAGGAAGAATGAAGAGGAAAGGAACAACTCATTTCTAGTTTTTTTTCCCCTGCTTGCTGCAGATTGTTTTTGAACACATTTGAGCCCATCTGTTCCCCCACAGAAAGTCACCTGTGCAATTAACCTGGACCATTAGCCGTGAAACAAAGGCCTCAGTGGAGGGAGGAGGGGTAGTGCTTTATGGCCAGGTGGAGAGGCAACAACCACACTTTCTTTTAATCTCATCTCCTCTCTCTACTCTCCGCTGTATGCACCTGGTTTTGTGTTATTTTCACACCTGAATTCAGGCTCAGCCACCTAGATATACACAGCCACCTGCATCACTCAACACCCCCTTCCGCCTACTCCTCTCCTGCCTGCTCTCTAACGGTCTGCCTTTGAGCTGAGTAACCCCCTCCACAAGCCCTCCTTCCCTGCTACCCCAGCAGCTCCTAATACCCGGGCAGACAGAGACCATTACTGCCATAGAGAGCACAGAGCACACAAGTGCCCGAAGGATAGCAGTCCTACACCTGTTAGATGTCTTTCCTTTGTTTTTCCCTCCCACCCCCTCTTTCACCACCTCCATGCAGTCCAACCACCCAACTCTGACAAAAGCTTTGACACAAAGAGATGAGGAACTTTTCCGAAAAGGCCCCTGTCTTTAATTTTGAAGTGTATGCGTGTGCATGTGTACAAGTCCACTGCAGTGAAAAAGGAAAGGAGGAAGGATGGGGATAGAGGGGAGAGATTGCTAGTAGAAAAGACAAATTTGTTTGCTAGTTTATCTGGATTGTATTACTGTAACAACTTGATTAGCAAACCCACTCATACCCTCCCTAACTCAATTAGGCATGCCCCCACAACCCTCTATTGCAGGAGGAATGACAGTGTAGCTCCTACTTTACTCTTGCTGCAATGTCCTGCCTGGCGCCAGGATCAGCAAGGGAGGGAAGATGTTGAGTGAGGGACGGAAGAATGTCTTGAGAATGGAAAAGGTAGGTGGGAGGTGAAAGGTGCATTGTGTTTGACATGCATGAAGTACAGACAAGCATTGGAGCTAGTCTGGCCTGGTCACTGCAGGCCTGATCTCACACGCTGAAGAAAAAAAGAGAGATGTCCTGACTCCGAGAGACTGGGGGAAACGTGGAGAGAAGTTGGATGTCGACAAGGGAGAGATGAAAGTGGATTAGCCGCCGTGGCGATTTGCATTCTGTGGTGGAACGAAAGCCCCAGCGATGCCCTGAATAGCTGGATGCATGAATAAGTAAACAAACAAAAACAAAAATAAACCCTCCATCTGGATGGATGCTGCCAGGCCCCAAGTGAGAAACAGTAGGGAGGGAAGGCTGGGAGATGGGAAGGGGGGGAAGAGAGAGCCTTGTATTGTAGCCGTCACCGCGCTCAGATTCCTCTGCCATCGTTTACTTCGACTGCCTGAGGCCCCCTCCTCCTCAGTAACCATACTGCTATCACCATCTATCCACTGCTTTTGGCTAGTTTGCCCAATAACACCACCAACACACAAGGGAGAGCTCTAGCCCAGCACTGACAGATGTTAAGTTGACACACTTTCTCTGAGCCACATGGGGTCATCATGTCAGGGTGCCAGCAGGGCCAAGGGAGCCTGTCCTCACAGCAGATTAGCCAACTACTGCCCCTTTTCCATAAGCAAGGTACTGCTAAATTTAGCTGCAATATTGTAGACCCTGACCCATATGTATTTTTACTGACCTCACAGCTTGGCATATCCTTTAACGGTGTCTGCTCTTAATTTAGCATTCCCTGTAAACTGATAAAACTATATGGACAAGACAGAAATCATCATTTAAAAAGTTCAGCTTTTCGTCATATTCAAGCAGCTGTGCAATGTTAAGAGCTGCTTTGGTTTGGAGCTTAGGTTAAGTAATGTATTTCTCCGTTTGATGGTACCTAATAAATTCTAAAATCAACATTTTTTTGCATTCCTCTGCTGTTCAAAGCACCTGGTTTGAAACATATGTTATCTAAAAAACAAAAGCAAACAAATAAACAAACACAATTAATTACAATTACAATGCACCTTTATCAGAACCAGAAACTGTAAAAACTGAAAGAATTGTCACATTTTCACTTCACTGTCAGTGCTTATTCAAAAAACATTAAAAATCTAAACTGTAGGTCTCATTTAAAAATTCACCCAAAATAAACCATCTGCACTATCCAGATTCTGCAAAAAACATTCTGTGCTCTTTGGCACAAACGTGATGCCATTAGTGACTCAGCTGTGACCAACAGTCACGTGGCAAAGATTCAGGGCTTTTGGCTGAACTGGGCTGAACTGCAGGCTGTGTTTACACAAAGCAAAGAAAGAAGTATGGAAACAAATATAAGTAGTAAAACTTTTTTTTTCTTCCCCCAGCATTGTTAATACTTGAGGGAACTTGGAAAAATGAAGTGCATTTTGATTACAGGTCTTTATTTTTTATTTTTTTTCTAAAATAAATAAAATATTTGGTAATAACGTATGGCATGAGAACTTCTTTATATTGCAGAAAAGAGTTCTCTCCACTTCTAGACATGAGAGGGAATGGTGCTGTTGTGCATTGCAATCTGCTGCGGTGTCTTTTTTTAAGGCTACCACTGAGACTTGCTAAAGTGAGCAATTGTTAAATCCTACACTTTTAATTGCTTAAATACAATCTGCATACTTCCTGCTGTCGCTTGATGTAAAAATGGTTTTACATGCCAACCACAGAATGGCTTTCACTGTAAAACAGCAACAGGATACGTAGTCTTGATCATTAAGGACAACAGGACCGAAATCTGTCAACATCAAAGGTATTTTCAGTGCACTCAGCAGATTGGTTTTAAGCATCGCAGTGGTAGAGTGAGGATAAAGCCACAGTGAGCTGGTTAAACACAGAAGTGCAGGTGACTGGGGTTTTTTATTGCAGTTTGGGTGAACCTCTAAAACATTAACAAGCTGAAAACACCTTTTACTGTGCTTTTCAGACATATGGACAAGAATAGTCTTGGGTTCATATATCAGTGCAATGCCAACTTCACAGGCTCTGATCAAGGCAAAGTATATGACAAGGCATTTTAACTGTACAGAGATACAACATGTGTGACTGTTCATACTGGGGTCACTTAAATGACTCCCACTAATCAAATTAAAGGAATGTCAAAGAGGCAGTGTCAGTACACTGAGCCGCAATAAACATTCTGGGTTTCATCCATCCAGTCTGGTGTGGATTCTCCGTTTTAAACACGTTGCACATTTGGATGGCGGATGCAGAGTTTTGGAATCCAGATCAAGATAACATCTGAACCAAACCCCACATGGGCTGTTTGCATCAGTGAAAGGCGGTGCTGTCTGGGGAAGCTAAATGGATTTGACAATGGGATTTGATGGTCTTTGTAGTGAGGGTAATTAGGTTTGATTGACTGTAAAGTGACTGGTGAGGTCCAGATCTGGGAGGGGAAATGATCAGACACTTGAACCACCCACAAATTAATGAGATTCAACTGTGCCTGAGCTGATTTCACCAAGGAGAAGAAGAACATTTATGAAAGCAGTGGGGAGAGAGAAATAGTAAGAGGGGGGATGAGTGTAGTGTGTGTGTGTGTTGTATAGATAACTGAAAGAGAGACACACAGAGACACAGATGGAATCAGAGAGACAAAACAGCAAAGACAAAGGCATCCGATGCATGTCTCCCTTACTTAACTGAAAACTTTAAGGTGCAATCTAGTGCTTTTTGTGTTTCTCCTCACACAGAGGAAGGTGTCACAAAAAAGCACACATATTCAACTTGACAATTTGATGCATAAGACAACAGACAAAAATGTGTGACAAACTATTCACAGTTGCTGCTTTTAATTGCTAATCAACTAAGGCATTTATCATAAAATCCTGAAAGCCTCCTTGTAAAGCTGGGGTTGCTTTCTTTGTGCTGACATTTATTTTTGGAAATGTATGACAAATATTATAATCCTGGAGAGTAACGGATGACTATTTTATTGGATTACTTTGATTTACAGAATGTTAAATGTATTTAAACCTCACTTGTTTATTAATTTATGAATAGTACTGTGCTGAGATGCAACCGTCTATAATCTCTGTGCCGTCTTTGCCTTGAGGCAGATTCTGATTCTGACTGGAGATACAGCACAATCTAATATGCTGTTATTTATTAGGATGGGTGTATAACGGCAGATAATCCTGGTGCCCTTGTTCCTGTCTTTCAAGGTAATGACGGAATTCACCAATCCATAGGCAGGAGTTTACGAGCAGCCCGAATGCAAGGGCAAAGAAAAAAAATGAAGTTTGCTGAAAGTTTGGTTTGCAGTGACATCTGTATGCAGATGTAGTTAAAGATACCTCATTTTTATAACTCATCAGAAAGTACAAATATATTACCAGTCATGGAAGGCATCAATGCCGTGACATGGATATTATACTTTAGGGAGTAAACTGGAAGGAAATTCTGAACGTTTGTACCATAGATCATTGTTAGATTCTGGAAATAGTCTGTCCTTGTTCGTTCTATTCTCTTTCAAACATGAATGTCAGCTTTAGCTCTATAATACTGACTTTGTTTTCTAAGCTAAGCTGAAGAATAGTGAGCATCTCTCGAAGAAACATTGCTTTTATCTACTTGGGTTCCTGACCTTCACGTCTCTACAAGTTATCTCCCCTGGTAATATTGTTTGCCACGTCTGCTGTGCTGCACAGACACTATGCAAACCTAGAAAGTCAACCTGTCCACCCCACCACTGCTTGTCAGCGCTTGTCTATGATCACCTAGCTGGCATGGCTGCGACGCAGGTATGCACTGGCCTACCGGCAGCTGTCAGTGTCACACAAAGCCATCAATCCAAATCTCCACCACTGTCACTTCTGACAGGGCTCTGTCAGCCACAACCAGTCAGCCAGCTGCACAGAAATATGTCAATTTAGTTTAGCATGCCACACTAATAGACACTTGAATTTGGAAATTTTGTTTCGGTAAACAAAAGTAAAGAAAAAAATCTAACTTGCTGAGTTCAGAAAAAGCATTGTGATGAGAAACATGTGAGAGTTATAAAATCAATAGCATTGATTATAATAAACTCTTACGCCCTAAAAATAGCCACATCGTTCTGTGGATGTGGATCTTAACTGTGCATTATGTAACAACTGTTATCATAAATCCACTTTTTAAAGTTATTCTGCAATAGCATTAAGAGCTGATGCAAATGAAGAATACTGACTTGCACAAAAAATAAATGAATAAAAAAACAATTAATTATCAACAATGCAGTCTGAAATGAATTCAGGCCCATTATTACCTCACCTTATTAACTTATTTTGCTCATACTTAGTATATGTGATGCTTTTCTGAGAGGAGCCCACTTTTATTTATGTAAACATACACTATTTCATCCTGAAAGTGTGAAAGGTTGACAAGAAGGATGCATAAATAGAAGCTGCAGGCCCATCATTGTCAACATGCCAACTGCTCTCTGCAGAGAATCTCAGAGACATGGAGACCTCATTCTAGCAGGCTTTGTTGAACGGGGAAAATGCCTGAACAACTATCACAGTTTTAAAAAAAAAAAGACCTCTGGAGAGGAAAGGATACACAATAATTATACAATGCAATGAAAGTGAATAAAAAATGAGAGCATTATCTGAAGATTAAAAACCGACTAAACTATTGGAAATTTTGTTTAATATCTGTGACTGTATTTTTGACGTTATTTCCAAACTTATATTTTATTCTGTTGGGCTAAGTGGTAAGTTTAAACATAAGCATAGAATATGTAGGATGCACAACCTCTTGACGCTGTTTGAACAAAGACAATAGCAGTGAAGGTGATTATAATATGTGTTCAGTAGCTATACTCTAACACACACATACTGTGCCACAACCTATTTTTCCACTACAATATTCCCACAGAGCAACCCAGTGTATGGGTCCACATTTTGCTGGTGTCTGCAAGCTGTTGCAGGTGGCTGGGTGGGCTCTAACTCAGTCTGTAAAAAAATAATCACTTTGCAAATAAAACTCAATCATAAACACAGCAGCTGTGAAAGCTCTGAGTGTGTTTTTAGGAGTTTAGTAATACTGTCCCGAACAATTTTAATAATCGATTATTACAAAAACCTAGTCTTCCAATCAAATATGTCTGTCTTGAGATCTCAGCTTGGTACATTAATAAAGCTGGATAACATTTAATGTGTGTAGTCAACCGAGGTAGCAGACAGTCGGTACACTCATAAAATGGTGCTGTAAAGCTCACAGGTTACAGCCAATATGCTTCTTAACTTTATATTCTTCAGCTTTTCAGAGGTCCATGTGGTCAAGAGGACTTTTGAACAACCTGCTGCAGCTATTCACACACTGAGATCTATAGTAGGTTTTACATTTTACATTTCTTAGGTCTAAGAGAAGTCAGCAGCACATGTAAAACACCAAGTTTTTTGTTAATTTCTCTGTGCTACCTGGGAGAAATGCATGGACTAAATAAAATGTTCCACTAACTTTTTATTTCCTGGTTTGTTTATTCTTATGTGCCCTATGCCAAGCTGCATTGTGCTCAAAGAAGCATGTGTGCTTCCCGGCTCTGTTCAAAGCTTAGTGAATTTGACTGGGGTACATAGTTGACATGTGGATTCAGACACTTGCCCCAGACGGGGGCACCGACCCCGGTGATGCCAGCCGAACAGGCGGCCAGAGGGGCCTGCTACTCCTCACAAATGCCTTAGAGAAGGAAAGTCCAGATGCTCTACCATGCTCCGGCTCTTGACACACTCAGCATGTTGCTTGTGACATTGTTTCATATGCTGCAATAAAATATATCCTGCTGCGCTGAACCATCTTTGCCTGTTTCAGACAGAGGCATTAGTTTGGGTTTATTCTGCAGTGTTCAACAGTGAAGTAAAGTGATTTAGTAAATGTTGAACATCTGGTCAGTTCAAGAGACTATGGAAATCCACTTAGAGCAAATTAAAACAAATGGGGTGACTGGGTAATGATTTCATAAGCAATTTCCTACATTAGGATTTCTAATACTTCACAAAGAAAACGTGTTTAGCGCTGCACTTGTCTCATCTATCAGTCATGCTTGTTGAAGAAGTATGCATGTCAGTGAACATGGAGAGAGCATTAGCTCAAGTTTTATCAACTGGGGAATGGGATTTTTTTTTTTTTTTTATCAGTTTCCTAAAAGCATTTGTCTGCTACCCCTCCCCCATCCTGGTGCCATCCTGGCAAAAGCTAAATGAATTAAACTCTCATTAAATATGCATTTCATTGTTAATCATTTGCAAGCGAAGAGGATTAGGTTGCAATTTGTGAAATGACATAAAATCTATCCCTACTCAAAAATAGCCTCTTGAAACTGCATTAAATACAATAGTATGATCCATCAAACAGTCTTTTAAGCAATAAAATGAGTAAATCAGTAAATCCATAAAATAAGATAAGACACTGACCTGTGCATAATTCTCATAATACAATGGCCATATGTTTACTCCATCTGCTCATGCTAATGGGTTTACAAACATAAAAATGCACTGTATTCAGGTCAATGATTCTATCTATCTATCTATCTATCTATCTATCTATCTATCTATCTATCTATCTATCTATCTATCTATCTATCTATCTATCTATCTATCTATCTATCTATCTATCTATCTATCTATCTATCTATCTATCTATCTATCTATCTATCTATTATTATTATTATCAGTTTATTTAAAAAGGGACCATGTACAATATTAAACATAAATGTTTCCATTTGATGTATTGCACCAGAGTTAGCTTTAAGCTAATTTCCATCTGCAGTCCCTTCCCTTATCTAATTATTATATCTATATTACAAAAGTTAAATCAAACTATTTCAGTGTTTCCTGTAGCTTTTCAACCTTTAAAATGCAAAATTAATGTAGAAAATGTTTGGACATGATTAATTAATGCTAAGAGGAATCAAACAAGCCTCTTTGTGCTGTACACCACCTTATTTTCCTCAACCTTCACACCAAACACGACTGATGCTCGGCATGAAATATTGATGAGAGAAGTCTCCACAAATAACTAACTCTTCAAATATCTGAAACACATGTAGAATTTTAGAACAGAATGGGAGAGAAGAGCCAAGACACTCAAGCCAAGGCTGTCAACTGGAGAGGGAGGGAGGCACAAAAAAGAAAGTGTGCAACAGAAAAACACTGACTACCCCTGCTACTCTTGTTCCAACCAATCAGCTTAAAGAGAAACTTAGAGAGAACACAAGTGCCAAACCACCCAGCTGCTGCAACCTCCAACCTGCTCCTTGCCCAAGTCCACATTTCTATTCACAGGATCCATTTAAAGAGTTCTGTATCTGATTGTCCTTTCTCTGATTGCATTGCACATAGAGATGAGTACACAAAAAAGAATTTCA
Organism: Amphiprion ocellaris; assembly: GCF_022539595.1. Taxonomy (NCBI): domain Eukaryota; kingdom Metazoa; phylum Chordata; class Actinopteri; family Pomacentridae; genus Amphiprion; species Amphiprion ocellaris. Next base: position 12,976,457 of record NC_072778.1, on the reverse strand, counting down.
AGGTTTAATGAAAATATGTTGTCAATCTAGGTATGAACCTTGACAGAGTTTTTAAAAAAAGACGGGGCTTAGTACTTCTTCAATTTAAAAGTGTGTATTTCAATAACTTCCAAGGTCATTGTCATCACGACAGTGCAACGAGCCAGGTGTTGGTGCGGAGGACAATCCCTGCTATCTCCAAGGCTGCAGGCAACGTTGCCCATGTCATCCTCATGTTTTATTCATACAAGTCATATAATGGCATTCAGAAACCGAGATCAAAATCTGCTCTGGCAGAAATATTTAATATCATACCTACTTCTCTATCCTTCTCCATCTGGTTAGCTAGAATGAGAGAGAGGGGTAGACAGCCTCCTTCAGCTCAGCCATGTTGGATTATTAAAAGTGAAGCTTTCAGAGAGGTCACTGCTCAGGAAAAAAAAAAAAAAAAACTGTAGCATGCATCAATTATCTTGGAGAGTTTGTGGCATGCTGAAGACTGTCTTGTCACGTTTCCCAATGTGGCTGAGCTACAGAGGTCCTTGGCTGGCGCTGACATTTAGAAGCTGGTGAATTGTGGAAATCCCAGTCTGTTTGTCAAGAAAAAAATGGACAAAAGACCACACTGACTGCTTGCAAAGCCCTTCCAGGCTTGAAATTCCTTCTCAATGTCATTGGCATAACTAGACACAGGCATCCGGCTCTGTCACTCTAATTTTTCATGTGTGAACAACTGCAACTTACACTGATCAATACGTGGTTTACTGGCATTGCTGTAGGACAATGGAGTAATTCTAGCGATTCACAGCAACAAATATTACATGCTGCCTCGACTGGAGAAATGTTACTGCTGTTTTTTCTTTGATGTTTCTCGCACATGACTGATGAAAAACTTAGAACAACAACACGATCATGTTGGAAATGCCATCTACAGAGTAATTCATCCTTTTCTGTCAGCAAAGCAAACCTCAGCTTCCTAACTTTATGTGACCTACATTTTGTGCGTCCTTGCCATCTTTTCAAAGTCTCAGAGAATGAAAGAAATACCATCTAATACCCAAGATGTACAAATATTTCAGAAGCATTTATACTGCAGGAGAAAATGGACATATCATAAACAATTATCCACAAAGTAGCAAAACCTTTCTATTGTTTGGAAGCATTGTAACAGCTATGGAAGTAAATATGAGATTCCTTCACAGCTGCAAAATAACACTCCCCACCCCCAACTCCTACACATTATCCCCTTGCTTCTGAGTTCAAATCTGTGTGAAGCAAAATTCCATGAAACCCCCATATTTCCATCCTCCTGTTCTCGTCTTCCGAACTCCCCACCTGCCTCCCCGTCTCCGTGTCTGTGGCGACACGGGGAGAAGTGGCATACCTTTGTTCATGTCAATCAGCTGCTTCTTCTTCTGCTGGCGCTCCTGCTTCTCGCGCTCTGCTTTCTCCTTCGCCAGCTTGGCTCTCTTGATCTTCTCCTCCATCTCCCTCTTCTTGTGGTTCTCCTTCACTGCTTCCTGATGAGGCACACACACACACACACACACACACACACACACACACAGATAAAAATCAGAATCTGGCTCCTGCCATCACCACTCTTTAGTGTCTTTACTACTGTATAGCATTCAGAGGAGGCAGGATGCCATCAGCAAATTCTTATTCAGAGAAGGGTTTGATACTCTGATATAAGCTGCTGGAATCAACAATGTATCATTCCTCGGTATTGGGTTTCTTTAATACAAGCCCATTTGTCTTCAAAGCTTCTGAACTGCTTCACATGTTTCCAAGAGCACAAAGAGTGTATTTGTTGTCAATAATAGATGAATATAGCCATTTATCCATGGTTTAAAAAGGCCGGATGATCATTGCACATATGTATCACGCTAGTATGTTTCCCTTTACAATCATGGGGAGTCATTATGAGAGAATAGGAAAGCGTTGCAGCAGCGTGGCCGTCTCTAAAGAGAGGAAAGAGATATCATCCTCCTCCTCCTTCGTGACCAGCTGAAATGTCAGGAAGGAGTCAGAGAAAGAGAGATAATTAACAGTATGTATTCGGCCTTTACAAATTTGTCAGTTTGTTCTGGCGCCAACAGAGAATAAGATGCAACCGTGTGACCTTTGGAGACAACAAAATGTTCTCCCATCCAAGGCCCGTGGCACAGCCCTGGACAGAGCCTGTCGTAGGTGTGAATATATGTGTGTGCGAGGTCACACCGTATGTGCATACATGCATATGGGCCTGTGTGTCTGCCTAAACCGGAGTCCACGGGCATGTGTGTACTTCTGCTCATCTGTGGTGTCCCCCCTTATATATGCATATGTGTGTGCATCAGTAAGTGAAGGCATGGCCCTGTCTATGCCCTGATATAATAAGTGGCGACAGTAGGCCCCCCATCTTATGCCCCTGTGGTCCTGATGTGTGTGTCGTGTTGGCAGCTAAGACAGAGGGATTACGGGGATTGTGGGGAAGGAACAAGGAAAGAGCAGCTCATCATGCCAGTCAATAGCAGAGCTTTTCTCCATGTCCAAGGACACAAGCCCTCATTGTCACTGTCTCCTTGTTAGATGACAAGGGCAATGAGAGAGAGAGAGAGAGAGAGAGAGAGAGAGAGAGGGAGGGAGGAGGTGGGGTGATAATGGAGAAATCAAGCAAAAATGAGAGAAGCAAAATAACAATATACCAGAGACGAGTGGGTGAATTTTTTTATTATAAGCATTGTGGAAACGCAATAAATATGTTTTGTCTCTGTTGCCATGACCAATCAGTGAACAGTCACAAATCAACCTATATTTTATGGCCACTTCAGGGCTGTGTAAATGACACAGCAACACTCTATATGGGCTATTGATTGCATGCATTTTGCTGCTTGTCTAAATTAGACTGGACGTGAGCGGTGCTGAATATTCAGCAACAACACAGTTAATCTGATGATGGGCAGCTTCTTCCTGTCCTCATCCACTGACAGGATTCAGTTCAGTTCCGAAGTAATATCACTGCAATGCTCGACATCTACCGCATAAGTTGGAAGATAAATTATGCAGATTACACATAAAATCCTGTTGGCAAAACTTATTTTAAACAAACAACTAATTCTGACTGTAAACATGATTATGCAACATAATTATGTTGCTCTAATCAAACAGCACCACTAATTACCATAGCACCAAATATGTGTTTACTGTTCTCTTATTTCTCCCTTTGCCATTCTCTTTGACAGCCCCCATTTTGCCACCGGCAGCAACTGATTGTATCAAATCTCATTTTCTTGGCAACTCTGTATACTGTAGGAGGGCATATAAGTGAATTCCATCCTCATGTTTTCAAAATTCATTTTTAGTACACAAGGCCAGATTTACACTTCAGTGAAACATAAGACAAGAGATCATAATATATGAGTGAATTCCTCTTAAATTCACTCAGATAATATGAATGAATTCCAACAATGATGAAATATTTGTTTATAAGGAACCTGTGCATCTCTTTTGTGACTTGTCTCCTCAAAAGCAAAGTACAGAAAACAAGATTTGATTTTAGGTGATTATGGGAACGTGTTGTTTTTGGCCTTCACATTCAATAATCTGCCCCTTGGTGAAGCTCATTGCTACTATTACAGTGGCACACAATCTTAATTATTTATTCTAAATGACAACAATACCTTTGATCCTCTAATTTAGGTAAGCATTGTATAATACACATTCAATTCCACTGAGAGGGACATTGTTAAAGCAGGAGTAGCTGTTTTTTTTTTTTTTTTTTAAATCTGTGGTGTTGAAGAATGACATCGTTAAGCACAAGACAACTAAAATACCACATACAAAATCAAATAAATTGAATGTATTTTAATTTTTATTTGACACAATTTATTGTGAAGCATGCACTTTTATTAATTTCAGTATATTAATTTAACCAATTGTAATTTGCTTTATTGTCCTAAGTACATCATTTCAGTCACATGATAATAGTTAGTGGTTTTGTTAATGTTTCTCATTCACTGAAGCAGAGGTCCATAAAGTAGAAGAAATAGTGGGAAAAAAACTGAAAGAGATTGAGGCACATTATTTCCTGAGATGATGACCAATTACTGTAATTAAGTAAGGAACTTAGTAAATAACTTAGTTAATTTTTATTTCATTCATTCATATTGTAATTCAAGTGGAACTAGAGAAAACTAGACTTCTGTGCTTCCTTTTTCAAGCTTTACAAAATGTAGTCTGTGAAGCGAGTTTTTAGCAATCAAATGGCTTTTCACCAATTAGATGTGTCGTTATGAGTAGTTTAAAAGTCCACAGTGAGAGCAGGATGTGGTGGGAAATGGGTTAGATGGAGAACTTTCACTCAGGAGGCCAGAGTTCAAATCCCAGGTGAAGCCACAAATGAATATTGACTTTTAGCTTGAGGTATGTGCTCATGTGGTGACAGGGGCTTTGAAAAAGAAGGAGAAAGAGAAGGGCTGTATGTTTTCATATTCTGGTGTTTTCATCCCATTTTTTTCAGATTTTCTGCCTACTACAGCTTTAAAAAACAAACAAAAGAAAAACAACAACAAAATAAAAAAAACAACAACAGTGAAACCCAAAACTCTGGGGGTCATGTCTGTGACTGGCTCTGTGTCCTGAACCCCCAGTAAGAAAATGTGCTGCAGGTGATGTGCACACATTGATCAGGTTGTATATAAATTCAGAGTTAGAATCTTGAAATTCTCACTGAGAAAAGAAAATGTGTGGTTTCTTTTTACATCACCTTAATGGCACGTAGGGGTCGTCAACAGCACAACTTAAGCGACATATTCTTACTTTCAGGCTCTAGAGGCTCTACGATGAAGTGAGTGTGTGTCACACTTATGGCCTCTGGTGTGTCTGAGATGGAGATTATAAATACTTTTCTATCTATACCTTGCTGGAAAACGGAACGCTGTGTAACCCATAGGTCCAATCGACCAACAAGGGCCAGGCAGAAATTTTCCTTCCCAGGTCTGTTCTTTCAATAATTCATGAAATGTGTTTGCTGTTCTTCCTTGACCCTGCACAACACAATACATCTCCCACAGCATGGTTCCCCTCCCATGCATACAAGTTTGCCAGTCCAATGAGGGAGCAATAAGTATTTCCAACTGCTCAGTTGCACCAGTGATCTCACACAGAGAGTGTCACTGCAATATCTCATTTGAATTTTACAAACACTACAACGCCCAGGCTTTAAGCAGCAAATGTGTTTATTAGCCATCTGTTACACTGTGTGCCAGGATTTGGGGGGAAATGGCTTCAAGAAGTTATAGGTTACAGATTGTGAGACTTCTGCTCTGTGGTACACATGTATTCCCATATTGATAGGTGACCTCCAAAATCTGGTGCAGTGAATTTAATGACTGTGCCACACTAGTGTAAGTAAAGATACTGAGGAAATGTGACTGTGATTCAGCAAGAAGGTGGGGAGAGTGGCTCTGCTGGTGCATCGTTTTCAGCATCATCAGCATGATCGTGATAATTTCTCATATTGTGAAGGAATTAGCAAGCTTTAGAAATATCAAATGGGCTCAGAAGTGGACAGATCCACCCACACACACAGAGACACACACCAACAATCATTTTAATCTCTTAGATGCTCTATCTTGCTACTTCGCAAACCCGGTCAGTGTCTTTTGGTCTTATTAGAAACTCACTCAATTGACAAGGAGGACTGTTAGCTCACCCCGGCCCATCTGCTGTGCTTTGATAACTCATTAATGAAAAAAATCCTCATCCCCATGCTCCTGGTCAGGATTACATATACAGACCCTGCGATTGCATTTCACTCATACTCTATTTCAGAATATGGCAGCAGCATTAAATTAACAAATTGTTGGACTCCTCGAATACTGACTCCATGTACTGAAATCAAATAATATTTCATTGGCCACAGAAAAAGAAAGAGAGAGAATGGGACGAGAGTGAGGCAGAGAAAGAGAATGAAACAGAAGGAAAATAGAGTTAATGGATTCTCTTATCAGTTACATTCAGTTCTGTGAGGACTGTCTGTCAATGCATTTACTCAAATGCCTTATGTCGGTCGGGGGCATTAAGCCCTAGCTTTTTAGTAAAAGCAATTTAGGGTGACTGTATTGCAATGGAATTCTTTAATACTGCAGATGCTTTGTGCTGTGAATGCATTACACAGAGCAATGCAACGTAGACGGAAGTTAGCAAAGAGGTTTTGTCTGAGTCAAACAACTCAATGTCTCAATATTGAAATAAAAGTCTGAGGCTCACCAGGCACATGAAGAAGTTAAATTCCATTGAATTATTGACTGACAAGAAGACACAGTGTTCATTTGATTTGCCATTTGCAACAAATCAGCAATGGTTGATGTAGGTCGACTTTTTCAAAGATAAATAACTAGCAGACATCTCCCCACAAATTCCTTTACTGACAAGAAAAGCTAAGGAGGAGGCTTTCGTTATGCTGCAAAGGAGCTAGCCCAGTTTTTTTCACAGGGTAAGAAAATAAAAACAACATTCAAGTAGAATCAACCATTGATTCCTTGTGCTCTGCAAGCAGATGGGATTAGCCTTTCTGTCAGCAAAGCTGAAAAGCCAAAAACTATAAATAATATCTGAAGAATATGGTGATTAAAGGATTGTTTTTATATGAATATATTAACTTAAAACCACCCCCTCCCCCCAGTTTCACAACACTCCCCTTAACCGTAGCAGGAAAGTTTAAATCAGTAATAAAATATTCATATGCAGCTATTTGCTTGAGAGAATAATTTATTTTCTAGGGTGGATGCCTCTTTTAGAGATATGCAACGCTGGAATCCTTGAGGGAGTGTTGTGTTGTGTGTTCGAGCACTTTGATCAGTAGGAATGAAAAGTTGGGTTTCAGATGGGGATCATAGTAGAGAGAGGTGAAGGATTCAGACAAGGGGACCTTGCCATTCACGTTAATGGATTGTGAATACTGAGAGTGTGCCGTCTGGACACCGTGTCATCATGCTGACACCGGGAGCTTTTGGGGCGGTGCCAAAAGGGATGGATAGACTGTACGAGCTGGAAAAGCAAAGACGCTTGAATAAACGTTTAACAGACTACTCAGCAAAATGGGAACTCCTCCTTTGCTCAGAGGCGATGTGATGTTTGCCTTACCATAAATATTACCTCTATAACAATTAATCTTCTCTGCTCTTTATTTGCTGCTGCAAGGAGGAGAGGGATTTTTTTTTAAATTTTCCTTTAATCCTAATTAAACTCCAATTTCACATTTACCTCAGTAGTCAACCTTTCTCTCTTACGTATGCTCTTCCACTAGTGTTATATGAATGCAGGCAGAAAATTCAACATAATCAACACAGTTAATTGCGTTATGGTGTTTGGTTTATGCATGGAATACATTTTAAGAACGCATGTTTTCTCTAAAGTGCCTCATAATTCTAATTTTAGAACAATGTTTCACTTTTTCTACAACTATTTTATCCTCTTAAGTGTAAAGTGAGATACAACGTGACAATTTTAAAATCCTAACCAAAGTTTTCCTGAGACTCATTACCCCTTAAAAAAAAAAAAAAAAAAAACCAGCAAGATCTACAGTGCTCCGCCGTGACAGCACATGCACATGCATACACATCAGCGGCTTTAAGTTAATGACACTGTGTTTAACAGGTTAAGAAGCTTGCCCAAGCCTCTTTTATCAGTGAGAACCTAATACACTCCATATTTCTTAACACACCTTCTCCTGAATAATATATTCTAATCTGTTTCATAACTTTGTCTTTTTTTTCTTCCGGCTCCCACTTAAGTACTGGAAGTTTCTTAATCAGTACTAGTAGGAAGAAAAAGTTGTCAAGGATCGCCACAAAAAGACACGTAATGTCATTCAGGTATAAGCATCTGTGACACTTAAATGCTATTAAGTGCTGTTTTGCAGTTGGAGAGAAAGAAGTACATAGCATGCATGTGAAGAAGCTTCTATAGCTGTATCTGTATATCCACTGTCATATTTTACACATTTCTGTACCTCTGCATTTACGAGCACTAAAAATAATGTCTCATTTGTGAAATGATGTGAATTAATTTGCATATAATAAAACCTTCAGATTTACAACAATGGCAGTTAAATGAAATATAGTATGATATAACAGAAGGCAGTTTTTATATTCCTCTGCACACAAGATGCTTCTGCACACCATAGGAGACAAAACAGCAACCTGTATTCATAAACTTCCAGACTAATATGGCAATGAAGGGTGTCTAAAACTAAATTTTCTGTGAGAAAAAGAGGTTATGCTTCTGATGAAGGGAAAAAAAAATGTCAGACATAGTGACCTACTAAAAGCTGACATATGGGAGGAAATCGCACAGCAGGTACATTCTTGCTGAGAGTGTGTAAGAACTTAAAAGAAAAACTGAGGCATGTCAGGGGGCAACCACGAGGGAAAAAAAAGACTACAGTAACTAAATGGCCAGAAAAATGTGGTGCACTCTGTCTAACTAAAAACTTTCTGGCTTTTTTTAGGTGAGGAAAGGGAAGCGAAGTGATTGGCTCAAAAGCAGAGATCTCGATGGATTATTGGATGACTGGGAGGGAAATGTTTCTACCCTTGTTGCTCACTTCTAAATTAAAGTTGTACAATGTCTGCTGTGGCTCCGAAGGAGCTCCGTCAGGTCTCAGAAAATAACCCCAGCGATGTCACACTGATGTCTCTGGGGTTAACTTGATTTGAAAACAGGGGAGGGGGTAAAAATTTAAAGAGAAGCCTGAGGTCTGCACTTACGGTGTGAAGGTTGAAAGATGTATACATTTACTAGACAGAGAGGATTGAGATGCTTTTGAGGTGAATTATGGCAAATTTGCTTTTGAAACTGCTTTTTATCTGTCCCACAATTTTATGGAATTGCAGCAGTACATAATTTGTGTAGCCTTTTAACATGCAATTTCCTCCGTGAAGGCATAACGCTGTATTTTCTGCACAAGTTGTCACCATCTGTCAGGACCTACTGAAAGTCTGATGAAAATGTGTGCATGTGTAACACACGAACTCTGTTCTCCGTTCAACTGACACCCAATGTGTGCAAGGAAGCGTGTGTATAAGCATGTGCATGTGTGGGTGGTGGCTTCTGTTAGTCACTGTGTACGTCTACTTAGAAGGAACAGCAAACATGAGACTGTTAATATACACGTACACAAACCGTAATCTTCACACTCACCATGAAGAGGACGCGGAAGTTGGACAGGTCTCCAAAGAAATCCTCAACACTGACTGAATGAGGGTCAAAGGCAAAGTAACTGCCTATGCTTTCGTAGAGCTTCTGCATGTTCTTGTGCATGGTGGACAGCTTTTCATACTGCTCCCGGGAATGCTTGCAGAAGCCGTGAGAAGGACGGAGTCAAGGGAAAAAAAAAGGAGAAATACATGTCTCAAGCACAGACAAAACATTTTTAAAAGCAACTGTAATCAGCAATATAACCTCACATCTCGCAAATGTGTTGATCTCTGAAAAAAAACAAGCCATTGTGAGAAATGATCCCTTTCACAAGCTTTATAGCATTCAAAAAGCCCACCTATGTCAAGGTCAGCAAAAGAAAACACTGGATAAAGAAGGGTCAGAGACAATCTAATGTGCCATTACAATAACCTCTCCATCTCACTTTCGAGTCAATGGCATGGTGAGCTAATAGCTGCAGCCCTGGAGTAATGGAAAGGTGTTTTGTAGTCAGCAGCATGACACAGATGGTAGCAGGAAAAGCTGATTGCAGTCATTGTTCTATTGTTTCTCACAACAACAGTGGGGTCAGGTTGTTTTGAACCTCACAGCTCACGTCGCACTGTGTAATTTACTGAACAGGCGGAGCACTTTTCTCCTGGTGAATGACTATTGACAGCCGGCATCAGTTAAGCATTATCACAGCAGCCATTGACCTCATAGAGACTGCACTTGGACACTCCAAGACTCACACACCCGGGGTTGAATGAGGGGAACACAACACACACTTATATACATGCCAACGGGTATACACAAGCACGCTAGCAAACAGACAAGCAAAGAAAAATAACACTACCTGCTGTATAAACTCCAGAGCCATTAGTTTCAATACATCAGCAGTGTTGCTCAACACTTGCTGTGCCTTCAGTCATCTTCCCTCTTAAGAGTCTACAGTTATTATAACTGTATTATCTGCAATAGCACAAAGATAGACATTATGAAGTGAAAGAAAAAGAAAAAAAACAACAGAAAACTTTGGCTGTATTATCATGTATATGCCTATCTTTAATAGTCAGTCCAATAGGGCATCAGATCTGATTGGTCAGACAGGTTAAAACTAAGACAAAAGTTTGCAAAGAAATCTTTGCACATCAGCCTGCAGAAGCTCAACTGGTGTCCTTATAGACAGAGCAACGGAGACAGATACTAGAAAAATGGAATTTGGAGCAGATGCAAACGATTTCCCCATCGCCTCAGGGAGAAGACATTGTAAACAAACTTTTACACCGAGACAGCTACAGTAAACACTATTGAACTACATGGATTAAAGGCGACATATGAAAAACTTACTTTTCAGTGCCTGCACACATTTATTTAAGTCTCTGATGTGCTTACCAATCTACAAACCGTGAAATAAGACAACCTAGTCAGTATATTTTGCAGGCTGTCTAGGTTAGAAAGCATGCGATTCAACAAGAACTATGTGACAATGTCCACCCATGAAGTAGAAGTAGAAGTAGCTTTGCAGGAGTGCGCTATTTTTTTTTTCTTACAGGTGTCGAGCATTATGTTGAAACTAAGCACTAAGTACAGGAACTGCTCAGTTCAGAAAATCACCACATTACACCCTAACCTGAGAAAACAGAAGAGCTGAGTGGATGAAATTTACTCTTGATAGAAAGCAGTTTCTGTCTGACAGATTCAATACAACAGGCAACCAAACTTTTTTTATTTATTCATTTTTCTTATTCAAGAAAGAAGCATCAATACCAACCAACTGTTCAGGACAAAAGTACAGAAGAGAGAAATGCAAGTATAAATATATACAATTTCTTAATGTTATTTAAGTTTTTAATTTAAATTTACTTTTTTAAAAAAATTGCAGGAAGTTACTGGCATTAGATGCTACAGGTTTTGCAGTGATGTTAATGCTAATAGCCTGTTAAACGTGAGTTCCATCTTATCGACATCTTAAATAATGCCTGAGTAAAACAAGAGAATGAATGTAGATGTTTCTCAAGTATTTGCTGCTGCCACTTTACAAGATTTACTTTTATGACTCTCTGAGGTCATTTTGTCCCTGTCCTGTTCCCTATTGGGCTGGTTGTTGTTTTCCACTCGGGAAATTAGGGATTAGTAACATGTAGCGTGTTGTTCAGTGGGAAAAAGTGCTTTATATCCATTTGTAATTTGGCAAACAGACACACTTTGCAGATAGATTTGACCCAGATTTTCCAGTTTCACTCAACATTTTTGGAGGTAAAATGGAGCTTAGCTGCTTAAAATCCCTGGCTGTGCAAGAATTTCTGATTACTATGTGCTGTGTACGACTATGTTAAGTTCAGTAGCTGTGTTGAACCTGGAAGTCAGTCTGTGAAGTGTGATGGATGTCCAACTGGGTGGTGATTGTATTTTTCTTGTGTAAATTTTGACTAAGCTAGGATCTACTGACAAACACAGCCAGTGTATATGTAGTTTTATCATAATAGAGAAAACCAATGGCCAGAACAGGGTTGATAGTGAAATAAAAAGACAAAAATAAAACCTCAGCAACAAAAAAAAAAAAAAAATTAAATGTACTCAACCATAGTTTCCCTTGAAATCAGATGTTTTTGGTTTAGATGAAAGAGTATCCAGTATTTAGATTTAATATTGATTGTACTTTCTCATAGGCAAGTATTAACGATAACCAACACAAAAAAGTTGGTCATTTATGAATTTTAGGCTGTTTTCAAAATGTAGTATTTCATGGTATTGATTGTAAATGATCATACCATCTTATTTTGCACATACGTAGCTCCTGTAACGTCTTCCAGAGTAACACTCAGATTAGACATAAATTAATCAGCACAGTGATGACTGATTGCAGTCACATGTTTGCATCTACAGGTGTGTGAACGCTTTAATTCTGAATAGCTAATGAACAAAGGGCTTTGCGTGGTCAGACGTGAAAATACTGGAGAGCTAATAATAACTATCTTAAGTTAAAACATAGACATTTTTTCTTCGCCAGACTACATGTGTATGTTACTGCCCTTCGGAAGCATTTTCTAACTCAGTAATAATAAATGCAGTGACCCTCTTGAGTGATAAAGAAAGTCATGGTCTGGGTTGTAGACTGCTTTTTCATTCTGCCCTTAGTAAAGAGCAGCTTCTGATTCTTTGCATCATGGGTACAGTTAAAGGCAATTACTGCCCTTATACAGTCGCCTTGGCAACATACACTGACTAGTGGTACAGCATGTGGCCTGTGATTGAGAGAGCCAAACAGTCGTCAAGATATTGTTCTGTGACCAATCTGCAATTAGTATATGGATGCCACTGCTTTTCCACAATGCCATTTATTTATTTATTGTTTTTTTTGTTAGTTTTTTCTTTTGTTCTATCATCTTGGTAGACATCAACGTTCAGATCCAGGGATTGTTCTGTGTCCCCCAAGCAAGCTATTAACTCATATTTACTGTGTGGGTATGAATACAACATTTACATGTGGCCCTATGCAAGTGATGGATCTGTTCGCTCACACGTGCTCACATGTTACTGTGTGTGGAAAAGCCTTTGTGTTGCTGAGTGGGAATAAAAGCACTGACAGGGTAGGCTGGTTGGATTACCGCCCTGCAAGCTTGTGTTTACCAAAACATAGCAGCGGTGCCACAGTCCAGGTTAGCAGCAAGCCCACACACAGCCCAACGGTTGGACTCATCCTTCTGTCTTTCCTCTCCTGTCTCTATCTCCATGGCTGCCTGGACCTGATTTACCCCCCTTGCTTCTGTCAGACTGCTGTTATCTCTTCTTTTGTACACCTCCCCGTCATTCCGCTTGTGTGTGGAAAAACTCGAGGGCCCGACGGATAGATGTAAAAGTAAAACTTTTCCAAAGTAACATATCTTTTCAACATCCAAGCTACTGAGAGAGTTGTGCTGCATTGGAGTAGCATTTCTCTGGCGAAGGCTTAAAATGATCCTTGTAAACAAAAATCCCTTTCTAGGGTCCAGTCTACCATGACCATATGGTGTGGTGCCATTTTTAGTGAAAATGAACCTCAGCACTTAATCCCCCCAAAAAGTGTAGTGCAGTTTTCATTGCTAAACCAAATACATTTACAACAACGCCTAACTGGATAAGACGCAAAACAGACTCAAAAGGGCAAAATAATAACTGTAACATTATGAATATAAAAAGCAAGGACCCTCAGCACAGCAAACAAAAGGTCAGTTCAGCTGCTGATAATATTCATATTATAACACTAGCACAGAAACGCTAATTATCAGCATTTAAATATAATAGAGATTCCACAATATGGAGTCCACCTTGGCTCAGGAAATGTTCAGGTCACAACTGCTGCCTCTGCTGCAGAATGGCACTTAGAAACACTGAGGCAGTGGTTACTTTTGGTGCTTGTTGTGGCTTGTGGCTCTCTGTGTTTCTCTTCCCTACTTCTCTCCCCTTTCTCTCTCTCTCTGTCAAATACACATGTATGCACATGCACTGTGGTAGATGTGTCCCACTGGGGACTGGACTGAGGCAGGCTGGGTTTTTGCTCCTTGTATTTCCACATCAAAGACATGTCATATTGATGGAGCCTGACGCACACTATCCTGCAGCAACACAACCGGTATGGTGGAGCCTTCATCCAACGCGAATACAGAAACGGAATGAACAGGCAAATACATTCACTCACACTCACACACATGCACATGCACACACACATACATCTTGTACATGTGCACACAGTCACACTGCCATTCTTTGAATGTCTCTCTGTCAGGTTGTCCGCTACTCTTATCTTTCCTTTAGCGTCTCACAGTCAGTGCAGACTTTGTCTTTCTTTCTCCAAAGACAAATCTATTTCTATTTCTTTCTCCTTTCCTTTCCTTTCTTCCCATCTACTTCTGTCTCAATCAAATGCACGCCCTTTATAATAATAATCTTTCTACATTTCCCCTTGATATTCTCTCCATTAAATTCTCCCACTCCAACAAGAACTCTCTCCTTTCTCTCCTACTTAGAGGAATCTTTTAGAAGTATGCTGTCTGAGCTTTGTCTGCTTTCCACGTCACCAGGGCTTGAAGGGAGCAGAGGTGACTGGTCTCAAGGTAAAGCGTCATGCAGCCTTTGGTTGCCCCAACCCTGTTTGCCAGTCTTTGCTCTCCTTTAGCTTTTCCTCAGAGGAGGGCTGCCGCCTGCACTTCATGTGCACTAATCCTCACCAACGCACAGCAAGACAAACGCTGCAGGGCTGGAGGGCTCAATGTTGCAAATGTAGATGCTACCAAAGACATCTGCCAAGTGCTTACTGCATGCAATTGGTCAGTTTAGAACACTTCGATTTTCTAATGCGGGCATTTTATGGCTTTACGCCTTCTTGAATTTCTGCATAGTATTGAAATTCATGTTACAATAAGAGAAGCTGATATAACAACATTTGCAGTCTGAAACAGGCTTGCAGAATAGCAGCAAGCTGCTAATCACCGGGTTACACAACACCAGTTTCTGACAACATTGTAATTGACAGTGCTGGTTTAGACAATGTCTGATGTGAAATGTGCTGTCAGTGCGGTGCTCTGCTGGAAGTTTTTATTTTTTTCAGTTCTCTTTCTCAGATATCCAGTTGTTGCCAAAACTGTCCTTGTAAAAATCAAGAATTAGGTCTTTGTCCTGCCACAGTGTCCTCATTACTGTGTTTAATCAGTCACTTTTTATCTATGTGTTCGACATGCCAGAAAGGGTACATTCAACATTAGTAAGCTGAGATTAAGGGCACTCATTTTTAACACCGCAGAGTGACATCAAAATCACATCCAAGTCGTACTTATCCTGAGACTGCATTCAATGTCACGCTAAAATCTAAAGAAGGAGGAGAAAAAATAAAAATAAAATCATGGGGCAAAATAAAGTTGAAACAGTTTTCACAATAGCCACCTATGAGGATGGCAATAAATTACCTGGTTTGTTTACCTGTGTGCATGAGAGAGTTATTAAAGCGCTGCATAAAACCCTACAGTGGGGGCCCAAAAAGCTTCCTTAATAAATCTCCTGTAACCCAGTTCCATTAATGTTTATTTAATGCTTTTCCTATGTGCTTGCTGGCCCCTCCATCCAAGGCCCCACACTAAGCCTGCTTTTCTCCAAACCCCACCATCCCTGCTCCCTTTATCCCCACACCTACTGCCAACAGCCCCTGTGGGCCAAATTACACCAAGGCTGCCCACTGACTGGACATAACCCATCATGTTGAGAGTGAGAGTGGGATGAGAGAGGGATGAAGGAATGGAGTACAGAGGCAGGGCAGAGGGAGAGAGGGAAAACACATGCTGTAAGTCGGGTTCTTAGGAGAGGAGGACAGGATTGTACTGTTGTGTGTGGTGATAAAAGCAGAGGGAGGTCCGTAGGGTGAGCAGGGAAGCAGCTGACAGGATCCTGAGTTGGGCTGTGGCACCAACACTGGTTCTGTCAGAGGGAATTAGCAAAGGAGCCAGTTCCGGAAATTTGGGATGTGACCTGGTGCTGAGGTGGAAGGAGGGAGGAGGGAAGAGTGTGAGCAGAAAAAGGAGGGAGCTAATTGTTAAGAACAGGGAGACAGGAAAGCGGGAGTTGGTGAAATATAAAAGCAGCACTATCCTGTAGCCTATATTTAAAGGTACAGAACACAGTGGCGTGTAGCGATGGGTGTTATGGCGGTTTGAAGGAAGCGAGATCTTACAGCTTTGTTAATTTCAGGTATCCATTTTAAATACTGGCTCAGTTTGTTTTTTGTTTGTGAAATGTGAATGTGACATTCAGTCTCACTCACTGACTGAGCGATAAAATTACACCATTTGTTAGCAGAGAGTTACAATTTCCACTTGGCCATTTGTTTTTTTCAACCAGTGCAAACAATGTAGCTCAGTCCAAATGTATTGCTTACTGAAGAGAAAACCTTCAACAAAATGACCACAATTCTGCACACTCATATACACTCCAGCCACAAGTTTTTACTTGTGTTCTAGGGGACAGGGGTTACTGGGTTTATCTGTGAAATGATAACAGATTTAGAGCCCAGACTCTAAAGGGTAATAATGTTTTAGTGAAAGTAGGTAGTAGTAAGAGATAATAAAATAATAATAAAACTAAAGTAAAACTAAGCAAATTAAACAGTGTGTCAATTCAGCAGCAAAAGGCAAGTTAATATTACTCAACACTGGCACAAAAATGCTTATGGACAGCATTTAAATACAATATTGATTCCACAATACTGACTGAGTCCACTTTAGCTCAGAAAATGTTCAGGTCAGAGCTGCTGCCTCTTGCAGAACGGCTCTTAGAGACATTGATGTAGTCGATTCTTGTGTATAGTCAGTGGTTATGATTTTAGCCAAAATGGTGCTTATGATGACTTTGATCAGGACTGAACTGACTTTATGGACAAATAGGACTTAGAATTTAGTGCATCTCCATAGTATGGCAAAATATAACTTAAAGCGTATCCAAAACACCCAACTTGCTGAATATCTGCTTATTAATAGATACTACAGTTTACTCACATGCAGGCTAAGGTAGATGCTAGCTAGGCAGCTGTGCACAGTTCAGTCACTTGTTCTTTTATTCAGTTACTACAACACACACAGCTCAGACAGGTGTGTGACCATGCATTACTTTGAAAAGAGTGAAATAAGCCATACTCAAACCGAAGCCAAATGAACTTATATACTGTTTTTTATTAGCTGTTAACACATTTTAAATATCAATATTGCTGTCGATCATGTAATTTACTGTGGGAAAAAAAAATGTGATCATAATTCATTTTTGCCTCAGGCCGTTGACAATGACATTTAAGACTTGAATCAGATTAAAATGTAGATACCTCACTAGTATAATTTAATTTATACATGTGGACTAGGTTGAGCAACACAAAATTACTCGCATTGCCAGATCTAGTATCAATGATCTGCACTGAAAACGTTACACAAGGTGACACTATATCCCTCTGCTTTTTCAGTCAATCTACTACTTTGGATTTACCCTCAGTATGAAATGTATTATGTGGGTAAAAGCCAGTTCTGTTCCATGCAGTTATAGGGAAAGCGGTCCAGATCCACAGCACTTTACTCATGATCCACCTCTCCACCACGTTTCATGAAATTCATTCTGGGAGTTTTTAACATAATCTTGTCGACAAACAGAAAGACAGACGGACTGACGGACAAACAAACGGAACTGATCACATACATCTGCTTTGGCTGTCGACTTGGCCAAGGACCGAACTTTTGTGCAAAACAGATAGATAAAAAATTTTCTGGAAAAAAAAATAAAAAATTCACACAAAACTTTTGAGAATGATGAAAAGAAATTATCAAAATATCAATTGGCATCTACCAACACATAAACTGCTTGTGAGGCTGCAGACCTATAATCACAACCTTGAATGTTTGCTGTTTCACTAAACACTAATTAAAACGTCTGTTAATATCCTTGTGAACCACCACAGTGGAATCAGGTTTACTGTTTGTTCATTTAATACCAAACCCAAGTCCAACATCCAAGGACATCAGAATTTTCACAACCATGCTAGCAGATCTAACATAGCTGAAGTGATCCCAATAACTTACAGCTGCATTAGTTAATTAATCTTTGAACAAAACAGTCAACCTGCACTTGATGACTGAAAATATATAACTTCCAAAAAATGCATTCAGTATTTAAATGCAAATAGACAGAAATAGAATATATTTTAGGTGCCTACAATCTCACCCTTGAAATGGGAAGCAATTTGCTATGCATGAAAATGCAAGAATTCAAGTCAGGATCTTTGTGAGAATAATTAAATCTGAACCAAACTGATTGCCTTAGTGAAACAATACTCTGAAAACTGCTGGACTTTGTCAAAAGTAATCAAAACAACACCTTAGATGAAAATTAACAGCATGCCACAGAGGAATGCTATCCTGTTGATCCATCTCTGTCACTGCACACTAAACTGTATCTCTTCTTTCCCTCTGTCTGTCTGTCTCTCCCTCGGATATTGGAATGTGCAAACAAGTAGGAGATTGTTCAGTACAATGAATGTAACATTCCTGCAGTATAGTGTTTCAAATGCTGTAAAACTGTGCTTGGATTTAAGACATTTTAGTGATGCTAAGGTTTGGGCTCCCTGTGTATTTTGCATTTTACCTTTTATGTGGTTTCATTTTTTAGCTTTGCCTGTAAAGCTCTTTGAATAACCTCTGTGTATGACGAGGTGCTATATATAAAAATAAATAAAAAAATAAAATCTTGCTTGCCTGCAATACCATCTGCTCCAGTACTCCTTGTTTTTCTTGTCACTCCAGGTAGTTCTTTCTGACTCAGGTTATATTCTTGCTGTCATTGTCACAGTGTAGAATAAATTTGGGAGTGATCCAATGCACTCCTGGATCTAAACATCTCAAGTTCCTAAAACATTTGCGCAGTACTAGAAGCATGTATTTAATAACAGTGAGGAATGTATTTTTCACACATCAGAGGTTCAGTAAATTATATTACCACTTTGACATAGGGGTCATGATCTTTACACTCTCTACACTCCCCTCCATCATTTCATCTACAGCTCATAGCTCCTCTTTCTCTGGAAATTAAAAGCCAGATTTAATGTCAATTTTACTGTCAATTTATTCTGCCCGTCTGTCCCTGAAATATTTATACGTGTAGAGAGGAAGGTTGCTTCTGCTTAAGCATTCAAAGCTCTTCACTACAGTACCCAGCTGGTGCTATAACAACTCAATGAGGGGGAGACTGCTGGCTGTAATGACTACATCTGATAAAGGAAAAGAGACTATATAAATTAGAAATGAGGGGATTAGGTCCATGGGAATGACCTGTTGAATCATGGATAGGCTATTAAAAAAGCGGTCAGAGCACAGGAAAAAAATGGGGAAAATAATTCCGTGTCCACAATAATGGTGTCGGTGAGTAAATGTGAGCACAACACAGCTCCGTTAAGATACTGAGAAACACACACACACACACACACACAAATACACACACAATTTTATCTTTGATAACCATTTATGGCTGTTGTCATCCTTTCATCCTCATCCAAAGCAATCTCATGCCACATCGATGCCCAGGGCCTGTGCCTCTCTGTGTAATTTTCACAGAGTGGAAACATGACAATGCAAATCCACTGTGTTTACAGCGTTCATACTTGTCAAATTGTAAAAGGTCAAGTCTCTCGCTTCCCCTGATCTAATCGGTAAACATCAATCCCTACCTAACATTACAATGACTCAAGAGATGCCCCTTGAAGAGAGAAGCATGTGCAAGAACACGGGCCATACGCATGTCATTTCACAGACATGGGTAAACATGCAAACAACACTACGCAGTAAAACATTCACAGAAAACTCAAATAGACCATTTTTTATTTAATGTAAAATACATGAGGGCACATCTTAATATGTAGTTTTTGAAGCTTGAAAAAACACCCAGGAGTAAGATTTAAGATTCCAATGATACCCTGTTTTATACATTTATTGATTTGCTCTCCAGTGAAGCCAACCACGGCCTTCTTTCCTTTAGCACAATAGAGCTGGCTGGTTCTGGTGAGAAAATGAAGACCATTCATTTCCTCTTGTAACTGAACATGCTTCCAATTTAATTATTTAATCCTGTTTAGCTATATTTACTATACAACTGTGAATACAGAAATAACATGCAATGTTGCTTTATCAACATTGACAGCATTAAAACACAATGTCATTTACATTTACTCCACTGTCTGACCTGGCATGCCTTATTAGTGTTCATATATATATACCAACACAACACAGTGCTAAAGTGTAGCTTCTGAAGTTTCCCTTCACACTAATGCAATGGCATTTTAGGTTGTGTTTTAAAATGAAAATGATCTCTGCCTCGACAAGCTCTGTAGCTCACTTTCAGAAATATTCTCTGTCCATACTAACATGAATAAAGACATATCACATGAGAATTCACACACACTGGGCATGTGGGTGCCAGTGTGAACGTGAAGCATAGAGTTAACTGCTTTGCTGCAGAAAATACTAATAAGGAAGAACAGCAGCAGCAGTGAAAAATAAGACCGGGCATTTTGTTAGCATAGACAAGAAAATCTACTGCTATTATTGAAAGCTTCTGTCTTTGATTTGTCCTGGGAAGAGTCATGTGATAGGAGCATGATAGATCAGGGAGGCACATGCAGTGATATAAAAGACTCAGTTAGAAAGCAAAAATGTGGGTGTCTGTGTCATCTCTGTTTTTGCCTGTTCAGACTACAAAAAACAAGTTTTTTACTACTTTTTTTAAGCTAAAATGAGCTTGGCGGCATTTCCATAAGCCTCTGATTTAGGGGCCCTAAAATGTCGGAGCAGTGTAGACGTTCAGCGTAAACACAGTAGAAGTTATGTGTTTTAAAATGAAGACATATTAGTAAAGCCTAACAAGCTTTTTTGCAAAATCCCTTGTCATGCATGCTCACTGGCTGGCCCGTGTTAACCAGATCATTACTACAGTTGGTGTATTATAATAATACTGAACTGTGCTACATAAATACTTCAAGAAGAAGAGAATTTATTAACATCTCTACTTCATGTGAACACATTAATTTTGTTACGGCTCAACATTCTGATTTTGGACATTAGTTATCAAGTCGTCATCTATCTGAGCCTGTACCAACTGTCAGAAGCTGCACTTGCTTATTTATTAGTCATTAAAACGTAATCAAGCACAAACAAGTCTAATAAAGTCTTACATAAGGCTTGCATCTGTTTTTTCCTGCCTGTGTCTAAATTTGGTTGGCAGCACATTATCACAGTCACTTCGATATACCTCTCTGTGACTGACAAATGAGTATTTGAATTATCCTGATGTGGTGGAAACTACCAGCAGCTTTCAGCAAACCCAGGTTGACTCGCTGCTTTTCCAGATTATATCTTCTTGATGCGATCATGATGCATAAAGTTGGAAATGAGACCTCTTAGGTGGCCACTTAATGCATGCCTTCTGAACACACCGGTAATCAAGCCAGGCAGTGTGGTTTGCAAATGGACATCATGTTGGGCTGCCTTTGAAGTCTGCTTCGAGACCGCAGGCGAGTGTTTTAAATGTCAATGGAATCTCCTGCTTTCACGCTGGACTGTTTCAACCATCTCTCTAGCACAATGAACAAAACATGGACGATTGCAGAATTCCTTGATATTATGTAAATTACATTGATATACTGTAAATAACTCAACAATAAAATCAAGGGGTGTTCTGTTCTAATATTGGACTGAGAGCAAGGGTCAGATGCAGTAAAAGCAGTTCATCATTTCTACAATTCAAAACAAAAAACTGATTTATTCAAATCAATTGGATGTGTGATTCAGGCATGGAGGAATCTGACATCTAGCAAGGTCTGCCAGTGTAAATCATTGACCAAAAATTAAAATGCTCAAAAGAAATCAAAATCTAGTCCTAAATGTTTTTGCTTATTTATTCAAAATATAATAAACAACCTTTTTTTATTATTAAGTACAGACATATTTCTGTTGATATTGGCAACTTTTAACTTTTACCTAAACTGTATCTCGGAGTGAAACTCTTGAACAATTGCCCGTGTCTTCTTTTTGTTTTTTCTTTGAGTCTTTTTTTTGTGTAGATAAAGAAAGAATTGTGGCAGGAGGAGTGGTACAAGATGGACTGCAGAGGAAAGAAAGCGGGAGAGGGAGAGGAAGACTGTATATTGATCAGATTCCTTCAGTCAGACCACTAGCCCAGCAGCTATAGCGTGACAGAGTACAGCTCCATTCAATAGCCTTATCATTACCACAGCACAAACCCATTCAGCAGGTCAGCCTGTTTGGCCCCCGGTTCAGTGTGTGTGTGTGTGTGTGTGTGTGTTTGTGTCAGAAAGAGTGTGCGTGTGTGCATTTGTGTATGTTTGTGTGTACATGTCCGTGAAAAAGTGGCTAAATTTCGATTCTTTAAGCCAATGAATTCCATTATAAGACCACTTACAGGACATTTCTTTGTTCAGAACACTTTCAGGATAATGAAGTGACCTCAGAGTGGAGGGAGAAGTAAACACAAGGTACTATTTGCTCAACAGCGCTGTCGAGCACAGGTGGAGTTATTGGTGGACATTAAGAAGATGGTGGATGCTGCTCAACAACATTTGACTTTTTAATCTAATCTTGAGGCCTTATAAGAATATATAATCATAAGTTCAGTATCCTATACCTGCACCATAATGCTCCATGAGTGACATGCTGTACATTGCACCTAACTGGCAGAAAGAGACATGGCAAACACAACAATGAGACATTCAAGCAATCAGCGCTGAAGCATTCTGAAAATTGGCTCCCTTTAAATACAAAAGAACAACCTCATCCTTTATTAGATTACAGTCAGACATGAGTGGCAGAAGTAGCTGTCAAAGACGTGGAGCTAGAGGAGGAGAGACACGGGCTGGAGAGAAAGGAATAATGGAGCCGTCTCCATTGGCAACACAGAGGCACAGAGACTATTTTTAGCAAATTAATTTAAGGCTCTAAATAATTAACTGATAATTATCTGGCAATCAAGAGTAAGATAAAATGATCTCCCCAAGAGTTCTTCTGTCATGTGACTCAGCGGGCAGACGGAGGAGCTTTGTGTGACTCGCCAGTCAAAAAGACTACCGGGTGTCACGATGCAGAAAGAGAGGGAAAAATAATTGACAGAGGGAATACAGTAAGATGTGCTCGCTAGAAGGCAAGTGGATTTGCCAATGATTAGTGGCTAATGGGTGACAGAAAACTGGCGCTTAAAATGCATTTGTGTGTGGAATAATAGATGTACGAAGCAGCTGTCTCCCATGTGTTTGCCACACAAACATGCCTGCATTTGTAAATATAAATAGCCACCGCACAAATGACACACACATTCTCCAGACATTGTCTTGCATTATTAACAAATGGATGATTTCTCTTAAATCTTAAAAGACTAATGACTATTTCCCCTGATAGTGTTACTGAGCTAAAAGGGAGAACGGTTGCTTGAAGTTCAGTAGTATTGGTTGCGAGTTGAGTGGAGTGTTAGTAGATGTTTTGTGTCCAAGTTAGGTTATCTCCACACCTGACCCTGACAAGATCCCCTCTAAAGAGAGAGGAAGAGAGGGAGAGAGCACTGACAAGCAGTTGATGAACTGCCTCCGGCTATGTGTGTGTGTCCTCCAACCTGTAAAAAGTAAAAGTACCTTCATCGCCGGTTCATCTCCTTCCTACCAACACTTCCCTCTCCCTTCTTGTCTTTATCTCTCTGACCCTCTCATAATTCACTTTGGCTCTCCCAAGCCTAGCACTTCTTCTGTCCTCCCACTACTGAACAGTTTTCAAAATGAAGATTGTAATGGGCTCCATTCATGTAGGACAGACCGTCAAACAAAGTATGTAAACTGTCACTCCATCTCTCTTTCAGTCACATGCATTTTCCTCACTCTTACTGGCTTGTATCTAATTGCAAAACACTGTTGAGTGGCACCAGGAGGACTAAAATGGGTTTAAAAAAAAAAATAAAAAAGATACAACCGTGCATTTCCCACATGACAGCAAATTGTGATACCAAAAGAAAGAAGCCCTTTTTACAGTCAGTTTGTTGACTGAAGATTGCCTTTTTCATGTGAAAAGATAATAGTCATGCAGTTATAAAAGATTATATGCATATATATGTTTCCATACTGTGTCCTTTTTAAGGTTCTGGGATTACAGAGAGGGCACAATTAGCTTGACGGCGTGACATGCTTTGGTGAGAGCTAAGGTTGACAGGCCTACCTAGCCTCCCCGCTGCGCAACCTTTTATAAAATCAATGCCACCACTAAACACAGCCCTCCCCTGTGGAGCTGGGCCCTGTTACAGCCTCCTTCCCCTTCTAGTGTGGGGAGGAAAACACAGACAAACAGATAAATTAGCTGCCCTCCTCTCATTCTCCAGCCTGTCTACTATTGTGAAGTGACAACAGTTCTGTCAGTAATATTTTTTTTTTTAAATAAGGCGATTCTGCTTTTGTAACACGAACCCCTGCATTTAAACTTCACTTTCTTCAGCCAATTATATTTCCTTTTCTCTACAGAAACATAGCGCTGTGAAAATCATTGTTATTGGCTTGATTGGTTGTCGATGGGTGACATAGCAAAAAGGTTTTTGGAGGCTTTGTACTCATCCGAGAACAGGATCTTAACGGTGACTGGATGGCTGAAGAAAACATTTGCTCGCATAAATTGTTCTCGGTGGAAAATACTGCACGGAATTTGTATTATCACAATGTGAACAGAAGGAATGCAAGAAAGCTGTGTAAAAAGAGGACAAAAAACATGTTGTTAGCAGAGCAAATAGACATTAGCCTTATTGTCTCGTCTTTTGTCTTCCACCTCAAGGAAGCAGTTTTCATAGATTGTTCTCCAAGCACGTATTTAGAGAGGCACTGCCATTGGGAGCTTGTAAACAGCTGACAGTGATAGCACTGTCGGCGAAAAGTCTGAACACCTCCTTTGAAAGGGTAACATGGCTTCATTGCCGCAGTGTATCTGCTCACACTAACATCAATACACAGAATATTTGCACAGAATATTTATCATCGTAGGCATTTAAGTAACACCCAAACACACCGCAGTCCTACAGGTATGTTGGTTGTCTGTGCTACAACTGCTCTATATCACCATCACTGCAGTCATTTAGTAGTCTGTTGCTCTAATTTGCATCAGATTACATGCCCACAGAGGCAAACTCCCCTTAATGGGTAGCATCATCCTTTGCAGGTGGCAGGGAAGAAAACGTGAGATGGGGACACAAAAATGATCTGCCTCCTTGAATACTCACTTGTCATTGGCTGATTGCTGCGTTGATGACACCCATTTGTGCTCCGAGATATGTTCAACTGCTCAGTCTCTCTCCATTAACATTAACTACAGCGCTCCACAATGTGGACAAATTAACCCAGTTATTCTGTAAATTACCATATCAGGGCTGTCACCTAAAACCTTAGAAAGCTGATAGACCGCAGTACTAGCTCTTCAAAATAAAGCAGCCTTCTGTGATGGTACGTACTGCATCTGCATTCTAATTGTCGGTTAATCGTCGTGAGTTTGTGTTACATTGTAGGTGGTTTGAACTAAACTACAGGCATCCCACCCTTTATCAATGTGGGCTGGGGTAGGTGGTGGGTTGATGGTGGTATTGAGCAGGAGAACAATCTATATCAGTCATTAAAATGCAAATGTGTTTACCAAGTCTAGCTTTGATGCTGCACTAATAACAAGCAGTGTGGAACAATCATGAATCAAACTTGTGTAGCGACCTATTGAACACACGCCGACGCCATGTAATGAAACAAGAGCTGAAGTAAGGGCAGTTTCAACAGTCAATACAAAATTCTGTCATTATCTGAGAATGTGAGACAGAGAATTAAGCAGCACAAGATGATGCTGGCATAAATCCAAAGCTGCATTTCAAAGGAAACCCAGATTCTATGCCTGAAATTAAACACTATTGCAAGTGAGACGGATAGGAAACACTGGTGTGCTCTGTAAATAAACAAGGATAGAGGCATAGCACCTGTTTTTGCATTGTAATCCAGTGCATATGGATCAGATTTGCAGGTAGCAGTACATAGGGATTACTTGCGGATTGCGTCAAGTAAGGTATAGAGATAAAAACAATTAATTCAAGATCGCTCCTCTAACAGTGCTTTCTTGCTCTTTTTGGCTTGTGAACTCTAAAAATTAAATTAAGTAATGATCCTTCATACCATGTTGCATACAGTTTGGGGGAAAAAGAAAAGCGAGACGTTCATTATAATTTCTGCATCTTGGAAAGTTTGATTTGGCATCAGACAAAACAAAGCCTTTTTTTTTCAAGGTTATTGGTTACTGTTTTTCTTGTTATAATGCTATAAAATACTGTAAAAGTAGCTGGAACTGAAAATGAATATGAACAAAAAAAAATCAAGTTAACCATGACTCAAAAACATAGAAATGCATGCGCTACAACAAATCTTTAAAGAATATCGAGTGTCAGTTAGTTATCATTATAATGGACAGAAAATACCTTAATTCATCTGTGATGCCTCATTAGGCACCAAATTGACCATGTCATCTTTCTCCTCCTATCGACTACCATAAAACCACTGAGAAACATAATAAATAAATAAACTGCGGATAATTCCAGAACAGCAAAGGAAGGTTTGGTCCCTCCCTCTACACTGTGCCAATTAGAGAAACTAGTGTTTGGATGAGAAAGCAGACATCAAAGGAACAAAAGGATTTAAAGTCATAACAAATGTTCATACAGGAGGGTGAGATACCCTTGGATGAATCATTCGACAATAATAATTGTGTGGAAGAGAGGGTGTAAAATCACATTTGCTATATGATTACTGCAGTTCAATAAAGTAGGGACGCTGTATACTTCATGTACTGTAAGTTTAAGTATGGGTTGATGAAGTATTATAAGCTCAAGTATGCAACTAGTCAGGCTTTAAGTAGGCAACAAATTACTTTTTAGTCCAGACGCATAACAATTTTCCTTTTTTTTCACAGTTAATTATAAGATGGTAAAAAGGAATACCTATTAACCGGCAAAGAAAATTAAAGAAAAAATTAAATAGGTGACTTTTTCTCCCTTTATTATCAACATGTTGGACACACAATAGCACTGCTAATCACTGAGAACTGACATGGGCCACCTCTCTCTTTCTCATCTGGAAGGAAAATGAAAAGGCTCCAAAAATCTGGTACATGCTCTGGGAAGTCTGTGTCGCAACACAAAGGCGGTTGGGGCTCTGCTCAGAATATCTCCACTGTTCAGAATATCTACTCGCTCAAACAATGTCTTGGAATCCTGGAAAGAGTTAGCAAACCCTCTTTAGAGCTTAGTCAATCTGAGTGGAGGGGATAGAGAGAAGAAAGGAGTTGGGTAAGATGAGAGAGAGACAGAGCACAAGGAAGCAGTAGATGAGTGGAGGGAGGCAGAAAGAGGAACTGAGAAGAAAAGGGGAGGGGACTCATCTTTCGCAAATCGTATCATCTGGGTGAAAGCAGACAGAAAGATAGAGATGAGCATTACTACTAATCTCTAACCCACACCTTAAAAAGAAATCTGACTTTCATTTGTCACTAACAAGCTCCCTCTTGTGATCCCTGTGGATGACAAAAGCACTCAATGGACAGATTACACAGTGTATTTACTGTCCTACAGTATGTAGCAAATCTCCAGTAGAGAATCTTCATCCCTGACTGTAATGAACCTCATTTGAGTTATGCAATGATTGTTTCTTTAAATGCTGCAGCTCTGATAAAAAATATACATTATTTTGTTTAAAGGCATGTCAATCAGTAGTCTGTGAAATTAAAACTAATCTCAGAAAGGATTATTATCTCTGATCAGTCTGGCATCGGGGAGAATACTTGATACTGTTCTGTTTCAGATCAAATCTAATAAGCTTAAAGGTAAGTATAAGGCTTAGTATTCATTTGTGGATAGAAAAGCCCATTCTGTACATAGTTCACTTGTAATATGATAAGGAGATATTGTTGGGGGATTAGGTTATCTCCCAAGAGATCTATTAGTGGATAAGACCAACTGGCTGTCTTATGAATCATTACCTTACTGGTTACAATCAGATCTGCACGTGCTCTTCGTCACCTACCAACACACTGACCATATACACGTGCACTCACATGCAAGCACACATGCACAAATAACAGCAGGCAGATGCATTTCATGGAAGCCCAACATAGAGCAGCAAAGTGGCACACTGAAAGATCACTTAGGGTGTCATTGAGCGCCGGTGAAAAGAATAGCGAGATAGGAATCAGTGGATTGCCAACCCATGTCCACAGCACAGCAGGGCATATCCATCGCCCTCTGTGGGATGATAAGTAGAAAGGTACGAACGCACGCTGCATCAGCTGTATCTCCTGCAATAATGGCTAAAGTGACATTAAATAACACGAGGGCTAATCTTCTTCACGGGGAATACAGTTTCAGTCAAACTGGCTCCAGCAGAGTGCTTTTTGGCTATTAGCACAATAACCAAAATGGAGAGCTCTAACATTATGGAAATGGAGAGGCAATCGGGAGAATAATTCCACGAAGAATGCCACAAAGTCTAATGCCATTATTAACACACTTGTACTATGTATCAACAGCCTGGCCTCATGATTGCACATTCAGCTCAGACAACATCCTGCACCGTAGTCACGACCGTGGTATTTAGCTGGGGGTGGGGATGGGGGGACAACAAACCGAACAGTGTTTCTGCACAGAGCCTAAGGGGTAGATGGGTGAAATTCAATCCACTTTTTCCACCTGTTAGAAATCTATTAGAGGCCAATAAGGATGCTGAGGGGAGAGGGTTTGAGATATTTCAGGTCAGCCTTGGAGGTTAATTGTTAAGTCGTCTGTCTGGTCAGTGAGGGGATCACTGTGTGAAACCAATCCTGAAGGCAGGGGATGAACAGTGAGTGTGGATGGCATTCGGGAGATTAGAACAGTTGATGGAAGAGGCAGAGAGTCAAAGAGACAGAAAGAGGAGGGAAACATGAACCCAGAGACCTCAAATCAACACTTTCACAAGACTGCCAATGCTAAGTGGGTTTAGAAATACACTTAATGCGCTTAAGAGTGGTTATGTGTAGCCAACAAGCCCACTGTGGCTGGCTCTACTTACATTTAAAGTACATGGTGCGGTTTAACCTTTGTATGAAGACGGGACAGAACAAAAATGCTAATAGCATCAAAAATAACTACTCTACCTACTGATCACTTACTGCAAGGTGAAACGCACACACACTGTCAGGTACACACAAGACAACCTGCCCCCCCGACCCTCTCCCCTCATTGAGGTAATTAAAGGGAATCTGCTGAACAGAGGAGACAAACTGATTAAAGTCCAGCTTAATCACATCCATGGAAACCTCAAGGAACTTCCATTCAACTATCACTACTCCTCTTCTTGCACTTAAACACAGAAAGAAAATAACAGGGGAAAAAAAACAGGCAATGTGGTTGGGAATGAGAAAATGTTTACTTTGTTCTGATGAAGGTCAAATTATAACATAGAATGTAGGCTGCAGTGGGGTGATGATAAATATTTGGCTGTCTTTTCAGATGTACAGTGAAAAGACATGGCCCTCCTGTGGGCATCGCTCCACTTCTCTCGGGCCGCCTCCATGCCAGTCCCATTTCACAACTTGTTCTACATCTGTGACACATAAACACACGCGCTCGCGCATAAACACGAATGCACGGGGGCACTTTCTCCCAGACACACACACACACATACAGAATGTCCCTCATCACCTTGCTCAGAGATGAATGAGCTTGCCGCTGTCCTCAATCATTTTAATCACTTCAATGGAAAATGCCTCATTCACAGCTATCATTCCGTACTGCCTTGCAGCTATCTCGTGTATACACATTCCTACACTCCCCTTAAACATCCCCCCCACACACACACAGACACACACACTCACACACAATGACTGTCATTCTCTGATAGAACTAACTCTTGTGGTGATACTACAGCAGTGCGTAACCCACTCTACTGTCTCTCTCCACTGATAACAAGACGCATAATGACAATTTTTCGTAACACTCCACAATAAATACTGACAATCCTTTAAATAAACATGCAGAGACACTTACACATACTGTACTGTGCTGTGCAGAGAGTTTAGGAACCCAAATCAAATCAATATTTGAATCAATATATCATTCCCCAAGGTACACCTGTGCGCAGTTTTTCAAGATGCTTGGCAGGGTTGATGCTCCAAGAATCTTAGAGAACTTTCCAGAGTTCTTGCGTGGATTTAGGCTAACTGAGTTTATTCCGTCTCTTCGGGGAGCCCCAGAGTGAATGCATGATGTGGAGATCAGGCTCTGTGACCCCGCAACAGATGGTATAGTCTTGTCTGTAGCAGGACTCATCGTTGTTCTCCTCGCTAAAGATAGTTCTTAATGAGTCTGGCTGTATGTTTGGGCAGGTTGTCATTCATTGGACAGAAAAAAAAAATGTGCAAACCAGGTGCCTCTCTAAATAAAACTGCATGGTGGAAAATATTATTCACATTTCAAAAAGCCTAAACTGTCGCACAATTCTGCACATAAACACACGCAGTGAGGTATTAAGTTAGAAGGTTTAAAAGACTGTAAATAAATTACAGCTGCAAAAGTTAATCAGTTGTCAACTATTAAACTAAGATCAACTATTTTCATAATGTATTAATTGGTTTAAATGATTTTTTTTTTTTTTAGATAAAAAAGTTCAAATTAAATGTGAATATTTTCTGGTTTCTTTACTCCATGAAGGTAGACTGAATATTGTTGGGTTGTTGTCAAAACAAAACATTTAAGGGCATCATCTTAGGCTTTGGGAAACACTGATTGACTTTTTTAACCATTATTTTCATATTTTAAAGACCAAAAAATTACCAGGTTAATTGAGAAGAAAATCAACAGATTAGTTGACACTGAAAATATTTGTTTTGCAGCAACCAAACTCTTTTCATAAAATTTAATTTAAACAGAAAACAGAACTGTCTTTTGAAAGAAGTACATTTCAAAACTACAATTAACCAAACTTAAAGTCATCAGAATTCAGGTGCAGTTCTATTGTTGTGAAAGTATCCAGCATTGTTATAGAGTTGTTTTGTTATTATTGAACATACTAATTAAGTCTGAGATTTGTTACTTGGATGGAAAAGTGCCACTTTTTTAACTTGCATGTTACTGTGGTGTCTAGACTTTGGTAAGCGAGTTGTTACTCTCTTACAGCCATCCCAGTAGTAATTACTGCACTTTATATTTTCTTTTAATGCATGCTATTTGTTTGTTATTTCTTACATGCAAAACTGTCACAGATGAGATAAATGTCACTTTAAATGGAAACGTGAACAAAGCACGAAGATTACTGAAGCTCACAAATTATGAGGAGATGCATTCAGAGACTGTTTAGGACAGGTAAAGAAATAAAGAGATTAAAGAGATGGGAGTTGCCTAAAAAAATCATTCTGCATATTTACATTGCATTAAATCATGTATTTTACATTCAACAGTCACTTTATTAGGTACAACTGTGAAATCCAATGCAATTTAATACAACGTCTCTGGCATAAATTCTGCTTTTAGAATCATTATGGTTGATGAAAGGTGATGATTCTCATTATGGGTGGTGGTGAACTGAGCTGCATTATATCTAAAAGTGTTCCTAATATTTTGCTCCTCTCAAATGCATTAATGGGACAGACAGAATATTAGGAACACTTCTGAATGTAATGTAGCCCAGTATGCCACCACCACCCACTATGACCTTAATAACACACATTAACTAGTATTTTCACCTTTGTAAAAGCTGAATTTATGTCAAAGCTGTTGTATTGGATCACATCAGATTTCACAGGTGTATAAATTAAAATGGGTGCAGAGTGTATGTCACTACCAAAAATGATGTTTGATGCATGCTTTCGGTACATTCTCACAGTATGAGAATAGTTCTGCTGTGCACCAACCAACTATGAGGACTTCGTGCATGCATATCACACAGGTGAAACAGGGGGTGGAGGCATAATTACACTAAAGGCTATATAGTGAAGGTCAGGGTTGATCTGGTAGTTCAACAGTTCAAGTGGGTGATTACAGGCTTTTATCAAGCAGACCCTGGCATCATAATTTGTACTTGCCATCGATGATGCTGCGTGTTTTGTGGAAAGACAAACGTGCACAACATAGGAATAGTAAATATTCTTAAAAAAAAATAAATAAATAAATAAATAAACAGTAACAGCAAGTCATAAATGCAAAATGCAATGACTGCCATGCTGTTTGTGACAAAGGGGTACTGATTCAGTTAAAAGTCTTAACCCATTTGCAATTGAATAAGACTTGTTAGCCAGGTGGTACAGCAAACATAGCTGCACAGTTGCATTGCACTGGAAATTTTAAATATCTAATTTGGTCATGCAAATTGTAGGAGTAAGTCAATGGAGTACATGCAAATAGAATTATATCTCAGATGGAGAATCATGACCTTGCTCACAGAGGTTTAACAATATGACCACTGCATCAAACAAGCCCGAGGCATCATAACCCCTGCTGTACTATCCATCACAAATGTGCCTCAAGAGCACATTCAGCCCACAGAGCACATGAAAACTGCAGTCAGTCATTCCAATGGCTCAAATTATTCTTAATTTTTCTTTCAACATCATGTTTCAACTTGCCTCTAGAAACAGTATGAAAATCTTTCCAAGCAGTTTTCAATCACAATTATGAGCACCATGATCCGCTGCACTGAGCTGGAGATGCTGTCTGCCTGCATTTTCACAACAAAATATATGCAAACATGCACATCTCCAGCAGGTTGTTGGCATGATAATGGCGACCATATAGTGTTACTGTGCAAAAAAAAGACCTCGTCACCGCTGAGCTGTGGTGGCAACAACCCACATGGCCTCCGGTTAACGCCTGTTCCTACCTACACCTCTGGATGTGTGTTATCACACCTGTGCTACTGCTGCGACTTGTAACATCAGGACATGGTTGGACAGGAATGTGCTTGAATCTACATTATCGCACCTTCACTGTGTGTTTGTAAGGAAGGAGGGGCGTATGTGTTTTGAAACACAAAAATAGAAGAACAAAAAAAAGACATATTCTGACAAACAACCTCATCTTGCAGCATTTCTGGTGTAGAGTCATGAAGTGGGAGGATCTGCTGTTTCCAAAAACATTCCCCACGCACTGTAAATTAGCATTTCAAAGATTTCTTTACTCAAAAATCTCAATATTTCTCAACATAGAGTACAATAGGAGGATGGGAGTCTCCAAGACAAGGCTTTATGGTTATATTAAGGTCATACATTCTAAAAATGATAACTTTAGTCCTGACAAGTCCTGCCTTTTTCAGTCAGTTTGGAGATTTGGCACTCAGTCCTATAGCACCCATCCACCTCAGTGGCTGATTTGCATCTCGGCCAGACATACAAATCACAGCTAGTTGTTTCTATTAAGACCAAAATGATGCAGCATATTTGGTTAATTCATCAAATATTGATGCAAGTGAATTGAATCAAACTGAAAATTAATGTATTCAAATTTTACTATCAAGTTTTGTGTAAAGCACAGAAAACACACCCTTTATAGCTTCAGCACATTTGACTTGCTAGTAAAAAACTAGACAGCAGTGCTCATGTTATGCAGTTATGAAACAACCTTCTTATCTAAACCTTGGATATGCACAAACGGAAAAATAAATAAAATAACGGGAAATTATATATACAGAAACAAGGATACCCAAAAAAAGCTTTACCTTCACGACTGCAAATAAAAATTAGTTTCTCATTATCTTCATGCTGCACAGGACTCAAACAAAAATACAAAAAATATCTGTATATAGACATTGGTTGTACATTTGCTGCATTGGCATAATTTAAGTTGATGGAATTTTCTCAGAAAAGAGCAAAAAGACAGTTGGCAAAATACAGAGGGGAAAAAAAGAGGACAAATCCTTCCATTTTAGTTTTACAGTAGGAAAAAGAAATAAAAGTGCTGGAAAGTGTTCTTTTATGTACAGAGAGGAGACATTTACACTTTCATTTCCTTGCCAGATGGAATCAGAAGCTAAGGAAAAGATATCTCAAGTAAGTAAAGTGAAGTGAACATTTTTTTGCACAATGGATTTCAGTTTTCAAAATGTATGCTTCCATACATCCTGTATGAACTGATAACATGTACTTTGATATTCAAAATTTTGGTCTGAAAGATTTGGGATGTGTATTACCAAGTAATTTGATGGGCTAAAAAGTGTGCAAAAGTCATAAGGAGGTCAAACATTTTTGCAAAAAGTACACATTTCCCTCTATTGGTACCCTTGAAAGTCATTGCAAGACAAGTGAAAAAAGGAGAGCAATAGAAAAAAAAAGATGGATATGGTCTCTATGGTTCCTGCCTATGTTCTTAAGTTAGGGGGGAAAGCTGGAAGGCATCAAAGCAAAAAGCCCGGGGATCAGCCATAAGTCTTCATCACAGAAAGTCAATTCAAGGTCAGCTGCTGGTTCAGGTAGCAGATGTATCGCACGCTTCCTTATTGCTGGTAAATGACAAGGCTTAGACACACGAACAGAATACAGTATCTGTGTGTGACAGTGAGAAAAAGAGACAGAAAATGGGTCACCGTTATTGCAGCAAACACCAACGTGTTTAATGCTTCCCTCTGCCACCTAATGCGCCGGTGCACCAGCAAGAGGTCCCTCTTCACAGCAAACTGGCTCATCTCATGTGATCACATTCACAGAGGAGGCATCATCAACACAACCAGTGGCACCTCTGGGGGTCGCCCATCTATCCATGCTGATAATTGGAGGCTAACTGTTAGTAGCCCACACAGGAATAACTTTTGTTTTGACTCGCAGCACATTAGGCCTGTTGGTGAAAGCTAGAAAGATAGTTGTGAATACTTCATTTTCCATGACGTTCCTGACATTATTGATTCAATGCACGGGAGAGAGTTAATGAGGATATTAACATATCATACCAGCACATATCAGGTAACATTATAGCCTCAATTATTGCAGTCTGCACCTTACAGGTACATGAAGTAACAAAATTAGATGCACACATGTAGCAGAGGAGAAACACAGAGCAATAACTATTTCAAGTCTCGCTTTGCATGTGATTGCACTAAACCTCGCGAGTGACATAGAGACTAGGAGCAGCACATTGATTGGTTCAATTGATGAAATAGTCAATCATTGCCTGGGAATATTTATGGGCCTGTAGGCAGAGGCAGGATGTTATGTTCCCTGGCATTTGTTTGGCTTGCTCAATCATAGCAGCACATTGCTCACCATGAGAGACAAGGATATTACTATCCTTGTCAGGGGTCATGTAAAGTTCACACACTTCTCTCATGTCACGTGAATTTCTGACTGTTTCACAACATGGCGAAATAGTTGAAAAATGCCTTCCAATTAAGCCTTCTGAAATAGAAGTCAGTATTTGAAAAAAAAAGAAGTTA
Source organism: Amphiprion ocellaris (assembly GCF_022539595.1). Taxonomy (NCBI): domain Eukaryota; kingdom Metazoa; phylum Chordata; class Actinopteri; family Pomacentridae; genus Amphiprion; species Amphiprion ocellaris. Next base: position 12,941,284 of record NC_072778.1, on the reverse strand, counting down.
TTTTTATTTCAATAAAAATGATCAAGGTCTCCTGTACAGAAGCTTGAATATGAAGAAGTAGTATGGAGTTACAAGCCTCTCAGCACATGTCATCAGCAACGAATATCCTTTAAAAGCTGGAATTCAACAGTGTGTTTTGACAATTCTGTCTCGGCCTTGACTGGCAGAGAATGCCAGCCAATCCCCATTTGAAATGCGACATAGAAAAACAAAGCCTGTCAGAATGAGTTGGAGAGATGTCTACTGAGAGCCACATGTGGTGAGAAACAGAGTTGGGAGGGAGGAGAGAGAGAGAGAGAGAGAGAGAGAGAGAGAGAGAGAGAGAGAGAGAGACAGAGAGAGAGACAGAGAGAGAGAGATGAGAAGAAACTGTTCCTTCTCTACATGACTCTGTCCCTGAGACACACTTCATGCTGCTCCCCCCACAGTGGGTGACTCTGACAGGATACTGTCTATGCAGTACTCCCCCTCTGTGTGATTGATGAGCCTCATTTTGCCAATTAATGGAGAATCCCCTGTTGACTACCATCAGATTGCCGTTTGTAACTGTTAGTGTTTCTGACTGTCACAGATTCATTTTAATTAGCGATCTCTTTCTCCTCAGACTTTTCTATTGTGTCTCAAATTTGCAGAGCTGAGCACACAGTGACATGCCGGGAAAAAGGCCCACTGTGTTATTTGCTGTCATTAATTCATTCGCAAAGTGCGCGGCTGAAACTGTTGAAGACCAAATCTTATTTTTAAAAGAGTCGACCCTAATGTCAACCATATAATGTATCTTGTAATCAATTAGCAAATGTGAGGCAATTATTGCACTTTATTTGCATAATGAAGCACCTAATTGCTCTAAAGCGAGCAAATCCAGTCAATAAGTTCGGCAAATCGTTTGAGAGGCCATGTATATGAGCAAGCTGCCGGAGAGATGGCCTGCAGTCATACAGGCGCAGTGATCCATGGGTCCTGTCAGGGGAGAGGAAGGATAGCCGCCACTGACCGAAGTTAGAAATCAACAGAGGGCCAAGTAGCAAACAGCAGAAAAACAGCATATTCCCTCGACAGCATCAGCAAGAAAGGAATAACATTACAAGGGGGGGAAGGAGAGGAAGCGTTCGGGCATGAGTTTGATTTACATTTTAGAGTGGCTTTCAACTGGCCTACACAGCAACTTCAGCTAATGATCCTCTGGCCTTTTCATCAAGGAGCTTTTCCCAGCCTTTTGGGCGCTGCCCTGTAGCACTCATTTGCAATAAGGCACAACAAATAGTGCTACAAGGTAATACAGTATACTGGTCTGCACAGGAACGCAAGCCGGCCTTTGTACAAGTGTCTGCTTTGTACTCTAACAGCAGGTACATTTCACCCAAACTCATATCACAATTAACTTTTGCTACAGCAGCTATACTGAAAATATCACTTTACAGAAGTCTTATGAATGAATACAGCAGGGGACAATATAAAAAACCAAATCATTTTGTCTGCATGCCTTTTCTGGAAGCCAACCCGTGTCGTGTCATTTAACTCAAACCAGCTTCTATTGTAGAATCACATGCTGAAAAACACAGTAAAACCCTGAGTGGCTCATATTTACTAGGCAAACAACTCCAGTCACGTTTCCCTTCAACTTGCATTTGATAGAATAATTTGCCAACAATGGGCCTGCCATTCACCTGAGTCTCGGGGATTTCATTAAAACATCAAATGAAAGTGAAATCATGAGCCATGACGGTAGAGAGTGGGGATGGCTAAGCAGAGAAGCGTGGCTGGTGTCTACTGCAGGATTAGAGCTCAGCAACAAGTGCTCAAGGGGGGCTTTGCATCAAACCCAGGAGCCCATGACAAATGAGGGCGGCTGGGCCTCTGTCTATTACCCTGCACTAAGCCCAGGCCTTTTGGGGAAGTAATGAGGTGCAGATTGGAGCCTCTGCCACTGGGTCCTTAGCCCGACTTTCAGTAGAGCAGAAATAATCAGCGGAGACCTGGTTCAATAGTGGCAAAGCAATAGAGCAGCTGAGCAACACATGGAAACATGAAGATAAAACAGATTAACTAAACAAATGATTTTCTATTCCAAACACTATGGCCTGTTACAACTTATTAACCTTGCACATATTTCCTATCAGCACTTAACCTCGTATACTGTATGTCAACATCATACAAGAAGTTCTAACAATGTATACAGTGGGTGTGCAAGGACGTATATTTAGATTGCAGGGCTCGAATCCTAGAAGAACACAGCAGATCCCAAAGGACAACCTCCAGGACTGGCAGGGCACGGAGCTTTTATCGGTGGAACGTGACAAGTTGTCCATTCGGGAGCACAGAGGTATATTTTCGAGTACATCATGGGTGTGCTCTGTACTCCAACGCCACACCCCCTCCTGCCTCTGGAGTCCAGGCAGTCTGTCAGCGAGCTTACTCTACTGGTTAATGGAGCTGCCACATCAAGCCAAGTGTCACTGCCTAACGAGATACTGATTGGCGAACTTCTAGGAAATTCTTTAACGTGACCAGAGGGCACAGAAATGGCCTGTCTAGCAGTGAACACAACTGATGACAGAGAGGGCAATGGAAGCATGATACTTTCTGTTGACTCAAAGCACTGCATTTCTGTTCTGTGAAATGTATCACTTTTTATGTTTTTTTGGCTTCATCAGAGATTGATGTATGATCGATGTGTTTCTCAAGTGGTACACATTTTGCTCTGAGAGCCAGAGCTGTCTGTATATTTAACTTATGTCCACAAAATTTAAGTTTGGATGTTTTAAAAGCAGCGGAATTAGGTGCTGAACCTGCAGTACAATATATATATATATATATATATATATATATATATATATATATATATATATATATATATATATATATATATATATAGTTTTATATTGTGAATAAGGGTCTGTGAATATCTTATGTTCAAATCTATACCTCATATTTTATTGGATAATGAATTTCCTTCATCCCAAGTGGTATTTACTTTGTCGTGTCTTTCACAATAAATTGTAGACCTGAATTTATTAGCATTATTATTAAGTTTGTTGAGTTCTACAATTCATTGGGTAAAATATAACTCTGTGAAAGCCAGTTGAAATGTTGTGTGTGTGTGTGTGGGTGTGTGTGTGTGTGTGTGTGTCTCACACATACACAGTCGTTTTATCACCCCCTCAGAGGATGTTACATTGACTTGCATTCCTCTCCTGGAGACTTACTTTACCCATAACCCTTACTCTACCCTTAAACCAAGCCTTCATCTTAAAATGTAATGATTTATTATGTGGGGACCACATTTTGTCCCCAAAAGAGAGTCCTGATAATGTGACTGTTAAAGATGAGCAATAATAGGACACACACACACACACACACACACACACAAAATAGATGAAATGTACATAGTATGTATGTAGAGAATTAGTAATAACTCTACACAGCAGTCTTATGCTGCGTCTTCAGATGGTCTATAGATCAAACAATGAATGGATTAATTAAAAAAAGAAAATCAAGAACTTAAATCCCAAAGTGAGATTCAGTGCAGCACTAATGATGTAGTGGACTCACACTGTTACATAAAAAACAAAGTGATTTGGACTGTAGTGTACAATGGAACAGTGAGGGCGTTGTATTGCATAAATAGTGAGGAAGCAGTAAAAAAAACAGGTACTGTGTAGTACTGCATGACAGGGTATACTGTTGGTTCAGTGAGTAACTGGTTTTAAAGCAGTAAATACACATATTAGTTATAGTGTTTTTACTTTTGAAAGTCAGTTTAATTGACTCATTCTGCAACAATGCCAGTTCACGCCTTACTTAAGTTAATTAAAAAAAACAAAAAACATTTAAATGCATTAGATTTTATATACGTCCTAAAATATAATGAGAAAATGTCAAGTAAACAATGATTGAGAAATAACCTGTTATTCTCTATTTATGTTTTGTATGTACGTTTTGTCTTACATGCCCACAAACTCACTCGATTAAGAAACGTTGGCCAGTATATGCTTCTCAGAATTTGACACAACAATTGTATCAGCAAGGCTAACCATAGTAATCGGCCCATTGATTTGGAGGAAGCCTGACCTTTTTCTTTCTTCGTCTGAAACACATGGATAAAAAATATCCATCAAGTTCTCGCATATGGCGTCGCCCGCTTTCTTCTCCTACAACAGCCTTCCAGTATACTTGCTGTAGATGAGTCAAAAGCACATGCTACACTGTTGAACAGCAACGACAACGTTAGCACAGATGAAACTGTGGCCCGCATGAGTATGTACATATTTACTGTTTTACTACCGACACATCTTTTAAAAATGCCCACTTATTTTTAGCAAGCGTATATAAAGTAGACACACGTCCAAATGTGTTAATTAAAATCTGAATATCTCCCCTGACATGCAGAATGCAACATCAAAGATGACTATTTGTTCTGGTGACTGCAATTTTCTGTTGCTTTATCTGAGTCTTTGTCTTCATCCGAGCCTGAATATTTACACCGAAGTGAGAAGACACAGAAGCAGAACTCAGGCATGCAGGGAAAAAGACTGTTTTAAGCACCTCCACTTATTTACACCCGTTTCCACTGAATTTTGGATAATTAAAAGGCTCCATGGTTTATCTGTGCTTTAGTTAATTGGCCACACAGTTTACAGTGAATTTCATTAGCGGAGGAAAACACTCTGGTTGGTGTTGGGACTTGAAGGAAGGTGGTGATTAGGAGAGAGAGAGAGCTTATGTTTGGCAAAGGAGGGTGGGTGTTGGAGTATTTTTGCTTTAAAAATTATAGGGAGCTACTCAAAGTGCCACCAGCATGTTTTAACCCAGTTTTATTATACGCAAATATACAGAAATAAACACGATGATTCTGTAAATAGTCTGACTTAGTTCTCTTTCAAACACAGAAAGGTGTACTAAACTGGGATAACTTCTCTGAACAACACTGTGCTTATTCAGGAAAAAAAGCACAACAACAACAACAAAAAACCCAAACAAGAGAATGTTTCTGTGGTTTACACTCAGCAGCCTGCTAAATAGAACAATTGTTTCACTAACAGCCATTTATTTGACCTTAAGTGCCTGGTGCTGATACCAGAGATTGCTGCACCTGTACACAAACCTCGCCTGAAGCCAACAGAGTCTCCAACTGTTGCAGTTTGACAAGGGCCATCCATAAACACATTGTAGTGAACCTCTTCCTTTGAAGTGTGAACTAAATCAGGCTGAAGACTGAAAACAACAAAAAGGTGGAACCTGTATAAATGCGTCTGTCGATTTTTAAGCCACGGCAGTGGTATTACAGGCTAGCCCTGGGGCTGCGAAAAAGTGTGTCTGGGCTTACCCTGTGTGGGAGGACTACACCGGTTTGAGAAACTGACACTGTTAGGTGTGTGTGGGCTCAGATCCAAGGACCCGAGGCTGCTTTTTCCCTGGTATCAATAACCACTGTGGATAGGTGTTGCTGCCCAAACAGCTGGTTTTTGGCAAAGTGGTGCCAATATGATAGAAACACTAGAAACCTGAAATGTCTGAGGGTAATTAAGCACAGCACTTACTGCAGGAGCAAAACAAACTTCTAGTTTTTTGAAAGAGACTTGAAGTAAGAGACCAGGCAGATATTTAAACTCATCAGTATGGCTATAGCATCTGGTCCTTGGTGAACTTAAGATTTGACTAACTAAACTTCTGGGTGAAGTATGGCTTTTTTTTAAAAACTAAAAACATGGCCATGAGCAGGAGCTTCTATGCACTCAGTTTCATTCAAGCAGCCTTGTGGATGAATTCAACAGCTACAAGGACATTACACTGGGGAAACTCAATGGCTTGTGTAACAATACCTCGCACAAAAACACAAGCTCACACACAGACAAAATTATCTGGACTAAAAAGGCAACAGAAGCAAACAGGAAAATTAAATACGCTTAAAAAAAAAAAAAAAAACAACATAGTGAGGTGTGTAACGAATTGTTTAAAAAAAAAAAAAAAAAAAAAAGAACTACTACCGTAAAACTTTTAGGCACCACAAACCACTGGCATCAAGAAATAACAGCGTTTGTGTCTTTTTTTGTCAGCTGGTGCAGATTCTTAGCAGGTGTCACCGACTCTTAAACTGAAAACATAACTCTGTACTATGGTATCAGCTTGAGAGCTTAGCCTTAAAATTCCCTTTTTAGTTTTGTGAAACTGTCTGGCTCACATTATTCAAGTCGAAAAATTAAGACTCACTAAATTCGCTTGCCTTGTCTGACATATCCAAATGAGACCGGCCCCTGAAGACAGCCCCTTTTCACTCAGTGTGTGGAGATGGGAGAGGATGACATGCTTTGACTGTGACATTCTGGGAAATAAAAGGTTAAGCTCAATATCAGTAGGATGGGTTAAGTCATTGAGTACAGCACAGGGAGATGTATTGGACATGCCCGAGCATTCATCAAAGTTCAGACCGGTCTCTCATCATCCCCATCAAGCCACCTCACTACATCAATATTCTAGTATGCAGAGTCCCACTCTACTCTATTCTATCATATCCAGCAGCAAGTGCGCGTGAATGTGTGTGCATGTGATAGCAATAGCCTCTCTGGTGAAATAGGACTCTCTGGGGGCTTGTGCCTCAACTCTACAGCCTTTGTGGGCCCCCATTACTTCTGACAGATAGAGATCACTAAACTGCTGAACAAACACCCCATTCAGTCATTTGCATACATTACAGTAATGGAAGGAGAAAAATGTATCAATAAAGCCAAATGAAGTGCTTCCACTAACCCTTCTTTCTTTCTTTCTTTCTTTCTTTCTTTCTTTCTTTCTTTCTTTCTTTCTTTCTTTCTTTCTTTCTTTCTTTCTTTCTTTCTTTCTTTCTTTCTTTCTGCTTGAACTCCTTCTGATCTTGTTTAGTGGAATAATTTCCTCTGAAAGGTAATCACATCTAATAAATGACAGAAATGACGGATTCTCCAAACTGTTTGTATCGGATATTTATCTGACTTTCTAATTTGAAAAATTTCCCAATTTCTGAAGCCCAAACAAGGAGCACTAATCATGCATGGCAGAGGAAAAAGGTAACAAAAACAACACATAATGTATTGTTGAAGTTTTAATTAAAACTATGCTGCTTTGGGGTACATTTTACATTTAAAATACCTTGCAGTGACCATGGCCTGCTGAAATTAATCTCCGCAAAAAGTGACAAGAGTCGCACGGAAACAGAGGCACATGTACTCACCTACACATGCACTATAAATTACTCTCCCCCGTTCTCTGCCTGCCTCTATAACACACACACATCCAAGCACACACACACACAAATGCAGACTGACTCATTCATCACAGCGCCCAACAGTCAAGACAACAGAGCTTCACTTAACTTTTTCAGGGTTGCTCAAGCATCAAATGCATGACTTTTAGCTGTTGTTGTTCTTCCATCTGTCATGCTTCAAGGAACCAACATCCTTTTTCCTAATCCCAGGATAAAGTTTAAAAAGGTATGTTTGCCTTGACTCTGCTATCTTACGCGCACCAAAGGAAATGTCAACCCAAAATATAGTAGCGCTGCATTTCACACTTTCATTGTTCCAACACTTAGCTGTGCAACACGGATTAGAGTGCTACCAAAGCTCATTGCAAACACTGGTACTAAAAACCTCAGCAAATCAAGCAGTCTCCACTTTCTATCTCTTAATCTCTCTGTTTGCTCCGTGTGTGTGTGTGTGTGTGTGTGTGTGGTTTCATTTCATCGTCGTGCTCGCTTGCACAAAAAAAAACAACCCAACATCTGATATCCTTAGGAGGGTTGAAGTGGTAGAAAAATTGTCCTGGGTGACGAAACTTCAGAGAAGTGGGCTAAATTAAGACACATACCCGCATGTTTACACAGACATACACAATCATCCTAATGCAACAAACAAACCCACACTATCCCAATTCTCTAAATGCACTGAGCCAAATGTGATTGCATACTTCTGTTATTTTGTGCTCTACTGTGAACATAAAGACGAAACAGCTCAGAAGGTGAAAAGCTGTGTTTCTATTTAAAAACTCACTACCACATAACAGAACTGTAGCATAATTTCCCTGACAATTTGTTATTAAAATTACATAATTATTAATTCAAAGACATTATTAAACACAAGAGATAAAATACAGATCAAACACTCTAGGTAGCTAAGTGAGGGAATAAACAAGTAGGCGGTTTTCATCATTTGACACATCCTTCTGCCTCCATGTGTCAGCATCTCCAAAAAAAGTGTGAAGATTATGATTAAAACTACATATACAAGGCGAAGGAAACTATTGTATCATTAACCATTATCTAATTGTCTAATATGGAACACAACACAGAGAATGAAATATATATGCTTGTAAGTACTTGCACCTACTTTAAATAAGGCAAGAGCCAAAATAGATCTTATTAAATCCTATTAAGCTTCCTTCCTGGCACAAAAACTTAATCAGGTGAGGCGCGGACAAAGGGGGGTAGGAAGTGGGGTGTTCCAGGTCATGCCGCCAGTTTCTCTCTGGTTCTCTCTGGGGAGGAACTCCAGACAGTGAAGGAGAGCCATACTGCAGTATATCTACACTTCTCCATTTCCTCTCACTCAAGCATCTAGTTCTCGAAGGAGCTGGCGAATCGATACCGACATCGGGGGGCAGAGCAGCTTTCTTGCCTGCCTTTTCTGCTTCAGAGCTGCCGCCAGGGAGGTCTCTGCTTCAGTTTTTTTAATTATACAAATTTAAATGCCCTTCTTTGACTGGGAGCAGATTGGTATTTTGTTAGGAAGCTAGTGCTCTTATACCAGCCAATGTGCAAAGTCAGTCTAAATAAATCTTAGATAAAGGAAAGAGAAATCAGGTTAAATGCAGTCCTATGTGTGAGCACCTGGCATATGTAAACACCTACTCACTTTGTACATGACTATAGAGCAATCCTTTCTTTTCTTAATAATGTTAGAGACAAAGGAAGAAGATTCTGCTGACTACTGTACTGTTTTTCTTTTTCCACAAAAGGCACCCCAGCCTCAGGGTATTGACAACAGACTTGATTTTCACCATTGATCAAACCTATACAGTGAGGACCTTTCCTCTCAGAAAGGGCATTCAAGAAAGTGCAGAGACATGGCTAATTCAATTTGGGAGCAGAGATGCTCGGGTTTAAGTGAAACACTCTGTTATCAAAACAGGAGAGGTGCCATGAGAAAAGATAGTGCACGGATGGTTGTGTGGAGAGGCTTGTGGCCGGTCAGGAGATGAAATCGGGAATAGGCGATAAGTTGGTGTGAGGGGCTAGAGCCCCTATTAGAGTCCCCCAGGGGACAGGCAGCAGTGGCAGAGTGCAGTAAAAATAGCCAAGGGCATGATTTCACTCTTGGGACGCAGGGAGGAGTGAAGAGGGAGATCTGATCAACATCTCACAGCAAGGCAGCCAGATCCATTCCCTAAGTTCCCTAGGGTGCCACCTATCACACCAAGTGACTTAAACTGCTTACCACTGGCAGGCAGAACACAAACAGCACGCACCTTTGCCACTGCTGTCGACAAAATAGGACAAAGAATGGTCTAATATGCTTCAGTACATATGTTGTGGAAGAGCAGCCTGTGCATATTGTGGAACCAGCCACAATAAAAAGGATATGGACATTTTTTCCACAAACTTATCTTGTTGGTCATCTGTTTTGGGGAAGTTTTCTATGTCGTTCTCGAGCCTCTGAATGTGGCGTTCCATTGTGGTCAAGCTGGTCTTTAAGATGTCAGCAGAAACTGTAGACAAAAGGACAACAAAAAGGATACACAATGAATTGATTAGTAAAAATAGTTCAATTCATATTGGTGATATAGACAAGTAATTCTCTGTGGAAAAACAACAACAACAACAACACAGGTCTCTGAAAACTTCATATTTCAATGAACCAGCAGTGTCCAAGTGAGACTGCATGTTGTGACATATTGACTCCTGCATAATCCATTTGTGTATGGCCTAGAAAGCAAGCATGTGTTGATGTGTGTGTACAGTGTACGTGTGTGTCTGCAGTGGCTCATTAATCAGCCTGTAATCACTGTTTGCAGAGTTGCAGTGGAATCCACAGTATTCAGATCAAGCCTTTCAAGTAGAAACTTCAAACAGCAAGCAGCGTCTTAGGGGATCAGACAGGACAGGAGCATGGATGCAGTACCGTGTTTAGGTTGCTGTTAAGGGTTTAGTTTTATTGACACACACCCTCTTATACACACACACACACACACACACACACATATATATAACAGTTCAGAATAACTAGCCTCAGAAAAGAAAGAAAGAAAGAAAAACATTAAATTAAGCTATTAAAAAAGCCAGTAACTAAAATGTGTCCCTTGAACTCTTTCATGACATTAATGTTTGAATTGTGGCTATACATTTTCTTTAGTTTCAAAGGTTTTGTCAATTCATAGTGATATTGGGTGCATTTAGTATAAGGAACACTTTAATGGAAACCTTTCTGTTTATTTCCACTTTACATTGGCTTTGATAATCCTGTGCAGGTAAAGTAAATAGACAAAAGACAGAAAGCTGACAAAAATCAATCCACCACTAAAGATTCATCTGTCAGTTTGTATGTTCAAAAGCAACTTTGTGCTGTATTGAGAAGATAAGTAGGTATACAAGAGTAACCAGAATTTAGGCTGGTGGTGAAGCCAGGTGAAGGATGAAAAGACTGATGCCTGTACACTACAAACTCCAATCACAAATGCATTTAAATAAACAGAATTTCAAACTCGATTAGATCTTTACTCCGACAGAAATGGATAAAAAGCTAGGTGAAAGTTTATTTTGCTTTTCGAGACTATGTGAGTGAGGAGCTACATTCATTTAAAACTCAATGGTAGGACTGGTACAGCACGAAAGGTCAGAGGATCACGAAACCTCGCAGATTCTTCCTTTTGGGAGGGTCAACATGAACAGCAAATCTCATTCCAGTCCAGTTTTGATTTTCAGCATGTTGGTTAAAGACAAACAAGCAAACAGACGGATGGAGGAAATCATACAACAACCTACTTGCCAGAAGTTAAAAAAAAACAAACAAAAAACAATAAACATGCCCTGCTGCATGAATGATGCTCTCGCTGGTGTCTATGAAATTAGAATGACTAAACAAATGGCGAATACCGGGCTTTTCACAAGTCAAGACCAGGAAATACTTTGAATTACACATAAAATACACAATTTGTCCATTTTGCATTGCAGCTAGTCGTTATGATTTGTTCTAAACATTGATTGAATACCAAAACTGGCATCAATAAGGACACCTTGTATTATCTAACCTACACCATATTGACATCTGCAAGGTTAGTCCATCCACTTGAGTGTAACTGAAGTGCTAAGGAAGTGAGAAGCGGGGTGAAAGACAAGCTGTCATCTGATGTGGCCTCAGTGACATAAGGGTCAACCTCGTCTTGCTTTACATCTGTTCCACAGCTTGGCTTTGCTCTTTGTCTCATTTTCTGACAATAAGATTGGATGATGATGGTATCGCAGATCGCACGCACTCCCAGTACACTGAAACGACCACTAACACAAATACAGCAGTGGTGCATCCCCACTAGATGCGCACACATTCACAGATGCACACAAACTGCCTGCTGTGATCGGACTAGAAGCAATACAATAAGAGGGAGGGGTGAGGTCACTGTCATTATTAGACTTTTCAGCTTGCTAGCTGGGTAGACAGACTGGGAGATTCACAACCCCTCCTCTTCAATTCTCACAGAACGGACTCCTGGGAATGACAGTGAGAAAACCACACTATCACATAGCCTGTTTCTCTACTGATGGGGCCGCTGAGATCCACATGCTCTTGTCACTATCATCTCTCCTTCACTAACGGTGAAAGTGAACAGTGAGAGAGCCAGACAGATGATGCAAAAGAAGAAGCAATTACATTCACATCCAACAATAGGAAGGTGTTTGTCTTTTATTGTGGCTTATCAGTTGCTTGATGCTTGAGTGATGGTGTTGGGTAATGATTTAGCTGAAGCACTGATCACAGTAACCACAGTAGCCAAGAAATCGTGACTCAAGCGAGCTGCAATAGTGTTTCAGGGGAGCTCTTTACAGGATCAGAGTAAAGCCATGGGACTAGAGCACAGACTATTCTTTTCATGGGAATTGCTCACCATTGAGAAAAGCTGACAGACATAAATATACCGGCTTAGAAGTAAATAATATTTCAACCTTCACTGTTACTAAAATATAATTTATGTATACACATTTTTGATGCGATGGGCCAGTCTATGCTTTTTAGAAACATGTTTATTATTATTACCACCCTTCTTTGCTCTAATAATCAAGTGTCTACAGACTCCAGCACGGATTCTTTAGGGATATCATTAGTAAAATTACCACAAAAATAACACTGCTATTTTCAGGGGACAAAACATGGCAGCACTGGTATCTCCTCATACACATTCCAAGTGGATCAGAGGAGAAACAGAGGGGATGGAGGTTTATATATCCCAGTGATGGCTGTAAGGAACTCAGTGCATGTGTCCTTTAAGAATACATATATTTTCTAATAGAAATAACTGCAGAGGTTGAGTGATGTATGGGGGACAACAAAGAGTACAGGGAAGACAAAAGCCATTTGAAAGACAAGACTTTAACTTGCTCAAATAACACAGAAAAAAAATTCTGTGGTCAACATCCTTCATCTATTGATATGAGCTCAGTAATACTGGCCGCTGATGTATTGTTCACTCCTAAGAACAAAAGACAGATGAAACATATTTCATTAAGCTTTGCCCTGTTTCCTTCAAATAAACTGCAAGGGGAAAAAATATTGTGTAGCACACAATACCGAATCAACCGCTATAATGTGAAGATGTCAACATTTTATTCAGTCATTTGTAGAAGGGGGCAATTTTCATTTTGATTTATAGACAAATAATACCAATCTTTCAACCAGTGCTCTTGCAATGCTGCCAAAGGTTACAAAGGAAATTGAGATTTATTTTGAATGTTGCTGCCAATGTAGCATAAAAGATCTGTTTTAAATAATCTACACACTTGTGAAAACAAAGACAAATGCAACATAAAACCAAAAGAGAAGGTCATTCATGAATGCATTCATCACCTTAGCAAAGTAACTGCATGTTTTTGGGTGTGTGAAGACAGAAAAAATATGTGTATTATACTGAGTATGTCTAACAGGGCTTTGTTTAGAAATCATATTTACATTTATCTGTTTATTTAAATATATTTGTGAAAAATAATTAGGATGAGGTTAACATACTGTACATGTTAGAGGACAATCTCAACAGTCCTTCACATAAGCCTTAAATTGGGAATTTCCAGTTTTGAAGTGTGAATAAGGACAAGGTCAGCTGGTTCAGCCACAAGGACATAGATGTATTGATGGGAATTGATCAAATGCCTAGATATATTTCAAGTGGCATAATTAGGACATATGTACATGGTGTAAAGTAGCAATGATTGGCATCTTAAGTGCTATACCAAACCAGGAACCAAAGAAAGTTCAAAAAAAGTCCATAAACAATTAAGGGGCAGATCTCGTCATCAGTATGAGTTGAATAAATTCTGTTACTTTTCATGTATATTATTTCTCTGGCCATTTAAAAATCACTGCTTTATATATAAAAATATTCTTGTGAATGTACATGTATATAGAACATAGTATACTAGAGATAGATATTAAGAGCTGCGGCTGCCCAAAGAATTTTGATTAGTAGATGTTAGATGAAGCGAATAGTTGAGCAGTTCCTGCACATGTAAATAACACACATTTATCTAGGTTATGCATTGTCAGAGGGAACATGCTACGGACCTAATGTTAGACAACATACAGTTTACACCTAAGTGAGGGCACCCCTGTACAAAATCACTTTCAATCAATGTCAAATTATTTCAAATTGCTCCACCTCCCTGCGTTGTTTCTAATCTGGCAAGGGGAGTATTCTGTTTTATGAACAGTCCGAATTGGAAATATAATAAAACTCTGTGATCACTGACACATAAGTTAGAAAATCTGTGATCACTGAAACAAAACTGAGTACAGCTGTGATTTGAAATTAGCATAATTGCATGGACATGGGTATAAAGTCAAATTTGAATACTAGAACTCACAGAAAGTGCACTACTTTCACTATTTACCTCTGGAAAAACAGAGGGCAAGTGCTTCAGACTTGGCACGGGGGCTATCAGTGGAAATCAGAGCTTCTGTGACGGCTCAGACAGTGTGAAGGACAGAGCATGATGTCAACCTCTATGGACAGCATCTAAGAAAAAAAACCTGAGTTTGCTCTTTGGCACAGAACTGCAAGTAGAAGCTTTCTGATTTGTCTGATTGACAAATGTTTGCCTGCAGAGCTGCATGTCACTTGGTATCGTCCTTTACCCTTTCGAAATGACACTTTGGATTTTCTGCCAGATATGTGTAATTACTATCTTATTACCACAGGGACCATCTGTGTAAATAAGAATATCAATATCTGTTCCATGACTGTCAAAACCCTGTCAAACCAACCAGTCACAACCTGGCCGAATGCCATTATTGGTCGATTATTTGGCAGGAGCCCCAGTAAAAGCCTTTAAGAGTCCTAACAAAAAGCCTCGGCTCTGCTTGTTGACCTTCCCTCAAACCTGAGCGCGCAACCTCCTTGCATATACAACACAGGATGTAAGGATAAGACGACCTTCATGGAACTCTACACATGACCAGATACACATAATACCTGCTGGAGGTCGTATTCATCACATCAGGGTAGAATTGGTTATTGATCAGCACAATGATACCAAGACAATGATGGATCTTACGTCTTCTTAAGAACATTTTGTACAGATTAATTATTTTAAACACTCCCTACCCACTTTAAAATGACACCGAATTACATTATTTTTTCCCTTAAATAAAAATAACACTTTGTCTTTTTTCTTAGCGGTTGGTGGCACCTGAAAGTGAATAAGATACGGAGTGGGAGGCAGACTACTGTACAGCAGAGGAAAGAGACAAGAGGATAAACACAACACAATGTGTTCCCCTTTCAGCAGGAATCAAAGCAGCTCAAGTTGCAGCAGTGAAAGTGATATTGTTGCTGTGACAAAGCAGTCACATTGTTCTTTCTGATTACCTTGGATCATGTGATGTTAAAAACAGCAGGCAGGAGAAGGTGGCAAATGAGGAAATTTAACAGACAGAAAAAACAAAGGGGTTAGATGAAACGTTGTGGCACAGCATTACCTATAAGCATTATGGTAACGTGTATAGTTATTAGGCAAAAAACACATTTTACCCTTTGCTTGTATAAGGTAAAAAAAAAGATACTAGTTGAGAACATTCTACTTCGGTTAAATGATGTATAATTACTCACATATAGAAGAAATATAATTATTACGTCATCCTAGAAAATAGACACTGTTGCTGGCAGACAATGCAATTAATCTCACTCAGAGGACACAAATCCACACGAGGCACAAACAATAACAACTGTAATTTCCCATCAATGTTGCAGTAATTGCGAGCACATAAAAGGGTAAATCCTTTCTGCGTTTGCTCTATTTCCTCTTTTAATTTGCATTTCGCTTAAACCCTTCATGCAACAGAGCCGTTACCATAATGACGGATTTGTTTGTTTGTCTGATTAGAACTGATGACCCCCCTGAAGAGTAAAACCGTAAGGTTAAAATATGTAATGGTGAATCTGCAAATCCCTCCTGCAGTAATGGTCACAAACTACTGTCTTTTCTATAAACCAATACCATTAATATTTAGAAGAAAATTGTTTCCTAATACGGTACAATTTCAGGTAAAAATCTAAATACGTGCATGTAATTATGTTCCATAATGATAGAAAACTTGAGATACAACTGATCAAGTCCGTTTATGTCGCATGAGGTCATATGACAAGATACGTACATTACTTACAGCACATTAGCAGTGCTACTACATTAACCACCTTAACATGAATTATTACAGCTACAGCACACTAGCATTATAACAGATATATAATGTATCTTTCCCCCAACTCAAACAGGAATAAAGCTATGGGCTGGAGCCAAAGAGCAAAAGTACAGCCAGACACCAAAAAACACACTTTATTGTACCTCACACTCCAGAAGGAGGGCTTGTTTACAATGGGGGTCATGTCTGTGAGACTTTATTGCTTTTGGCAGCCATCAGAGCTACAGCCCAGTGCCAGATCTCTGGAGGAATTACAAATGGAGTCGATTACAATATATTTTGATGCATGGGAAAGTTTAGACATTGACCTGGGGTGATGACAATTCCCCGGGAAGTGCTGAGGAAATCAGTCAGGGCGATGTGCTGGTGCTATGTGTGAGTCTCTGCCCTGTGCAATAAAAAGAGTAAGGAACTCACAGGGGCACAATGGTTTACCTCCTCTCTCCTGACAACCAACCACCTGAATGCCTGTCATGCACTTACTTGAAGATGGTCATTTGTCTTTGCCAAGACATGCTTTTTCTGTGCTATTGTTATGATACATTTCTGGTGTCATGCAAACAGAAAAGAAATTAGTTAGGAGTGAACAACTGGATGGTTGGGGTGCGTGACATTCTCGCAAGCGAGCACAGCCTGAGGAGTCAAGCGGGTTTTGTTATTTTTTTGAGAACAAACTCAGCTTTGTCCTCATCAAGGTAAATTAACAAGTGCATCGTCTCTGCTTTGTGAAAAGCCATGCATGCCAGTACAACAACTAATTAATTACACTTTGCTAATGACTGCTAAGTACCTGAATGACTGATAAGAATGAATTTATTTTCATAATTGATTATCAGACTGTATCTTCATGCCCACAGTCTTCCAGACATCTTCTATGACTATAAAAGTAAATATAAACACGTCTAATTTCAGCATAATGGTGAAGGCAAATAACTGACTTGTAATGTCACATATTTCAAACCTGACTGCACTCACAGGAACAAGGAGATTCTGGAGGCAGGGGAAGGATGTGACTTGTGTGAGTGTAGTAGACAGGAGGGATGCTCAGTGATGGGGGTGTGGTGGTCATAATAGCCTGCAGAGGTTGACTCATGCCTCTAACCCCATTCACCACTTCAAAGTTGCACCTTATCACATAGCTAGGGCTATTTCACCTGACACCTCTAAGGGACACACTTCACTTGACATTTCTAGATCCAAGAAACTGAAAATCTTACTTATTGACTGGTTTTACATCTGCAAAATACAGGGTCAAGACATGGATCAATCCTATTTTTGCATTGCCATACTGAATGATGAAGCATTACAATGTTTGTGCTAAAACCGAAGGGAAAAAAAAAACAGCTTTGTAATTTAACACTATAAAAACTAAATGAAGCAATGGCAAGGGCTCAGCTTTTAAATATTAAACATAAAGTATAACAACATCATAGCTGCAGGCAGTCATTACCAGGGTGTAAGGCAATAAGTGCAGCCACAAATGTGAGATATCTGAAGCACTGCATGGAGCAATTCTGCTCCACAGAAACACTGTAGACCATGACCATCTTCATCTGGCACACTTTGGAGTCCCATTTTCAGACATGTATGTGAGTATGTTTTATCTGCAAGTTTTAAATCCAAACATCTTTACCATCATCTTCATTTATGTGCTAAACGGCGCTATGTGCTAAATCTCTTGAAGACAAGATCAACAGCATGAGCAGAACAGCAAAGCAAGTTCTGTATGGAGATAAAAAGAAAAACATATGCTGGATTCTTGTAAATATGCTATACGCATGATGCAAGAGGCTAAAAGATGGCTTGTGTTAAGTGCAGTGTCGACTGGTTCTGCTTTTCAGGTTGCACTAAAAAAAAAAAAACAAGAAAGAAAACAAGAGAGATTTTAATTTGTGACTGACAACAATGCCATCTTGTGTCAAAGCCTAAATTCCATATTATCTAATTATGATGTATTTAAAATTTCATTTCACGCTAAACTAGAGTTGCCTGCTGCTGCTGGAAAACAAGGTTGATGACAACGGAAATTGCAGCACAGAAAAACAAAACAATCTGCTAAAAAATGATGACAATAATAATAAAAAAAAAAAGCGCCCCATGAGTGGAACCACAGAGATGAGTGATAATTCTTTGTAGGTTGACTGACCCCTCTTGACTCCATTTTTCACAAAGAATACTTGTCACCCTTAATCCATCATAACTGATCTGAAGTTGACCACAGAGGCATGAAATTGTTTTCATTTTTTCTCTTGTTAAAGCATTACTTCAAAATTCTAAATTACAAAAGTGTATTTATTATGATAATTTTTTTGTTTATCTTTTGTTTTATTTATAAATTCTTGTTAGTCTTTGTAGTGGAGGACATTCAAAACCTCTGCTTTGGTAAATGGACCAAATCTGATTACTTAAAGACCTTTGAGATACTTTTAAAAATGAAAATTGCAAGTTATTGAGACAAAAATGAGTAGTGCTAATTGCAATAATATTAATGCAGTGGTGTATGATGACCCTGATTCCTTTTAGTTACACTTTGCTGCAGAGGATTAGGTGGGAGTGACTTAAACTTGGGTAGATGACACCCAAGTCTGTGTTTTTATTTGTTTTTGGACCTACTTCAACTCAACAGCAAGCAAATCTTTATGACTTTCACCATTTATGAGGTGAAGAATTATAGCCGTTTTACATTTAACCAATTTTATTTTTTAAGTCATTCTTATTTGGCATTCTCATGCAATTTTGTTCAGAGAGAGACAGAGGAAAAAAAAACCACTTCTTTTGAGTACTCTCAGTGAGACACTGATGGTGGGTTTTTCAGTAACAACAGTATCAAGGCCGGGTGCCTGGCAGTAAACGAGGTGCATTGGGTGCTTAATTGTCTTCAAAAGCCTTCCTCATTTTTGAGTTTTGTTCTGCTACACATTCACTCCAAAAACATGTGGCTTACTTCTTTTCCTGTCTCTCCCTCATCCTGTCTCTTAGTCACTGCTCTTCTTTACTCAGGCTCTCCCTCTCCTCTGCTGTCATTCAGCTTTCTCTTAAGTTCCCATTTGTAGCGCAAGAGCTCCCTCTGTGAGAGATACTGCTGCCAGACAGAGGAAACTCTTTATATGGGCATATTTACACTAATCGTACTCAAAATTACTTGATAGAAATACATATTTTGTAGTCACGATGACCTCGTTTGATCCTTTTCTACGTACTTCCTAAATAGAGTCACTGGATTGATAAAGACTAATTGCTTAATCTAAATCAATGATGGGATGTGTTGTTCATTTATATGTTTAATCTGGTGATATGACAATGCTTAAAGTTGTGCATGCAACATCTTTACTGACTGAAAGTAATACTTTATGATTTCAGTACTACAAAGCACCATTAATGATAATACACGTGTAGATTCACATCCAGCATGTATGGACTAAATGAAAAGGTCTCTCATTATTTATCACAGAGCCGTCAGAGAAAA
This sequence comes from Amphiprion ocellaris, assembly GCF_022539595.1. Taxonomy (NCBI): domain Eukaryota; kingdom Metazoa; phylum Chordata; class Actinopteri; family Pomacentridae; genus Amphiprion; species Amphiprion ocellaris. The sequence continues at coordinate 12,921,892 of NC_072778.1, read as the reverse complement.
GCAAGGCTCATATTAAAATCAGGTCCACCTTAAACTCAGAGGCAAACGCCATTGATCTCCCACAGACTCATTTCTACATTTAATTTGTTAAAATACGTCTGTTTAAATTATCACTTTGACCACTGAGCATATTTCAGAAATTACATTCTCTACTGCTTAACTGTCTGCACATGTGTGGTGGCGTGTGACTCATCAGAAGAGTGTGAGGGTGGGTGATGACTCAAGCATAGTGTTTGCCTCCCTCTCTGCCTTTTGTTGATGAAGCAATGTGCGATATTTGTTCCCCCAGTCACCACATGTGATTCTCTTTAAATAAACAGCGTCAACTACCACAGCCTGTTGCCTTTGTCCAGACAATCATCACGTAGATTATTACTCAGCATTTGTCATGGATACATCTGGGTAAAGATTTTTCCTTTGTCCATTTTACTTTTTTGCTTTTGTTTTTCTTTGTTTTTTTTTATGAAAGAGATTTTGTTCTGCTTGTGATCTGGGGTTGTAACGTGTTTGACACATTAAAAAGATGTTTAATATTTTGGGAAATGTCTTCTTACACACTGAGATATGATTGAGAGAACCAACACTACTCTTACACCGTATTTACTCATTCAGAAGGAAGCTGGAGGAGACCATTTGCTTACTTCTGTAACAATACTGAAAAAAGAAAAAGGGGGAAAAAAAAACTGTTGGCTTGGTTCTTTGCAACAGTCGAAAACAAAAATGCCAGATGCATGAAAACTCACTAATTAACATGTTACAACTTGTCTATTTTATCAGGAAAAGAAGAAAAAAAAGAAGTCGACTTGCAGTTTTAAGGGTGGTTATGTGCTTAATTATTTCTATACATAACCTTCTTTAAATGATGTCTTTTTTAATGCTTACACAAACAAATTTAATGTATTAATTTAAGAGCTTTAGAGGTGCTGGTTGGCAATTTTTAAACTTTCAGACAGAAGCAGGCAAAGTTCTTCAGACCGATGTCTAATCTTAATGCTAAGTTAAGATAAATGTCAACTGAATAAGCATTTTCCCTAAAAACCTCTATTGTTTCTTTAAATGCATGTCCTTAGTGATCAACAACAGGACTTTAATACTCAAAGCTAAAGAACTGCCTTGCTAATATTTAAAAAATAAGCATAATCTGACTTTAAATAATTACCTTTTTTCTTGTTGTTTGTCTCCTTATTTTTTCATTTGCATTTAATCCTGCTTACATCTAAAAGAAAACCTGAATCAGTCCATTCTGCTGACAGTACATCCCACGTCATGGCCCCCAGTAGACCACACTGCCCAAGAGTCCAGTGGCTCAACAATGAGGAATGTTTTCCCTTAATCACTCTGTGTTTGATTTACACCATCCATCCACAGAGGCAACAATCCTTTAAATTCTCCAAGTATTGCTCTGTGAACTCTGGCAATCATGCCAATTGCTGCCATTGCCAGCCCTGATTATTGATGAGATTTAGATGGAAATTATGTATTCACTGGGGGAGAAAAGACAGCCAGGCTCTTCTTGATTGGTTTTAAGCTGAGCAGTCATACTGAAGAGGCATCTGTCAGATGGTAGGTCACATCCCCTTAGCATACTGGTTTTATCTTTCAGTGCAGATGACGAGTTATGGTGGTTCCCGAACAACAGAAGGAGAGCTGGGGATGGGAAGATAACTGAGTCGATTTAATAGGCTAACTGACTCGAAGATGGGGAGCTAGGAACAAGGTATTTGGAAGTGGTGGCAGGAATACATTTTGGATTTTTCAGTTAAAGGTACAGTACTCAGTCTAAATGCAGCACAAATTACAGCATGGTTGGTAAAGAAACCTTTGCAGCTCGTACATGTCAGTTCAAGATAACAAAGTTACAAGAGTTTAGGATCATAAACACACCTTTGTTTTGGAGTTGAACAAAAACATTAATTGTATGTAGCATCGTTGAATTATGCTGCTAATTCATCACCTACTTTTCACTGAGAATATGTGTCAGTGTTCATAGCTGTTTTTCCAAGGGCCACCTGCAACCAAACTATGTTTTTGGAATGTGAGTTGTTTTTTTGTTCTTCTTCTTATAATCGACTTCTATACAAACATGATCCAGCATTCTCCAGTGAAAACAAGTCTACTTGCAACTCTGTTCTGAATCCAGCTCAATGGTGCTTAATCCAAATCTAGTAGAATCTGAATATTTCAAGTGCATATTTTTTGTATAAACTCCTTTAATCATCTATAAAACATTCAAAGTCTAACAAATAGTCTTTCAGATTGCTACTGATGTTACCAGCTGCTTTTAAGTCCACAAGTGTGCAGTATATGTCTCAACTGCTTAATGAAATAGATGTCTAGTTTAAAAAAAATGCAAGCATGATGGTTATATATACCTGTTCCACTTCTGCTTGTAGTTGTGCTGTGACCCACATGTAACTGCCTAAATTAGGATTTTCTGTGTCCCTATATCACACTAATAAAGTAGAGGCTGGGAGATTCATATCCCTTACATGATGAGAAAAGGTCAGATCAATTCCTCCACCAACCACATCTGTCTTCATTTAGCAGCCACCACATAAAGAGGACATAACGTCCCTTTAGAAGCACATGTTTAAATAAGTGTACAGTCATGAAGTATTTAAGATGGGATGTGTTCAGTATTCATTTGGCTGGAGCGTTGGCATGTCTTTTGTTTTTCATCCGCATGAGACGAGACTCGGTACGCACGATTGCTGAGCCATAAACACAGCCCCCTTCCACCTCAGGCAATCCTTAAACTCATCAGCAGGGTAATGAGACTTTCGAGCTAGGAGATGAATTAACTGGCTGATTTTCTTGTTTTTATCCCCCTCATACAGAGTAGCTGAATATAGCATCGGGAACAATCCAGGACTGTGATGTATGTGGCATGACCAAGACACATAGATACACGGTTGAGTTGAAGGAAATTGATTGGCTTTGGCTGGAACAGTATGAGACAATCAGGCTCTTGCATTAATCAATGCATGAAAACAAGCACGCCGAAAGGCACCTCGGCAGTGCAAGTTGTAACGTAAAGCTTGCATGCACACACACACACACACAAATATAAACAAAAACAAGGGAAGCAATGCAATATCAAAGCGATAGCTAAAGTCAATACCAAAATCATTTATGTGAAGTGTTTTTCGAATGGTTTGGTGCTTCAAAAAATTCAGCGCGCAGGACTATAGTTGGGAGGCCGGTCAAATGTGGCCATAGCACCCTGAGGACACTGAGTCTTGTTAAATCTCAGATGGGAGGCCTGTTTGGAAACAAAATAATCAGCCGTATCGGTGTGTTAGTGTGGTGCAAATGAGAAGAAATTTGTAAAGTGCATTGTCCCTTAAGGTAGAGTAGTGCACTCCATTTACCACATCCTAATGACAAGTGAGAAGAAGCAGCTGGTGACTCCATGTGAACTGACGAGGACACCACAGCAGTCTGCAACTTCCTCAGGCCAACAGACAGTGTTAGTATGACAAACACTGATTTACAGTTTGGCCTTATAAGATTGGAACTTTTCAGTTGAAATGTCAGAAATCTAATTAAGCTTGAACACTTTCTTTATTTAAATGGAAAAAATAAATCGACTTGCATTTGTCCATTATTCATCATTAGTATAAATGTTTCCCAAATGTTGTATAATGTAACCAATGTAATGCATGTATCTGAACATCATTGTACAGGATAATAGTGTAGATATACTGGACTACTGATGAAAATAATAAAGCTCAGACTCTTTGTCCTCCCATGATACAGTGTGTCTGTATGCATTCAGTGTTATGGACCAATACAGACATCGTCTTTTATTACTTATTATTGTCAGTGTCGGGATCATTACCTAACTTTGCTTCATACTAATGTCTTCAGATGCTTGAAAAACATTTTTTTTGGTTGTTTGTTTGGTTGTTTTTAACACAAAATGGAATTACCAGAAGCATTTTTTTGTCAGGAACAGCTAAGAGTGGACTGTTCCAGGTGCTATGTCCCAGAGGACTGTCAAAAGCACGAGAGATCTAGAACTGCAAAAGACATACAGTACTGGGGTGTTTGTGCTGTTATCCTGTAGCCCAAGGCAGCTTCATTGTGCACTCCCATTTAGCCATTACTTAGGGGGGTTTGTAGCTTGCAGCCAGTCTGCCTATTGTAATAACCAACAGCTTTAGGCTTTGCTGAAAGCTGTTATTGCCCTGAATGTACAGTACAACTCCATGAATATAGGTCACCAGGAAAAGGAAATTTCAACCTTCAAAGTGCCAGGAATACGTCTGTAAACCATATCCTGGGGGAATCATTACTACAAAATGATTTCAGTCACTAGAGAAAGAGCATTTCTGGAGGCTAATTTAAGGTAGATTTTCTGTCTTGCTTGGTTTTATAATGCATTTCAACAACATTTCTCAGTGCTGTCTGATTTGAACTGTGAATAGCAGGTCGAAGTTGAAGCAAGATGTGACTTTCTATGAGAGTTGTGCAATGTAATCAAAATGTACTAATGTTCAAAATGCATGAGCACATTTCATACTATTGTGGCAGCCGTTGGGTCATCATTCAGCAGAGGCTGGTGTCTGTAAAAGGTGCAGACACACATATCTTGACAGCTCTTACAGAATGATCCTCTAAAGTGTTTCTTCTCAGGACAGTCTGAACAAGAGAAGATATATCACCATCACTTTTGCAAAGGCTGATGGGAAATACCTGGCGATAGATCTTTGCATAAATTTTGATTGTAAATTGTTGAAAATAGACCAAGGCTGTTGCCAAGACAGTAGTGGAGTCTGTATTTGGGGCTAACGACTTAACAAAAAGGTTGACAATCAACCTAAATTAATGTGTCCTCAGAAAACCATACAAGGAAGATGATGAGTTTGACAGACCTGAAGTAGAAGGTTCTGAGTGTGGAACATCATGATTGAAGGGTTCAGGCTTTTCATGTGGGAAGATATGGACACATGAGAAACTTACCCTGTTACTACCCCTTTAAGAGCTCTTTCAGTTTCAGTCACAAATATGTGCCATTTTTCCATTATTGACTGTAGGCGGTAAACACTTCAAGATAAAATGAGACAACAGGCAACCAAGGGCATATATTGAAGCACATGGGTAACGTCCATTCTGCTTCATATCCACAAAATCAAATAAGGCCTCTACCTGGATAGTGTTTATGGGTGCAGTTAGTAACTCTTTCACGTGTATATTCTTCACAAAGCATTTCTGAAAGAACAGTGGGAGGTTTAGCCTAGGGAAATTTGAAAAAAAAAAGAGCCCAAAGGTGAAAAAAAATGAGATCATTATTGTCTACCTCTAAGATTAAAGCTTTAAATGTACCTATAAAATAACTAGAGTTACTGTCACTTTATGCTAATGGACTGGCTGATTAGCCAAGGCTATTGCCCACGTGTCTTGCAAAGAGATGGGCGGTATTTCACTGGTCCTTCCAGATAACAACTGGTGTAACAGAGTTAGCACAATCCACTGAGTAGGTGGTGGCTCACAACATCAGGTGCTGGTAGGACAGGCTATTGTGAAACAGAGACTCTTAAGACTGCACCACAAGCAAGGGTCACACAAGCAGGGGAAGACTGCTGCGGGGGCATATTCATGTCCAACACAGACCAAGCATCCTCTTCCAAGGGTTTACATTCACGGGAGCGCACTGACAGTGGCAAATTATCTCTGCTGGTGGATAGAGGAGGTTTGGCTGAGGACAGAGTCCACAGTCTTTCTGCAGTGTCTTGAGTTATTCCAGAGGACTAAATCTACTGTATGTGATTAACTGGGTGTATCTAACTGACAGTCGATAAACACGATGTGCAAAACACCTCTTTCTACCAGAGTAAACTGATCAAAAAGAAGATTGACAGCTCCTGGCTGTAGCTCTGCAGTCATAAAAAGCGCTTCACTGTACTGCTGGGCGTGCAGGAGTGATCAAGGGAAAACATGATACTGCCTGCAAATACTTTAACAAAGCTGGCCAATATAATGACTGAGAAACTTAAGAATGGCTTGAGGCCTGCAATGGCATGCTAACCATTTAAAGAACATCATGCGAAACACTTTGCATCTTGAATATGAACAAAACAGAACCAGAGCAAAGCAAGACAGAAAGCAGCTAAATCAAGGCAGAGCCCTCTCCAGGTGAAAAAAAAATGTACAGAGGAAGCTGGAAACAATAATGGGCTGACATGAAACATAATCCCCTCTGTCTGCGATTTTATTGGCAGCCCCTCCAAAGAATGGTGGCTCCCCTATTATGACTTAACACATCAAAATCGCAGCATAGCACACACAGAAAAGGCCACCTGATGATAAACACAGCAGACAGCGTCAGAGGCTTTATCTCGTGGCTGCCTGCAGCTCGACACAGGTTCAATTTGGCCTGCAACAATCGATTCTGTCCCTCCTTACCTCTGCTTCAGTTGGTGGAATAAAAACAGACCTTTCGGTAAAGAGCAGGTCTCAGCTGGTATGCCATGTCAAGGCAAAGGAGAGGAAAACTAGTGATAGCAAGACACCTGAATTGTGGTTGACTATCAAACCGATATGAACATTTTCACCGGCATGGCATTTTGATTATAGCCACAATAGCAGGATATAATGAACATCAACTTCTGAGATGATTTAGAAGTTGAGATATGCATGAAAAAATATGAACAAATAAGCAGTAGGTTGGTAGCTTTAATTGAAACAAAACTATTTATGAATTAATTAAAGGCAAAGACATACAAAACTTAAAATAACAATATTAGAAAAATTCCAACAGTTCATTTGTGTCAGAAAACGTTCAAGTCAGTCTGCAGTTTTTCCCCAACATTTTAATAATACCCACATGAACTAAGTGGCAGCTGTTTTTTTAATAAGAATATATTTTCTAACAAGATGCTAACCTGCCTTTGGATTGACAAACTGTGCCAAGTGCTTGTTTCAGAATTCTTAGACCCGTACACAACTCCACAGTCCTGGTAGTGTTGCTAACTAACATCAGTCTGCTTCCACTAACTAGCTTCTGTTGAAGAGTAGTTGCAAAAGCGGAGTGGAGATTTTTAGCACAACTTCTCCTACTTTTTAGGTTTGCAGAGAAGGGAACAAGTCTAAAGAGTTGAAAACGCAAGCAAAACGTCTACAATAAAAAAAATTTTAAAGATTAACTATTAACACGTTAGCTTCCAGAAACAAACTTCATGAAACTGCGAAAAGAAGAACTTCATTGGCTAGATTGTTGTTTTGTTCGATATGTGCCATGATAAATACACAGGTAATTTAAAAACTGCAAATATTCCATCTGGGGATGTAGTATGCTACATATCTCTCTTCATTTTGAAATGACATCATGCAAATGTGAGGGTTAGTCTGTTCTGCAAACCGTTTGCCTATTTAAAATACACCATTCACTATTTATAGAGACAGAGGGCACTCTGCAGTGAGTTATTTACTTAGTTACTGATGAAACACTGTAAAGCTGGCTTGCCACACCTTCTATAACCTTCTAAAACTACTAATCAAACATGGTGACTGCTTAAACAGGTTATCAGTGTAGATGTAAAAGTTACTGGTGCTTCTGGTTTTTAGATTCATACCCATTATGCAATACAGGGAGGCATTCGACTGATACTGCATCCAGTGTGCAGCATTGACATACATGCAGAGGCATAAGAACCATCTTCAGTGACAAGAAGGACAGGAGGTCCTGTAGCAGATGGTATGGCCCCCACAGAGCCCCAGCCTCAACATTGTGGAGTTATATGAAGAGAGAGAATAACTAAGACAGCCTGAATCCACAGAGGAACTGTGGCAAGTTCTTCAAGATGCTTGGAACAACATACCGACCAAGAATTCAGGAAAAAATATGTGTGCAAGTGCTACTAGAAGAATGTATGTTATTTCAAAGGCAAAGAGCACTCATAGCGAATATTGTTCAGCTTTTGTCATTACTTTAGAAAGCATCCTCACTTACTAGCTGTGATGTAGCAACATCACAAACATGCATTTGAGTGATATTTTAGTCTGATTTACAGAAATGAATATGGTGTTGGAGTGCTGTGCTGCTATATACCATCAGTTGTCTCACAGAGCACAACAGCTAGCTGACCTCACTCTTGGTTAAACAATAATGTTTGTATTTTTCCCCTTGGCTGCAAATCTAAAATGTATTTTCGGTGTGTGAACAAGCCGCCATCTTGTGGTTAATTTTTTTTCCCCTAAAAGTGACACCCTGACTGGGTCTCTCTATTTGAAGAGCCCATAATCATTTCCTGAGCTGAAACCAGAGGGGTTGAGAATGATATCGGATTCATTACATGGGAGGAAAACACTCTGTTATGGTGGTGCGCAATATAGAACACCCCTTTCATGACAATTATTAATACCCTGTCCCATTTATTTGTGATATCAACCCTCCCTCCAATGAAGGTTGTCCCTCTGATCAGTATGCAGGCGACCTGGCTTCAAATCCTCAATTTCACATGCAAATGCGGTGCAACTGATTTAAATAATATTTGAATATGGATCACACAGTGTGACTCCATATCACAGAGCTGTAAAAAAAAAAAAAAGAGGGTGGAAAATGCAAATCATCAACATGTATGAGAAAGGTCATAGTCAGGACCTGTTAGAATTATTTTTGAAATAAAGGGCCGGCTGCTAAATTAAACTCATTCCATAAAGCCCGAGGACAAAATTAGGGTGATTTACATTATAAAGGCAAACAAACCCAATATGGTTCTTACTACACAAAGGAAGCGGTTTCTGATGTGAAGGTGGATTTGGCAAGTATAAGATAAACAAAGGTACCTGTTTTCATCCCACACTCCAAAACACGGCAAGATGAGAAAAACGGATGATGTACCAAAACACTTTGGCTACAGAAATGCTGCTTCAGTCTCACTGAGAAGCACATCACTGCAAATACCTGAGAGACACAGCATGTCACTATTGTGGGTGCAGCCATTTGTACACTAGTTCACAACAATAAAGTTGAGATTACTTTGAAATTCATCAGTGGATAATTTCCTGGAAATGCAAGAAAAAGAAATGTGAGGCACTGAGAGAACAAACACCTGGAAGATGACAGATAAAGATAAGCATAGTCTTGGCAGACCCTGCAAAAGCCTACGAGCGCCACATAAATGTTGCAATACAGGCAGTGAATGCGTATGTACTGCTATATCCTTGCTCCTCTCGGGGGTATAAATCGTGAGTGATGGTGGAATCTTCACACATAGTGGCATGCATTAACTGAAAGGGGCACAGGGGAGCCTATTCCCCTGGGCCTAGTAAAACTCCAATGAGCAGCACTGCCATGCTCGCTTCAGGCCATGCTTTTAAATTATATACTGATGACAGCCCATGATAAAAATTACCCAATTTGGTATCTAAAATCAATTCCCGCCCCCACTGACACACAGGGGTTGGCAAAAGCTGCCCAGATTCTTATGACAGCATTTCATCCACAGACACGTTTTCTCAAACAGTGGTCAATACAGGCAGAGAGTGTGGGAAAGAATGGGAAGGAAAAAAAAAACAGAAGCACTTTACCGCAATGACCACCTAGTCAGTGAATGATCGGTTGCTTTTCTGGGTAAATAACATGTCTGTTCTGACGTGCATTCTCCTCCATGGCACGGTATGATTTGTGTGCACGGAACAACAAAGGCAAACAGACCTACAACGCAGGAGCTCCAAACTGCTGTCTGATGGTTTTAAAAATGTCATAGCTTAATTTAAATATAGAACAACACACACAACCATGACACAGCAGTGTGAAGGTTTAGAAGCCTTTTACTATCATATGTGACAGAAAACCTAGTGTGATTTTCAACAGATTGTGTCATGCTTCAAGGTGGCATAAATGACGGTTGCCATTGTTAGCAGTTAGTCATGCAGGAAGTCAATGCTCTTATGAGAATAACACCATTAGAGGATGAGAAACTTTGAAAAAAAAAAAAAAACACTAACTAGTTTCTGCCTAAATGATGAAGAGCAAAAAGTTGGACGCTCAAGACAGCGAAAAGGAAAAGTTATCTAAATATTTAACTTCTATCTTACAAAGTCAATATTTAGGATTCAGACTAAAACGATGTTTTTAATCACTCAATTCCCAAATGTGTTCAAATGAGATATTAGTTTCCATTTCTTTTTTTCATTCAGTTACTTCATAGTTGTTTCAATGAAAACATTATCAAGTGCAGCAACAGACACTGACCTGTCTTGTTTGATGTTTTCACCATCAATCGTGGACCTTTCTGCTATAAAAATGAATCATTATATTATTATGAGATAACAACTGGATGTGACTGATGTGAAATTTAAGAAATATACTGCATATACATTTATCAGATTGTATCTGGATCATGAGTGAGTGGCCCATCCCATGAGCTTTAATGTGGTGAGACAAAAGGAAACCGGTCATCTCTGGATCACCACATCACTTCTGCTGGGTTTGAAAAACACTACAAATGGACTAAGAAGGAGCGTGTGGAAGAGCACTTTGGGCTAATACTAAAATGGCTATGAGATGCAACCTATATGGCAAGCTTAGCCTTTTAAATATAGATGTCACCACGTAACCGTCACCCAAGCACACACCATAAATCCTGAACATGGTGGGCATATTGTACCATAGATTGTGCTCTTTCAGTCAGTCAATATCACAAATCCCTGCACTTGTTATTGTAATGTCTCAACAGGGCCTTATCTGAAGGGTGCAGGGATCACCTCAGAGAAAACTCAATTTCCTGTTCATTTGTACAACAATCATCATCATTATCTTACTTATCAGAAGAGCCTGACAGACGCGCTATTACCAGTTCCTACACGAAAACAACTTCAAAGTTTCATAATGTTTAGTAAAATGTCCTGTCAATGACTTCTTAGTTCCCAACTATTGTTATGACATCATCTCTGCCTCACCCAGAGTTATATGCTTTTATCAATGTGCGTTGCATACTGTAAATCAAGCTTCATGATAATGTCCTGAATTAACGCAAATGAAAAGCAATGTGATGATGTGCAAAGGCAGTGAGGGGAGAACTAAATCACTGAGGAGTCCGGCAGCATCGTATCTATCTGTCTGAGTGGTACGTCAATATTCTCCTACATGTTCATGATTCTATGGAATAAGTAAAGGGTCAGCTGCAGGGTTACTTTGGGAGAAAGTGCTTACCTCTATGATGTGGTGCTGCAATATGGGAAAATTCTGAATAACAGCGTTCCTTAATTTAAAACGTAGTGATAATGCAGACATGAAAATTGATATAAATTATATGCAAAATGATGCCTATTAACACTTTATTAACATCCATCGAGAAAAAAAAAACTGTCATTTTAACTATGTAGGTACAAGTGTTTGTTGATCAGCTATTCATAAATTCTGAAAATACTCCAATTATTTTAATCTGCAGGGGTGAATTGGTTCTAGTTATAAGTTAGTGTAGAAAAACAGAGTTGCATTTGAAACGGAGCTTTCTTGTTCACCTCAGCTCATGGAACACTCCCAGCATGGGAAATGGTCTACTGTGACAGGCTGAATTTCTAGGCTGGCAAAAAGCATTATTCTCATTCCTGGTCCCATTGTCAGCTCTCATTGAAATCTGCTGTCACGGACTGGAGCCTGATGCTAAGCAGGGCTGCTGGCCTCCCTGCATGTGTCTATCCCTTTCTACATTCATACTGGCTGGCCAAAATGGTGATGTAAGAAATCAGAGGTGGAAGGAAACGGAGATGGACAGAAAGAACAAAAAGGAAGAAAAGAAAAAAAAAGAACGTGAGTGAGCAAGAGAGAGAGATAGAGGGAGAGAGAGAGAATAGTTGTTTTGGTCTCACAATGAACTACTCATCCACCATGAAGTGAGTACAGAAAAAAATAAAGAAAAAAGCGAGAACAGAAAAAAGAGAACTCTCTAGAGATCATCACTCATCCTGTGCTGGTGGAGCTAGACAGGTCTGTTTCCTGTTCCTAATATTCTTCATGACAGACTGTCCATTTAGACTGCTGGCCGCACTGATCCTGCTCTATTACTTGCAGGGTCCAGGGATGAGTATACCTTAAGCATCTAGTGAGAAAATTGTTTCCATTTCTAGCCACAGTGGTGGCATTAAGATGACTACTGGTCAAGTGTACTTTGTGTGATACTAACAGGCATGCAAAGCAGTTAAATATGACAATCTAAATTTCGCTATGCTGTAGAAACTTTGGGTTCTTCTCGTGTGCCAGCCATTGTGTGAATTTCTTTTTTATCTCAAACAAAATGAGGTTAGTGAGCAGGTAACGGTTAAAATTTGCAAATAACGAAATGGTTGCGGTTTGCTATTTAAAAATACTCTACTAAATATGTACGTGCAGCAGCGCACAAAAAGTCCAGGCAAATCAGCTGGAACTCTGAGTCTCAGGACTCCCAAGGCTGTCATTATTTGTGTATTACTGAAGACTGCAGCTTCAATAATACAAGCACCCTTTGCCAAATGCCTTTGATGTATAAATGATGAGTTCTTAAACACAGAGGAGAGTTTGCTCAGTGCTTAGGCACTGCAAGTAACCAAATGATGGAGAGAAAGGTGTAGATTTAGCACAAGCAGGCCCTCAAATGTAAACAAACCCACACTCATCAACACCTCTTAAAATTTTTATGATTTAACCAACAGTTTGAAATCCCAAATACAACAAAATGGACAGCGGACACAGCAGATGGTGCATCTATGTGCATTGCATTCTAACAAGGACCTGTCAAATTATTGATGTCAGTGTTTAGATGTTGTTGTCCTAAACAATCCATGTGCCATCCATTAGCTTTATCTACGTTTTCAAAATGAGTGCATAGTTTGTGTGAATCTTGGCCAGTCCTACTGATTTAACATTTGATAGCGATTTTAAATATTTTAAATACTTTGGAGTTTTAAACTTGGAGGAAAAACAGTCAAATTGTGACATCAAACACTTTATTATGTTTGATAAGAAATACTGTACATTAGTGGAACCATCTGACTGACTTGGCTAATTTGTATTGCTTCGAAAATAGGGATAGATTGTTTTGTATTTTTGTGGAAGTTTAAAAAATTGTGACTGTAACTTCAAGTCATCTTGGGTATACTGTGTTTCTACCAACCTTGCCAGCCTGGATTAAGACTTTTTCTCTGTTTCTTCCTTGCAGGCCCTCTTAATCTCAGTCAGATTGGATGGACAGCATCTGTGAGCCAGAATCTTCAATGTTTCTCTGCAAATTTTCAAAGGGGTTTAAATCCAGGCTTTGGCTCGGACTCACAAGTACACAGAGACAAAGCTACTCCACTGTTGTCTTAGGTGTGTACTCTGGGTCAATGTACTGCTGGTAGGTGAATCTCCATCAGGGTCTGTAGTTATGTACCCTCTGGGATCAGGTTTTTGCCTTGTTCAACATCTCCATAGTCGTGACCAGCTTCAGGCTGCTGCTGGAAGCCTCCTAATGGCATGATCTTGTGGACACATTTCCAAAGCTACTAGAAATCGCTGCCAGCGGGCTCGTTTATAGTGCTCTAACTAGATGTGTAACAAAAGATGATAAAAATGTTCCTTTATATTCACCTACTTGCAATTTCCCACTTTATAAATTACAATAAAGTTGAAATGCTGCACTCCCATGAGCCCTATACCACACCCTATTAACTCCCATGATTAAAAGGCAAATGGAATTCCCATTGAGAATATTAATATGCACCTAAGTCAGATTGTCATTCAATTACTTCAAAGCGAGCATGGAAAGGTTTGACTACAAATCTAAGAAGGGAAATTTAACTGAGTGTGAAATGGATTATTACTAATATTATTATTATTTTTCTCTTGTGTTTAGTTATTATTTTGTTTGCGGGGGTTTGGACGGCTGTGGTGTTTGCTGGTCATAGCTTCATAGGCATTCCCACTACAAGCACATTTGTTAGCACAGCAGTAGTGAAAGGTGCTAATTCATGGAGGGAAACCATGATTGAAATGAGGAAGGAGCAGAAATACATCAAAATTGAAACAAGATGCTTGCTACTGTAGAGAGGGAACACTGGTCAGGGGACACAGGTGATATTGCAGCCTACTTCCTCAGAGGAGTGTCACCTATAATTGGAGAAAGCCTCATCAGTAGTGCTGTTGCCCACAAGCGAGAAAGACCTGGCAATGGATGAAGCCACGGAGCCAGGTAAATAGGCCATTGCCGTATTGTGTACACAGGAGCATACTAAATTATACATTTTATGAGCTACTTAGTCATTTCAAACAGAAAGAGACAGACACAAAGCAACATGGTAATGCCTCAGTTTTCTGACAGGCAGAGAAGCATTTCACGACAGTGGCATCAGTAATTCTATGTAGGTCTCTAAGCAGTTTTTCACTTCAGTATAAGCCTTATTTTCTTTGTTTTTAAAGATGTTCCATTGCACAAAAGAAAAAAAGAAAACTAAAAAAAGTACCATAGATTTTAAAATTAATTAAAATGATAAAGAAGTCCATACCAACCTACATCGTACATTATAGTGCTCCAAAAAGAGCTACATTAGATACTGACATTGATCACATTTATTTCTCCAGTGTGAAAGGTTCCTAATATGATTTATGTTTCTATTTAGAAAAAAAAAACTAGTACGGCTGCTACGGAATAAAATGAAATCAAATGTCAGATTTGTAATTCCATTTAAATTCAATTATCACACTCCATAGTTAGAATAAAATACATCATAGCGTCCCCTTTGCTGTAAAACTTTCAGCTGATTTTCCTCTCAATTTCTTTTTGTAATGTGGGTCTATATGGTTCTTTGTTGCCATAGAGACAACACTTTTGATGTGATATGTCTTGCTGATTAGAAATCAACTCCACAATAGTGCTGAAAGTACAGTACATCCTGTTTTTATGGGTTTCTCAGTTTTACCAAAATAGTAATGACAGTAGCTGTACTCATTCTGATCAATGTCTGAAATATCAGTGAAATACAACACAATGAGGGTCACCAGGAAAAAAGTGACATGAGTAAATCTTGAGTTTTTGTACAAAGACAAGCCTATCTCTTTGGCAGGAACATTTGTGTGTCTACTGCAGCAGCACTCTCTGGCTTGAATAATGTAAATTCTTCACATTCCTCAAGCTTCTGCCACTGACTCCAGTAAGATAACCCCCTATACTGGACTGGTATGAGGGAATATCTTCTCAACTCCATGATTCCATGCAACTCCAGTGAAATAAAAAGACAAATGATCCTCTCTGTGTCCGACCCCATCCAGAAAGGCATTTTGTCTACGTAATACAGAGCCAAGTACTGCTCGGAGTTTAAATGGGAAATGGGCACTGCTTTATTATGCTGCAGCGCCTTGAAATGAATGTGGATAATAGATATATTCACAGCGGTATTAATATCCTCAGAGTTCATCTTTTTTTTTTCTTCGCTCATTCTCCATTTTCCCTCTCACAGGCTCCAAAGTACTTTGCCCTTGGCTATGCCTTATACTAAATAGATTTATGAGAACATTTGTGTCATATTTCCTCTTTTCCTGGATTGTCAAGACAGATTGTCAGTGCACCACTGATTGAGTGGAATCACCACACAGACTTAGTTCCCATTGTCAGGCCCCACATGTTCATCTCTGGGGGAGAATTTAACAAAGCAAATTGGCCATTGAGACTTTTTTCGAGGCTTCGCCACAACTATTAAGATGAGGTCAGGGGTATGAAAATAGTAGACTCTGTGACTACATTTCAAATGATTATAGTTTCAATGTCTAATCGTACATTTATGAATTAAGGTATATCCAGTACACAATGTGTATAGCACACAGTGTTCAGTGACTAGAGACCAACTCAGTGGCACATCATCTTAAAAGAATAAGGAAGATGCAAACAGGATGCCTCTCTACCATGCAGAACACTCAATGATTCCCCTGTGTGCATTCAGCAGCTGAATTATGAGCGTAGCTGCCGAAATTTCACAATTCAACAAAATTTAATCATCACTTCGCATCACATCTCGATCCACACTACAGGCAGCAAACAAGAGCTAGTATGAAACCCTACCACAAACACACATATGCATGCATGCACAGTAACATCACGCTGTAGCTCTCCAGCTTATGTCTGTGATTGTGTCTGCAGCTGCTGGCCTGTTCCCTTGGCAGAGGAAGTTCAATGAAGATATAATTGTCTCGGTCTCAAGTATGTCAAAGGCAGTAAAAATATAATATAGGTGTTAGAACTGAGTCAGTGAGAGTGAATATTTATGAGTATCTGCAAAGTGATTATTGCAAAAGAATTTAAACAAAAGCATATTATGTCAGGGCCTTATTAATCACCAAATTATTTGTTTGAAAACATTTCCCAAGCTATCATAATTTTGTAATCTCATGTGCAACCGTCATAGCTAAAGAATTAAGTAAGCTTTCAGTTATTTATTTACTTTCACAAATGACACACAAACAAATAATTTAACTGTCTGGAGTCATTTAGATGTTAATGCGATGTTGAGACCTTTATTAAAAAACTAAATGGTCAACTAAAAAAAAAAGGTTAAATCATATTTAAAATTTCTGACAGGCTTGTTATATAAGAAAGGATGATGGTGACCACAGAAAAGCTGAAGAAAGTAAAGCAAAGTAGGTTGTGTAGAGGAGTTACTTATGTCAGTATTTGTTATTTGTGCGTGCTCTGTTAAATATGCTCTGTATTGAGGTTGTTTTATGTTACTCTAAGCTAAGGTTTGGTAGAAAACGCAGGTGTGTCATGGTAGAAACTAATTAAATACAGAAATCCATTGGAATCTCAGTGACAAGACCACCATTCTTTGAGCAAACCATTTAAGTATACACTAGAATGCTCCAATTTTTCCAGTATTTTTTCTTGAAATTCAAGCAGTTCAAGTTCAATGAATAGCTTGGATACAAAGGTAAGGTGAACTGCCAGAGGTTTAAAAAAAAAAAGTTAAGGTTTATTTTCCGGTTTATTTTAACTTCATTTGTTTGTTTTTTTCTCTATGTTTTCATTTCAGAGTACAATGAGACAATAACAGGCATAAATTCCAATAAAAAATTGGAAAAATTGAGGTGTTATAAAACTTTTTACCAGTAGTGTATGAAACAAAGCCATCCTTAAATAATGAAAATATTTGAAAGCATACCGCATGAGAACGTTACATTACAATAATTGCTGAATGAAGGACTAAAATAAGGGAAAAACAAGCAATCAGTATATTGCATCAACTAAACTTAATGAGCTTCAATAATGCCAAGAAACTAGCAGTGAATCCCATCTGGAATGTCTCACACCAGTTTGTTAAAAAAGTGCCAGCAGCAACATTTAACCTGAGCCAATTTAAGGGTAAATTAAAATAAAAATAAATAAATAAATAATACAGTGAGATCAGGATTGTATGGCACACTGATGATTTAAAAAAAAAAAAAAAATCTCTGTGGTAACATTAACCAGAATTGCGGAAATCCGGTTACTCCTCTGTAAATATCCTGTGAAATAATTACTGAAAATTAAGGATATATAGCACTGTACAGACTTTAGGCTGTAATCAGGGACTGAAAATGATTTCAAACATAATGCATGGTTAGTTTTAGATTGATCAGTTACCTTCAAACAATATGCAACCAAACCATGAGTCCTTGTGTGCTGAGCGTAGCGTAGTTCTTTATGACTCTAACCTCCCTTACAGATAAGAATCTGTCTGTGCTTTTTAGCATTCTGCAGATCACTGATAATGGCCACACTTCCAAATTATTTGCAGAAATACAACTCCAAACATACAAGAAACCTTCACCATTCTTACAAACATCCTTGTAGTGCTCATTAGCATTTCAACAAATTGTCGTCTGTGAGAATTATTCCAAAGTCGGACCCACCAGTCCAGAGCTCTGTTAGATTTTTCAGTACCCTAGTTCTTGTGTTGTTATAGGCAGACAGAAAAACATTGGAAAATGGCTTCTTGTCATCAAACTTTCACTTCTTTAGTAACCACATCTAGTATAACCATCCGTCAGTTTCAGTTTATGACTGTGGTTCAACCTACTTATTATGCTCATTAGCACACATTTGGTAAAGATGTTTAATTCTGCTCTGCACCTAGACTTTATGTATTTATTTAAATCTGAAAAGCAGTTGGTCATTTTCTTGCACAACATACACATATCTCATTGGAGTATTTCAGTATTTGTAAAATTAATGTTTGTGCAGGATCCTAAATAAGATGTCCCCTATTCACACGCTAGCATCAGTGATATGAAATAACCACCCAAGTCAAATGTTGTGGAACATCAAAAGTGCCAAAAACTATCACCCAGTACTGAATATCTTTGAAAACTTCAGCTGAAATGGTGACCCAGGGCTACTGGTGGTGAGCAGTGATATTTTGGGGGGAAGGGAATAAGAAAAAAGAGCATTTACAATAAGGAGGCCTGAGTATGTTTGAGCTACCAAGACCTCCTTCAAATACTTCACCCCTCAAAGTGATTTATTAGTAGAGAGCCGAGATGACATGGTGACAGGGAAGGCTACCAACCTCGTACTCAGGCAGACAGGGAGCTCACAATGACATACGGTAGTAGTTTAAATACAAACCAACCAATAAAACAGGGTGACAGTGGGTGAAATTTGCAGAAGAATCTTTGATGTTTTACAAAAGGCCATTATTCAAAAGACAATCTTTCACAAACATAGTTTTTGGCATCTTTGAGAGCTATGATAAGCACAACCATGGTTTCATCAGGTGGCACGTTTTGACTACTTATCAATAACCTCATTCAATCAGCACTATACTAAAAATTGTACCTTTTATTCTCATATTCTCATTAAAGAACATCTTCTTTTCTGAACGATAAACACTGTTTCTGATTTTTCCATTTGTTATCTGAACACTGATATAAAAAACTGCCTGCACTGATGTCAAGACTAACCTTGACACAGAAGTCTGTATCAAGGTTAAAGATTGCGATATATTTCATACATCTCTCAACAAGCTCTACTGCTATAAAAAAGATTTTGAATCTTGAAAGAGTGTAGTGTCTCTTTAGTAAATCTTCACAGTCTGAAGAAAAGTGCTACTGCGGGTGTCTAGTGAAAAATACCGGAAAGATCTTTAACTGTGGCTCTTCTTCAGGCTATAATGGTTTTAACCAGCATTCTTCAGTCATTGCTTTAGGAGGAAAAAGCTAAGAGTGAGACCGACAAACCACACATTCTGAAAAACACAGTTGTGAAGCAGAGAGCAGTTCATTTTGACATTATAAAAACACATAATTGAGCCACATGTGAATATATTTTAAATTACCTTAACTCTGATTTTTAAAAAAATCCTTTATGGCCCAAGATTTCTGCATTTAAAGCACTGAAATTCACTGAAGCCATGCGAGATATACATGGACAATTTTACATGGTTTTAAAGGGAATACATTTTGATAGTTCTGGCTTCTGTTTTTCATAGAATAAGAAACTACTCCGAGGCTATACACCCCCACAAAGGCAGAAACTGATGCCCAGCCATCTAAACATGCTGGGCTGTTTTGGGTACAAGTTATATAGATAGAGAAGTTTTAGAATTGCCTGTTGGTCTGGATTTGTATTGACCTATACACACGGACAATGTGCATAGTGCATTGATATAACAAAAAATAATAAACCAACAAATATGGCAAAAATAACACCAACTCTAAGAAAGAGAAGTAATTAATAGAATTAATTGGGCACTTTGTCCATACTGTCATATATTACATTGTATTAAAGTACAACAGATCCACGGAATTTATAGCATGTTGATATTATTAAAAATAATAATAATAAAATAATAATAATAATGAAGTATTGTCACCATATATAAAACAAGTTTTCATTTCTTGATCTTATGACTATACACAACCCTGTAGCTACAAAATTACATTACTATGCAACTAAACTGTATTTTCAATTATGCTATTAGGAAAACACTGTTTTATTTTAAAACAAGCAAATTTCATTTCCATGCTTTTTTCACTCACTGTTTTAATTAAACCTAAACATCATCATGTGGATGTAGGAACAAGCTGAGCTGCTACAAGCTTAATTAGCACCAAAACATGATAGTTTATTATGAATATATCATACACAATTATATTATGCTCATACTTCATTAAAGCCATGTGATGACAGTGCATTGTCCAGGTCCTATCTGGATCATTTGCAGATTGCTGCCTCTGCCCTCTTACATAATCATGAGAATTTTAATTAAAACTGACCTTGATCCAGGTAGGCTTTGATAATAACTGAATCCTAGGAGGAAGGGAGTGTCTCCTCAGGGAACATCTTCATGTGCTGGACTTGTCTTAGTTATTGGTGCCCTAAAGCTTCCTTTAGTGTCCTCACCCTGCTCTGCTCACAAGATAGTATTTGAACACGTGGATTTCTGATGTGGCAAAATACACAGTCTGTTTTTGGGTAACTTAGAATTTTAAAAGAAAATAAATCAATAAGTGATGCCTCAAATACTATTGCAGGATTTATGCATAACCGTTCATACCAGAGTCAATAAAATAAAGTGGAATGAACAGAATTCCTTTTTGTAATGAGATTTTTTTTCTTCAGAGTTCAGATATGAAGGAAATCATTGTCAATGGAGTATGAAAATATTTGAATAAACAGATATCGTATGTACTACCTTGAACCAAAAGCACTAAAAAGCGGTAATCATTATCACTACATGCTGCTGAAGGATACTGGTAACAAAGCAGTCTTTATATAATTATTTATAGAATCACTAAAAGTAAGATGAATTGTAAATTACTGTAGGATGGTAGGAAACAAATGTGCACAGTTTTGAATAGTGGTAGTGGAATGAAAACCATAAAGATCTTGGCAAGAGCACAGTGGCAATGCTTTTTTTTTCCCACAGAAATTGGACACTGAAGGAGTTCTGAAGGAAGGAGCCAATCAAGGCAGTTGAAAATTACAATTTTCTCAGAAAATTATCCTGTCCTGATTGCACTTATCAATGAGCTATATTAATTGTACAACTTTCAGCCACTGTAGATGGCTATTTGATTACATTTGAATCGCCCACATCACTGCCAGCATACTTTCAAGTCAGCCCCTCCTCCTCACACCTCTGCAATCAGAAATGCCATGCCTGGGTGACAGCCTTTACACAGCTTTGTTCATGTCAGATTTACTACTCAGAGTCAACTGCTCTGCTTTATGCATAATGTTAGTTATGATGGTTTGATGTACTTTCAATGTGTTGGTGTAATACTGACGATTAACATTACTGATAGTGTATATATATATATATTTTTTTTACCATGAAGCCATTTCAACAAACCACACAGTGTGTCATTATATCAAGAAATCATTTTCAAGAATAGCATTTACGTTAACATGAAAATTCATTAAGTACTAAGCATAAGGAAAATTATTCCATCAGAACCTACTGTGAGAAATGCAATGTCAGAAACTATGGGACAAAAGAAGAGGAGGTTAAGGAAAACTATGTAAACATTAGCTATCAGAGGAGTCTATTATGCATAAGTAGTTCTTGACTTCTTGTTAAGAGTGCACAATGCATTCAGTGTATTAAGGTGAAACAGCAGCGCTAAACACCTTTTTTTATCAGCCAGTTTACCTGAAAGGAGACCGAGAGCTTGTCAAGGATTTTGAGATCGGAGAAAACAATTCAGGAATATGCCACGATTCTAGAGGTAATAAAATTTCCCCAAAGAAACAGAAGCAAATGCTCTCTAATCACTATGTTTACATCCATGTCTGTCCAGACCTGAATGTAATGAAAGAAAAGAACAAGCAGATTTTGAAAGAACATGATGTTGTAGCCATGACAATAGGCAATGATTTAGATATGAATGTTGCTGCAAAGAAGCTGCAAACTATCTATGATGTCTACAAACGCCACAGTTTCAAGGTGGACACCTGAGATTAGTGTCAATGAAATCAGTATCTGACACGAAGTGACATGGTTACAACCCTACCCTCTGTTCCTGAGTTATGGTGTTAAATAAAGGCCATGAGCGTATATTTTTTTTTCTGGAACATTACAATGTCACAGTGTCACATCTTTGACCTTTTATGATATGAAATGCCATCACTTTATCATTTTCTCCTATGAGACATTTGTGTAAAACTTTGTCATAATTAGTGCATGAGTTCTTGAATTATTACCAAAAATGGGTCTGTGAGGTCACACTGAAGTTGACCTTCAAGCATCACATTTATCAGTTCAAAATCAGTTCAATCAGCGCAAGCAACAACAACAAGAAAAAAAAAAAAATCAAGATGTCCCTGATATATCACTTTCTTCACAAGAATGGGACAGATGTAAGAACTGATGTCTCCCAACAAGTCAGTCACCAGTGTGGAGGCAAAAAAAAAAATTAAAAAATAGATTTGTCGATGGTCATCAGCAGAAATTTCGCAGCTTCAACGTACTACGGACACTAAAATATATGATACTAGTACCCTCACTCACAGCTCCACAGTGAGTAATATTGATCTTCACCAAATTTTAATGGGTTCTTCCCATACCCATGTTCCATCTCTTTGACAAGTTTTATATAATTTGGCCTGTTAGTTTTTACATAGTCTTACTGACAGCACCAGGAATATAAGCATACCAAAAAAAAAAAGCAATTCTGAGGAATGAATTCGACACCTGTAGTCAAGTCAGCA
Organism: Amphiprion ocellaris; assembly: GCF_022539595.1. Taxonomy (NCBI): domain Eukaryota; kingdom Metazoa; phylum Chordata; class Actinopteri; family Pomacentridae; genus Amphiprion; species Amphiprion ocellaris. The sequence continues at coordinate 12,899,246 of NC_072778.1, read as the reverse complement.
CCTCAAGTGTCTCAGCATGTAAAACCAAAGTCTTCTACTTAATCCAATTTAATTGCATGTGATGATCAATAGAGCAACACTATGTGGTGTAAGTGTGGTGTGCCCAGAGTAGACTGTTTTTTTGCATCCCCACTCCTTAAATACTTCCTGAGGGTTTTTGAAAGAGGCATTTATTTACCGGTCTCAGTCAATTAACGGGCTTCTGCTTCAATAATTCATTTCCGTGAAATGACAAAGTTGATATAATTCAAAATGTGCGCATATAGACATCTTAATATATACAAAGCGTGAAGACTATTCAGTCCACTTACACAATGGCTGGCAGCCTCACTCAAGTGCATAATTAGTTGAATTAGATTAAATAACCAATTACGAGACTAACAAAGTAAATAAGCCTGCAGGGATTCCACCAAATGCTTGAGAATAGAATTAAAGTGGAATTAGTTTATTGACAGGCTGAAAGACAGTGTGGTCAGACAAACAACTCTATTCCTGTCACAAAGAAAGAGTGCTGGCTGTCATCAAGGGAAGGAATGGATAAATAAGGAGTTAAAAGTGGTAAAATGTCCTATAATAAATAAGTCACAGTTTAGATTTATCTTCTAGTAGCAGCACGGTGAAGACGTCAGCCTTCCCCAGACACTATTAGTAGAACCAGACTGGGTGCTATGGCAGTGGCTGGACAGCCTTGAGACACAGTTAGAAAGACATACCTCTGCTGGCATCCTCCACATGCTCCAGTTCATCTGGAAACCTCAAAATCTCTGGGTGATTCTCTTCACACTTGTCAGCCAGGAAATGAAGAAGTGTTGTATTCTGACTGATGGATTTAGTGTCTCGGAGCTAAACAGAGAGAAAAAATAATGTATATAGTGATTAACTCACAATTTTGCACCCATTTTCTTCATGTTTAATCACAGTTTTGTTTCTGAGAAAAAAAAACAACATGTTAGCTATATTATCTCAAAATTTAGAAAATGATACCTCAGTGAAGACTGCTACAGTATAAATATAACACCTAGTATGCTACTTCCAAAAAGAAACAACTGCAGCGATGGAAGTGCGCATCCTTTTTTGTTTATGGAGCAGTAATGTTCCTCTTAGATGCTTTGCTAGTGCTATCTTTCAAACTGAACCTAGCATATAGAATGTCTGCTTAAGATGGAGTCAGCCCAAAAAAAATCCAGAAAGGCTTCTCTGATGTTATACATTCAACAGTGGAAATCAGTCCTTAACAAGCTGAACGCAACATCTCAATTCTTAGAAAGTGTGTGAGGTTTATAAAAAAAATTAATAAAATTACTAAAAAATATAAGACCTTACAAATGGCCATAACCAATTACTGATAGCTATATAAAAACAGATAAACACACACACCAATATTCACATGCAGTACACAGACACACATAATGACACTACACCCCTGAGAATAAAGCAGTGAGGCAGGAAAGTTTGAACGAAAGCAGTGCACTGCCTTTGCCAAGTACGTGGATGTATGTGTGTGTCTGTGTGTGTGTGTCTGTGTGTGTGTGTCTGTGTTCATACACTGAAGCTGGGATTCTTCACATCAGTGCATAGAAAACTTGTTCCATATTCATTCCCCACCGTGATTGCCATGCTGTTCGAATAGCATGCTGGGAAAGCTAATTAGCACAACCCACCTCTGTGTACTCATACTGATAATATCTGTGCTGTAAACAGTCTGCAGTTGGACATACCCACACATGTATGCATGTGAGCACTCGCTCACGCACACGCATTCAGGCAATGGCGAACTGAGACAATTATAAGCAGTCAGAGGCGCACCGTCACACACCAACTCAAAAATACACACACGCTTTCATTCGACGAGGATCAATCATTTTCTCACGTTGTTTAACTACAATTTAATTTCATGGATTTTAAATTTTAATTGTTTATTGCTACACCCCAAACTATCATTACTGCACAAAAAAAGTGCATCTCTGGCATACTGATTCCATCTGCTGACTAATATTAGTAATATGTAATAAAGACAGGGGGAGAGGCAAAAAAAAAAAAAAAAAGAAATATTTTAGTTGTGAGTGTTGAAAAACAGGACGTTTCCCTGCACTATAATTGTAAATGGTGTGGTACAGTGGCAGAGTTTATGTTGTATCTCTAGACTGAGTATATTCTCACTGACAACATGTTCTAATAATTTAGCGAGGGATCTTTAACCTGAGTTAATCTTGTGGCCATGCAGGGGAAGAGGATAGGTATTCTGGGGTTTCATTAGGTGCAGTGGGTGTAAATGGAGAGGCCATGTGGCTACACACAATAGGGCAGCCATTACAATTATCTGATGAAACTGGAAGCGTATTAGCATTGTGAGGTGAATAATCCTGACATAATAAAACTGGTCAGAGTCTACAGAGCATGCATAGTCACTCATTCATGAACGAAACTCTCCACTTTCTCTCACCAAACTTGTACATTTAACTGAATATGTAGAATTTAAATGAAATGTCTGGCACTGTATGAAAAACAAACTCAGATAAATTATAAGGACATTAGTTTGTAAAGCAGGAGTTAATTTACTGTATTTCAAACAGTTTATGCTAAAACTAAACAAGTCGTCATTGGTAGGAGTAACACATCCTGTGGAGGGCCTCCGCGAGGACACACTGAATCCACATAAAACCTGAGGTGCTGATGTTAAGTTTCTCACTATTTTACATCAAGAATTTCAGTCATGCAGCTTTGAGGTATCGTGAGAACTGTGCCAAGGGCTGAGGAGTGCGAGGGCACAGGCTGCAATGAGCTCGTCTATGTCAAAGTCCAAAACCATTTTAATCTTAGTCCATCACTTGTCCTGGCCATTTTAAAGTTTGTGCTAAAAGTGAAAGGACCTTCACTGTCAGTGCTCTTGAGCTTAGGAATGTTCTCCACAAAGAGCTTACGCTACCTTAAGTTTTACTTCAGATCTTGCTTTTTTTTAAAACTACCCATATAAAATGCCTCATACTATTTTTTTCTTTTTACAGCAGCCACTTACAATGTGTCTTATCCCATTATGTTTTAACGAGGCGGCTGAATGGAGTGTGCATAAATGTTACCACTTCAAACAAATCTGTTCATTTGAAGTAGATGGAAAAACAATGCTTCATTAGTGTGTTGTTGAAAGCAAAATCTAAACAGAAATATCATTCAATCTCTCATGGCATAAATTGCCTTGAGGTGGCATTATTTGAAATCCCTCACTAGTTAGCACAATACATTATTATACGTATGAATTTAGAGTGGCAAGATATATTACAAGTAAACAAGTCCCTGCTTAAATATCTGCATCAGAAGTGAATAAATAAATAAAACAATAATTTAGTAAGAACAGAAGCAGTGGTGATGGGAATACAGCAGCTTCACATTAACAGCAGAATTGTCGGCCCTTGATTGTTCAATTTAACTTCTGCAGATGGTGCGGCAGCAAAGGACAAACACATTGCACAGGTGCTGATAAAACTGTATATTATACTGAATCACAATAAAGATACAAGTAAAGTAAATGCAGTGTTTAGATATAAAAGCAGTCAAGGCCACTGCTGACAATAAGTTCTGGGAACATTGATGCTCATCATGCCTCAATCTGATGAGGACATGAAGTTTATAATGGTGTCAGTAACTGTAACAATAATTTCAGCTGTAGAAATTGCTATATTTTGTACACAAGGTCAATCTGATGTTGGCTGGATGACTTCCTGTTAGCCAGTCAAGTACCTGATAGACAGCATGTTCTGTTCAACTTAAATGGAGCACGCATCATTGCCATGTGGTCCTTAATTATTAAGGAGGGCCGGTAAATGTGTTTTCCCTTGGTAGGGCAGGAATAAAACCCAAGAGATGCGATATTTATTTACTTTCTGGTCATCCAGCAGATGGATTTTTGGATATACCAAAATTAATTATAATAACAGTCTCTTCCTCTGTATTGTTAATTATCATGCCCATTTTTTTAAAGATATTACTGCGATTTGAAAACATATGGTTAAAAACGTCCCCATAACGTCATTTGCTCACATATTTTTCAAACTAAACCATAGTATTGTGACATGGATCCACATTTCAATAATGTCCTTGTGATACCACAGTGCCAGTTCAGAATGCTGAATATATGTGATCAGGCTGGCTCCCAGGAGATTTGGGTGTCCTTGACCGGACTCGAGGTTGTAGTGGAGTCCTCAAGGTGAAAGGTGAAGGTGGGTCAGCCTGGGCCCTTCTCCTTGCGGCTCATTCCCATCATCAGCCTCCTCCCTGATGAGGCCATTAGGTACCCCAGACCTGCCACCCAGGGGGCCATTTACTTGATTGACTAAAGTGAGAAAGCAGACCTTTTTTTTCTTGTCCATCAATAATGGTCCAATCAGCCCCCTGAGGCGTTACCAGCCTCTGACACTCCACACTGATTCAGTCAGCTTGCTGGAATACCAAAGGTACACTACATTCACTAGAGTAAAGCCCTTTCTACATCAAATACGCGTGGAAGGTGCTGGCTGCTGGAATTCACACATAGCTCTTCCATACGGAAAAATGCTATGTTTAGTGTTTTCACATGCCACGATGGTTTACTGTGACGCAATCATTCGGCATAGATCCGCTTTTGTTTCCCCTCATTTATGTAACAGCTGTAGCACTGCTACAGAACAGAAGAGAGTTTGAGAAAAAAAGACAGAAACATTTGAGAACCAGATGCAGCACAAGGAGGAGGTTTCGCCCCTGATTCAGAATCCCCTAATAACACAATAAATACTAAATTATTGTATTTGCTGCACAGCATCACAGTGCAGAACGCAGAAAAAAATGGGATGTTTTTAAGCGCTGGGCATGTTTCAAACCTTTTCCTGAAGAGGTTTTCCTTTAACTGTTTCTATGTAGTGCTAGAAATTCTTTAAAACTTAACTGTAACTTCTCCAACTTGAACTTAGCACATTAATAGAATTTTATTTGAAATTTTTAAAAATTTTCAAAAAGTTTTTTTTTTTTTCATATCTTTAAATAGCAAGTGCAACAATATACAAAATCACAACGCCGGTTAATATGGTCAGTGCTTTGGTTCCTATGTCTGTACATGACTATACATCCTACATAAATCTTGTACAGATTCAATTGAAATAAAGCCTTGTTTGGCCTAAAAAAGGAAGTTTTAAAAAAAACTGCACCATTTATAGACAAAAATATTAAAAAAACAAAAAACATGTCATGTTACACTGATTTATGTAAATAAATAACAAACAATAACAACTTCCTGACTATAATTTCCTACTTTTAGAGCCACCTTCCTCCTGTGGTATCATTTTAAAATCAAAGCAAGAACCCTGTTTTCATTGTAACCCGAGTCACCCTCGCTTTGTGCGGCAGCTGACAGCTTCGTTGTGCTTTGTATAGTTGGGTGTGCATGGCTGCCAGTCTTCGCTTTCACACCTTTGCGTGCTGTGATTTTATCTGGCAGTGAACACACATTCTGTCTTCCCGGTAGTTCCACACTTCTTAATATTTGTTGTATTGAAACTGTTTTATTTGATTGTCGGCTAATCTCAAATTAGATCAAAATAGAGTCGACTAAATCAAAATATATTTGAAACCAATGTGTTTTACCTTTGAAACGTGAAGTAAAATGAACAATCACAAGTCAGCCACTTTACATTTTAACATTTTGTGAACACGGTTCTGTGTGCTCTAACAGTGCGTCACCTTGCAAAGAAAGCTGATGTTGAAGCCAAACGTCTGGGCGTTCCTCGAGCCAGCATTCATGTAATTGCCAACCAGCAGTATCATCTCCAGGAGTTTGTGGAAGCCTTCACTCTTCTTCACCTCTTCACAGGCGAATGTCACATTCATGATGTCTGGTCGGATGTTATTCACCTGCTCCTCAAACGTCAGCTTAAACAGAATGCCGTTGAGTCGTGGTCGTAGGAGTTTAACTGAACTCATCTGAATGTAGAAATAATAGTGAAAAGAAACAATATTAAGTGACTTACATTGTATAAAAACAAATATCCAAGGCCTAGTTCCAGATTATCATTCAGCTGAAAAAGAAATCCTACTTTTTTTTTCCACTTTTTTATTTATTTAGATGGAATAATTGTGTGCAGCTCACCCATACTTTCTTATTGCATTTATTTAAGAAGCTTATCATGAAGTTTTAATTTATTTATATGTTAATTAGTTATTCATGAACAGTATGTATTTATTTTGAGATAAAGAGTTTGTGCTGACTGTCATACTATTAAAAAGTTGTCACTCTTGTTTTTCTTCTTGATAGAGATGCTTGACATACTCGGCCTTTCTATTGCAGTAAATTAAAATTTGAATTAAAAGTTTTGCTGTTGCCCCCATAACATAACCATTTAAAAAAAAACAACATCCAAAAAGATACAAATATTCTGGGCAATGCAAGGAAAAAACACATACTTTTGTGTTTATTTTACAGGTACTTATTTCTTCCGTTAACACTTGACAAATCTACCCATTTATAGGGGCCCACATTTTTGCTATGCTAATCTGACACTCAATGAGTAGGCAAGTGAGTGCCACCATACATAAAATATATGAGCTCATTATATGCATGATCCACCCTGAAAAACACATGTATTAAGAGCAGCATTTCACTGATTGGAAGCAATTTGTTGCTCACTTGACAGGGGAATTGCACCTTGAAGCCATAGTATTTCTGAGACAAATAATGAACATCTATATAGGAACGAAAATGATATGCCATATTTGCATTAAGGCACAAAAGGCTTTGAAAATCTAACTGTTAAGCTTCTCAATCAAGAATTCTGCTACTTGCAATCTCAGGGACATCTGAAAAAAAAGGTGACACAATAGCTGTTAAAAAGGTGAGCACGCAAAGACAGAAAAGAAATCCGATAAACTTTTACCGACTTGCCATCACCATCATGTTGAATCTCTGGTGCAATTACGGCTGCCGCTAATAAACTGAAAATCAACTACCCTCTTTAGCAAATGGGATTTACCCATTTCCCACGTCCCTCCTGACTTTTATATGGATAAAGGAATTTCCCATTAAACAGATTTGTCATAAATAATATAACAGCCCCAATCAATACTTGTGGACTTCGGAGTGGAATGATTGAAGCAAAAAAAACCAAAAAAAACCCACATACAAAAAACAAAGGGAAACAAGAAACAATCGCTATTAAGGAAAGGAATTAACACAAACATGATATGTGGCAACACTCACACACCCACAATCCCACCCAGGCCCATTCCTCGCACAGACGACTGTTCATGCACACATACACACACACACGCACACACATACACAAATCCAAATAAGCGCACACACTGATTTGTATACAATAAGTAGAAATCAAATTGAAAGCTGGCGACGGCTCTGGCAGAGAAAAGCTTGAACATGGTTTATTTCCCAGGGGAACCAAATATCTCCGCAATGAGGAGCTTCTTCATCATTGGGGAGATATATGATCACACAACTCTGGTGAGATCACGAGGGAAACCGCCTCCCTCTGCTTCGTTACATCTTCTAAAAGACGCAGGTAAAAAGCCTTCAACAAGTAAAGAGAATAACTAGTGTGATGGAGCACACCGGCGACCCTTGGCTCCACCTGAACATGTCTTTAGTAAAACTGCATAATGTACCTCTATGATCTTGTTGTAAAGTTAGCTTTAAAGATAACACTTCCTTTAACTGTTGCCTTAAGTGTTGGGGTATTCATTTGGTAAATGGATGGCAAGAGCAGTTAATTAAAAAGTAATTACAGCTGTAACTAAGTGTAAAGGTCAGAGCAGCTTGATGATGTACTCCCCTTCTCCTACCACAGATTTACAGTAACTATTCAACCCCGCCTTCTCGGTCATCAGCAAGGTCTAATCCTAGCGAGAGCATGGGCTAATGTGAAAAGGCAGGGGGTGAAGTTGCCAGTGCATGCAAAACTCCAAGGCTGCCAGAAAATAAAAATAGGTTGATGATACATACGAAACATCCTAGTGAAAATATCACAGAACGAGCCTTAACGATTGTGTTCCAAATCAAGTACTTGTGTGAAAATAAATACTATTGTCAGGAGGTTAGAATCCAGATATACAATGTGTTACCTACATCATTATTTATCTCACTACTGCAAAAGACAGAACTTTGGCTGTTCATGATTAATTGATTAGAGGATTGGGATACATCACTACGGAAGCTGACTACAGCTGCAGACTTTTCAGAGAACTTTATTACAGACAAGATATATAGCCTTGGGGTATGATTTGCTCATGAGACAACATTGACAGCTGATGTCAAAATATGATGTTCGTTAAGTTCTTGATCAAGTCAAAAACACTTTTTTCATAGCATGGCCTCTGTCCTTTGAATGCTGGGTTACCAAATTGACTTTGTTTTAATTAAATATGCCGTCTGTATTGTTAGATGTTGAAATTAAAGACCATTGAATCATCTGGGGATGAATCAATTTAAGGTATCCCAATGTCCAAGCTATACCACTGTCTAAACCAAAAATTAAATTTCTTAATTGTGCGTGCTATTCAAAGTGTTTGACGAGAACAGGGAGTATGACTGTGTATAATGTGTGTTCCCTTGTGGGAGTCCTGTAGACACCAGTAAACTTTACTCACCACAATGCCAAATTGCTCCGACTCTACAAGCTCGTCGTATTCACCCTTTAGTTCCGCCAGCGCACTCAGCTCTTTCTGCTCCGGCAGGTTCTTTATCAGGTTCTGCAAATGGAAGAACCCACGCAAGCGCACACACACAGACATAGAAACACACACACACACACACACACACACACACACACACACACACACACACACACACACACACACACACACACACACACACACACACACACACACACAGGAAGCTACTGTTAATGCAAATCTCATTTTCTGTCCACATCGGGATAAAAATCACCTCACAGACGAGGATGACCGCTTGCATTACATAGCGGGGAAAAAAAAAAAAGAGTTCACACAAGCAAAGAGTGAATGTGTTCTTTTTCAGCTTGCCTGGGTAGTTAACAGTTAACACTTTTTTTTTCTTTTCACAAAAAATGCCATTTGTTCATATGAGACAGTTAAAAGGTTAAAGTTATATATGAACTTGAGCCTCTGGATGCACATTCCTAGTGCTATGGAAGAACAACTACTGACATTTAATGCTTTTAATACATCCAGAAATGGACACAGACAACACACAAAACAGTCAAAGTAAATCATTTTGATCATGTAAATTTATCTTCGTTAAACCCGGTTTCACTAAGAATGCACAGAGGTTTGTTGATTGTCTCACAGAAAAGTGAGTAGATAAGGTCAGATAATCACTGCTCACTGTTGGTTCTTTGCAGTGGGAGTAGTGGCCCTTAGCCAATTACTGAACATGTCAGGGACCTTCAGATAGCAGACCTTCTACGGTATAATCCACATCACCTTGCAACTGTCTATAAAATACATGCAACGGGTTTGCCACTAATTTGCTACTGCATGATGAATTTCCTTTGCGGAAGCAGGGGAAAAAAAAGAAAAAAACTGCTGGTGGTGAGGTTGAAGATTAAGATGGAGATGAGGAAGATAATAGGAGGGGCTGCGTTTTCTGTAAATGTTAATTGTTTGTGTGAAGGTCAGCCAAGTTAATAAAATTGACCACAGCGACTTTTCCCCCTCTTTTTCTCAGAGGAGAAGAAGAGGAAGAGCTGCCCTTTTCCAGGTCTTCACAAAGCTTCCTTCCTCATTAGCCCCCCAAATTTATTCAGCAGGAGCAGACTGGCGCAGGATCACGTGGCCAGATGGAAGCCCAGACAGGAAAAAACAGAGAGCAGACACTGCTGCTGGGCCACAGGCCTGTCTGACCACGCTATAGACCTCAGCACCCATCACAGACAACACAGCCGTAGAACACTGCCCACTAATGATGACATCGCTGTCCTTCCCTCAGGGAATTCAGCAATATAAAAAGTAAGCCATAACGCAAGCCATGCAGTCCTGTTTGGTATGAAGCCATTAAATGAAATGTTACTTGTTTTTGCCAAAGCCCCAATTAGGGTCTGCGGCAAGCATCGGTGCCTTAATAATGACGGCGTTTGATCATATCAGCAAAAGCAGAAAGCATTGTTGATAGCATAAAACAAAAAAACAACAACATTTGTGTAATTGGAACTGTAAGGATTATATTGAAAATAAGCGATGACTAAGTACCTTTTCTGTAGATCCCAGCAATGGAAGCTACTGTAATTATTCACTGATGACCTTAAAGGAAGAAACTCTTCCTAACTCTGTCTCATACCTGATGATTTCATAAATTATTGGCAAAGGGAAATTAACATAATTTAGACTATGTTCTTTAGAAATACATGCTCGAACTGTCTGAAATGCTAGTTGAACAGGCTTTTGAATTTCCCTTGGGATTAATAAAGTATCTATCTATCTATCTATCTATCTATCTATCTATCTATCTATCTATCTATCTATCTATCTATCTATCTATCTATCTATCTATCTATCTATCCATCTATCCATCCATCCATCCATCCATCCATCCATCCATCCATCCATCCATCCATCCATCCTTTAGGAATCAGGATTTCGTAAACTACACTGATTGATCCCACTCAGACTGAAGCGTATGTAAGTACAATTCCAAATGAACAAAAACAATGTGCTGGGAGAGAAACGGAGAGCACAATGTGATGTGAATAAAGTTCTTCTCCTGACATTAGCAGGTGGATTAGTAACGAAGTTCTCTGACAATGTATCACTGGCTCAGAATAAAACAACATGAGTGCAGAAGCAAATCATTCATCCATTGCAATAGTTATTGCTAATGCTGTGGCAAATCCAATTATTTAAACTGTGCTTCTCTGTCAAACAATTAGAGGTATATTTTTGTAAGTCTTTCACAATGCCTTTCCATTTGAGTTGAGTCTGGTTTGGCACAGTATAGAAATGAAGGAGAAAAGAACCCAGTCCATTTCTAATATCGCATCTTTCTTTCTTAAGTGAAGTTGCCCTTGTATCTACTACTTAGGCGTGCGACAAATCAAAGGCAACAATATACAAATGTGCATAATTACAACTGTTAGTTGGATCTGCACCTTTCAAAGTGGAAAACATACGTAATTACAGTATAAGTGGAATTAATGCTTTGAAAAAGGTGAAAGTAATCTACAACAATTCAAAATGCGACAACTGAATGCAAGTGAAACAGGCAGAAAGAAGACAAGGTGGTGGAAAATCGAATCCACCTTGTGCTTGTCATTTCATTTGTCTGTCATCTTGTTAATTATCAGAAACCCCATAGAGTACAATTGACACAAAGGCAGCACCATATGTGTGGCAATGTGGGAGACTGGGTGATGATGCTGGGCCAGACTCCTCACCGCAGGCCACCAGACACACACAGCAGTCTAGGAGAGATTACTGGAAGTATGCTAGCAACACTACACATTCATTTATCGCCTTGGGCGAAGATGAAGGCGCTACATATTAGCACATGTGCCGTGACACAACACAGGAAACAGCAAACTTGGTTGTTCAGGTTAAAACCTCATAAATCCTAGTATGTCAGTGTCAAACTGTGGGCTGGATGTGTCATAAAAGTAAATAAACTGAATAAGTGACAAGAATAAGGGTTTACTGAAGGTAAAATTTAGTGATGCTATGTATTAAGACTTGATGCGAGTGGAAAATACGTATTTTATGGAAGCTCAAACATGGGAACATTTAAAATCTTCCTTTGATCATCACAATTCTAATAGTGTACATTTTATTTCATATTCATCCTTCAAAATTCCATTTTATTCTGTTGCATAATCATAAAAAAAATCACTCAGCTATGTTCCCCAATCAATCAATACAGATGAATCAATTTATCTTTGCCTGGGACAGTAACAAAACAGTAGCTTGTGCACAATTCATTTCTGTCAGTGTACAAACGTGAAAACACAATGCATGCGTGCTTGTCAAAACGTGTTAAATTTCAATTTGTAGAATAACCATAACACCAATGTGCAGCCAATTGTTAATGGTTGTTATTCTAAGTCTTAAACAGATTGGGATATCATTGCACACAATACTCAATCAATTTATTGTAGATTTACTGACAGCAGGTCAACTCAAGGACTCAGAGGGAGACTTGCAACGCCGATTCTGATGTTTCCCCTCACAATCATTTAGAATTATATTATTTAGGGCACAAACATAAACAAAATAAATGTAGTAGATATTGGTGAAATAATTGCATTCGTGCTATGCAGACTGAGGAAGGTCTGTACTTGAGGAATGGAAGCGTTTGAGAGGGTAAAGGAGAGTGTAAAAGTAATGAGATACAGGTTATGGTTCACTAAACATTTGTAGAGGATGACAGTATCTGTAGGGCTTTCACTTCCGTACTTTGATCTCTGCTGCTGTCAGCCAGCTTCCAGGGAATCAAGTTCACAGTTTCACAGCATCCAAAACCCATGCCAAGCTAATAGAGTTTAAAGGGCGGGATTGGGCATGCATTAGCCATAAACCTAACCAAACAGTTTCTGACACTACATGTTGTTAAAACAGTGGGTGGTGATGTGGTGCAAATGTAAAGTAAAAAAAGTACAGAAAAGCTTTGATATTAAGGTTAAAATAAATATCAGTGACTGTGCACATCGTTTAATATTTTCTACAACAATAAAGAAATAAGTAAATACCATATTGTGTGAAAGAAAAATCACAAGTCTACTTGGATCGCCATTTGAAAGTCTGACTTGGATCTACAATCTGCACAGTGCCTACTTTACCCATAGCTCATGAAACGCACTGAGAGCAAAGAGGAGCATATTCCCAACAGTAATGTCAAAATGATAAAGAAGCCCAAGAAGCCTTAAGATACAGTCTGAGACACGTCAATCGATAAAGCTTTTCTCAGAGCAATAAAGTCTTTATTAAGCTGGGTTAAATAAAGGAGAAAGGAGAGAGAGTCACCTGACGTCTCAAAGATGATCTGAGTAAACTGTGTTCCTTTCTAAAAGGCCTATGGGAGGTCTATAACAAAGACAGAAGAAGAGCCATGTCTGCCATGTGCTTGACAGATGTGATTTTCTCCCTTTAATTGATTTTCTCCTCAATTTTGGGAGACAGAGAAGCATGTGGTATTCTGCCCATGCCTTGTGATGAAGAGCAACATGGGACTGCCATCTCCCTGCCGTGACACCTCAGCGGGCTCCCTACCTGACTCATGGTAAATCAGTGAAGGCTTCACTTTGAATCAATAACACAATAATCAACAGACAAGAAGACTTCTCAACTTTCTGCAAACCGTACTTCTCACACCAACCCTTGACAGTTTGAATTTAAAAAAACAAGAAAGACATTATCAGTAATTTCAAACATTTTTTTTTCTCCAAAATAAGCTTAAGAGTCAAAAGAGAGAGAAAATAGTAACTTTCCACATACTTTGTGGGTGCAGACAGCATCCATCTCAGACAAAAGGTTACCAACACAGAAGCGGAATCTGAATATGTGGAACAAAGGCTATCAGGTTGAGTTTTTGTCTGTGAGAATGAGGGCAGTGTTGACAGATAATGCTGTGCCTACCAAATGTTCATGTTCAACACTGTTCATTTAAATTTTGTACAAAAACAATACTGATAAAGTGCATCCATTTTATCATATTCGTAATCACATGTAACATATTTACAATTATGTCTTTTTCTCATAAAACATTCATTAATATAGCCTGACAGTTCCAACAATTAGGATTAGAAGCAACATACTAGAAAAAAAATAAGAAAAAACAACAATAAGGAATGGCAAATCTTGTCTCAGAGGTAAATATGTTAAACAATGCACATCAGTCATACAGGCTGCATAGTTGACAGAATGTACATCCTGCCAAACCACACAAACACCTCAAATCTCACTGTGAGCAAAGCTACAGTGACAGATTGACAGGCAACAAACTGAGTGTGACAGATTCTAAAATCGCATTAAACTAAATGAGAAATGCAGTCTAAGAGAAAGACATAAACACAGAGACGAAAACAGGTTGAGAGAGAGAGAGATGGGGGGGAGGGATTAATTTGAGGGTTGGGGCTGGAAACCCTGACAGACTTTGTGTGACATTAAATTTGTCTTTTAGAATATATAAATAGGGGATTTTATTTATGTATTTATTTTTTAAACGTGCACACCTGAGCACTCACATGTACCATGGAGGGTGTGAAGGCGGATTAAGAGGGAAACTGAGAAGGCAAATACAGGTTCATATACAAAAAGAAAAGATATAAACAGAGAGGCAGAATTTGGTAAAGAAAGAGACGGACAGAAATGAGCGACGCTGACATAAAAGAAGTAAACAAAAAAAACAGCGATAGCACGAGATAAACAAAATGCTTTTCAGAGCTCATCCACCCCCACCTGAATATGTGTGAGCACTTCAGAACTTACACATTAAAAAAAAAAAAAAATATTAACTGATTGTGAACATTGCTTTAAAATGTGAATTCACATAGGATCACACTTCATTACAATAAAACAGTTTTTACGAAACACTTGGAGACAAATTGTATGCAGAACATTTCCAAAGAAACGCATGATAATAAACGTCAAGGTAGAGAAAAGTGGATGAACTCTACTGCACTGCTCTGAAATTGTCTCTCATTTGTGAACATTCCTCTTTTGCAATGTCTCATATAGTCATCCTAATACAGAGCTGGTATATGATGAGACTGTCAGTCAAATAAGAAGAGAGCCAGCATGCAAAACAGTAATAGAAATTAATTTGTTTGTGGACTCTGCTGTCTGAGAGTGTCTCTTTGAGTGATGTGCCATCTGTCACAGAAACAAAGAGACAGAATTGGAAAGTGAAAACAGAAAACTAATTTTTACTCTGTTAAGAAAGCACCCAGTATGCCAGAGGAGGAGTGGCATAAACTGTACATAATCAAACTTTTAGCTGTTGTGCTATATGGTGCAGTACTTTCCAAAGCATCGTATACATTTGAGAGAGTGTGCGTGCATGCGTGCATGCGTCAATCAAAACAATCAAATTAATTCATATGGATGTACATATTACAAAACAACACATTTATTGTCTAAGGGAGGGAAAACAGAGGAGACATTAAAAACAAACAAAAAAAAGTTAGCGATAATAATTACATTTTGGGTGGAAAAAATGCAAATTTTAAGCTTTAATAGCCTGTGATCCAAGTGCAAATGCATTCAGGATTTCTGCAGCCAATAAAAGTGGCATAATACAGGTGGGTAGAAACTATATCTTTTTTCTCATTCCATTGGAAATGAAACTATATTAAATTGCATTAGTGTGCAAAGAGCAAAAAATAGACCTAAGACGTGCTGTAAAATAACACAGAGATAGGTGAGGCTTATTTTTGTTTCTATGAATATCATCGCTTCAAGAAACTCAAGGGTCGGGATGATGACATATATGTTAAAATGAGTGTCTTTTCTGCTTTTCTTTGATATTCTTACTAGTGCATTTGCACACAACATAGGGCAATGCTAATTACAAATGAATAGCAGCGGTGCAGTGTTAGTCATTAGCCTTTCCTTTTGAAAAGAAGATGGGGTAATATAAAATACATTGGCAGACATTAAACATTAAGAAGCCACTCTGATATTCTGCAAAACAAGCCCCCAGGGCCATATCATCTGCTGACGAGACTTAGCTTACCACACACACCAAAAACTGGGCGTGCTAAAACATTTAGTGATGACTCCCTCATTTCAAGCAGCTTGATCATATGGCATGTTCTGAGTAAGGGTGGGGAAAAGAACTGCTCTGCAGCAGTCTAAAAACTGTGATTACAGTTTGTTTGAAATGAATTCTCAGTGTGCTACGCTGTGCAAAAAATTTGAGGTCATGCAGATGCGAAGACTCATATTTGTACGAGATTCGTTCCTGAGCATGACAACAACCTCAAACTTACAACCATAGAACTATCTTCGGCAACAAGAAGAAGTGCTGCAGCAGATGGTGAGGGCCTCACAGAGCCCTGATCTTAACTTCGTCTAGTCAGTGTGGGATTACATGAAGAGACAGAATCAACCGAGACAGCTTAAGCCCACAGAACTGTGGCAAGTTCTCAAAGATGGCTAGAACAAGCTTTCTGCCAAGTACCCTGTAAAACTGTCCACAAGTGTATCTACCACTCAACCACATAACCTCTTGTTTTAGGGGCAAAGGGCAGTCACACCAGATATTGATTTAATTGAGTTTTGTTTTCTGTTTCCTTCACTTTCTAATAACTTACCTGGGAAAAAAAGTATTAATGACTTTATTTTTTCAGGGTGTTCTGGCAACCTTTGGCTTTTGGCCTTGACCTTGTGCATAATCCTAAAATTTGTCTTCCACTGTGTAGTGGAAAGTCACTCTAAATATTGATTTAATTGAGTTTTGTTTTCTGTTTACTTCACTTTCTAATAAGTTAACTACAAAAAAAGTATTGATGACTTTATTTTTCAGGGGCTTCTGGCAACCTTTAGCTTTTGACTCTGACCTTGTACATAGTCCTAATATCTGTCTTCCACTGTGCAATTTGCCATGACTGCTGGTTAACAAACAAAAAGAATGGCTGCTATGATTTGCATTTGTACCTATTACTTTTATTTGTGCATCTAAAATACACAAAGTTTTGAGAGATTAAAGGTAACACAGACTTTAAATAGATATTAGTGGGTTCGGTGTGCCAGGTAATCCAAAAAACTCAACATATGGAAAATAGCCACATCCGATCAAAATGACCCACATCCAGTCTGAAGGAATGGACAGAATTTGAATCACATACTTCACACAAACCACATATCTATGCAAGCATGAATACAAAATGTATTAAGTGTATTTTAATGGAACTTTTGAACTTCAATGGCCGATTAAAGTTGCCTAAACTAAATACAAGCCTTTGTGACTGTGCATTAGCTCTGATCTAGTGAGGTCAATGTTGTGATGAGCTTTGATGTGACATGGTTAAATTATAAATGGGCCATAATTGGACATCACAGGGACTCAGCAGCTGTAAAACTATATATAGTGCATGAGCAACCACAGGCTGTTTTTTTTCTTGATGGAAGTAGAAAAGCTGATTAGACCTGGAAAAGCTTGTATTTGCCCTGGGGGAGCATTAAAAGAGGGAATGCATGTATTGTACACAACTTAAGAATTTAAAACTGTGATCACAAAGAACAATTTTCCAAGATGTGCCAATTAAGCAGCAAGGGAATGAAAGGTAGTCCAGCAGAGATATTATGTGAGAAAAATAAAGAGAAAAAGTGGCAAGACAAAAGAAGAAGCTGTTAGAGCTTGGAGAGTGTACTTGCTAAGCATTAATCTAAATTCCTAAAAACCAATACCACTTAATCCCCCCTATTGTAAGGAAGAAGTCTTCCTAACAACGCCTTTGGAAACAGTTCCTCTCAGAGATTGAAAACCATGTGTAATGCAATAATAACATTTGTCAGCCACTTGAACTCTTTTTTCAATTTTACTCTCGACCATTGCCACAACAGAGGAAGGTTTGTCATTGAGATTACTACAGATTTTCAGCTACCTTGAAAGGGAAGTCCCCACAAAATATTTTGTCACTGGAGTGGTTGAAATAATTTGGTCTAAATTGTCACTACTATATTGGATCCGAATACAGAAATTGCAATAAATCCCCTGACCAAATAGTGAAAACAATTCAACAAAAGGAAAATTACATAAATGTCACATTCTTACAGAACTATGCAAACATAAGCAACAATTTTCTTTTGTTTGCTAAAATACAATTAGCTCAGGATAACTAACAAATATATATACGTGATAATACAATAATGATTATAATACATTTTATTGTATTTCTTTCTATTTTGACTGTTGGTGATATATATATATATATATATATATATATATATATATATATATATATATATATATATATATATATATATATATATATATATATATATATATATATATATATATTTTTTTTTTTTTTTTTTTTTTTTTATTTTTTAACAGTAACGTGAAACTGGACGCCAAGAGCTTAAAACACATATAAAACACAAAACATGAGCGCTTCTCTACATTACAAAAAAAAAAAATCTGTGGGCTGTATTTGAAAACTGTCAAGGAATAACAAAATTATACCAGCAATTCAGTAAATAATAAATGAATGTATTAAGACACTACAATTACGCTCTCAGCTCTGTTACAGCATAGTAACCCTGACAGTGAACTATTATGAGTAACTTGCTGCATGTGTAGCGGTTGATTACACTATAAACTATTCTAGTTTACAAGTGCTTATTAATAATCTGGGCATTGTTTGGCCTCCTTGTGTTTCATTGGCAAGAGCTATAAGGGCATGGGACCAAATACCATCATTATGCCAGTTAAGCCTTCTCCCTGGGGGCAAAGGGGCTGTGAGGGACTTCTGGAGAAATTGAAACGCCAAAGGAGAGCCAGCTTAAGTCAATAACAGCAAGGTCACGGGCATAGTCACATCATGATTTAAACAATACAACTGAGGAAGAATTAGCCAGATGCAACTAAAAATAACTAGGGGCTAGTTCAGCACTACCAAACTAAAGGCAAACACAATGCAACCGGGCCCCTGAAGCCCAGAGCGCATGTGCCAGACTCTTCCCCACACAAACAAGTTCTACAGGACCCTTCCTTTGCTGCTTCTGTTGCTCGCCAACAATAGCAGCGAATAGCTTTGTGAGCCTGTCAGCCCTTTAAAAGCAGACCTTTGCCAGGTTTTCTGAGACTCAACCTGTTATCAGTGAGCCAACACGTATTGTTGTCTTTCATTGTCCTCCTCATCTCATTGTTATACAGGGTATGGTGGAGGGGGGACTGAATTCAATGAGGCTGACCTGATATATAAAAGTGACCTCTGTCCACCAGCACTATGAATATTGTATGCAGATGAGAATCAAAGAGTGAGAGAGAGGGCGATAGATTGCATGCAAACATGCCTGTGTGTGTGTGTTTGCACATGTGCAAGGAGCAGACACACATTTATTGCTTGCATGATAAATGACACAGTCACGTAGGGACGTGAAGACAGAGGGGATAACTGACACTGTCTATCCATTTGCATGTTATGTACGTATGTTTGGATGCCAGCTGCATAAGGATGAAAATAAGTATGGAATTGCAAGGATTCATATGGAGCATGGATGAATGGTGAGAGCCAGGACTGTCTGCCAGCATTCAGGGATGTGTACATCATCTCCGAGGCGTTGATGGGCCCTAATGCAGAATAAGGAGAGCCAATCAACTCCTATCTATCCACTCTGCCAGGGTGACACATTGTAGGGGTACTTCAAGGCCAGCGCACTGCCACATTCTGCTGACAAATCATTACATTAGACATGTCGACGGAGAAGGAAGATAATAAGATTGAGTTACAGAGTTTTAGATGCATTACGAACACCTCTTGCTTCCTTGATTCCTTCCGTTTTCACAATTTCTTTCATTTATCAATTCACGGCTTGATTGTCATCGCTGAATTTTGGACAGTTTTGCACTGTCTTATTTTTCTCCTGTAACAAGCACAACAAAACCAGTCTAAACAGAGCCTTTGTTTATGAGAGGTGTCCATCACTGGCCACAAACACAGGTGTGCTTTGTCAGGCAGCTTGGTGAAGTTTCACCTTTTTAAAGATGAAAGTGTTAATTACTGCTAATGAGTCACATAAACTGATAAATTACCAGTCATTGAGAGAAACGCTTGGATATCAAACCAACATAAGTGTCACATTTGTAATGGAAAACTGAAAAAAAGTACAAATAATGACAATAGGCTAATTAAATCCGTGTCAGCAAAGCCTTTTAAACTACTGAATAACAGCTACTAATAAAAGCACAACAACAGTTAAACAACAGCTGATCAAACATAATATATGTTCCATCTTGTATATACTGTACTGTCCAAAAGTTGTAGGCACCTCATAAATTTGCATCCATGATGCAGTACTATTAAGAGGGCATCTGATCAGCCACAAATATATGCCAGGAATAATGTGCTAATAAAAATAAGCGACTGACACAGGTTACATCCACAATATAACTGTGGCAAGTTCTCCAAGATGCTTAAAACAACCTGTGCAAGTGTACCAAGGACAACAAGAACTAGAAGAACAAATACTGAGTTGACTTTGGTTTCTTCTGTTCTTCTGCAAGTAAATACATAAATAAAAATTATTCATGACTTCACTTTTCATTCTATCTGCACTTTATTTTTAGTTTGCAGTGCTGTATGTATAGTATACCCTTTACTACAACAAGCTTCTTTCATTTTCTACCCCCCCCCCCGATCAATTCCATTATTTACCTTTATTACTGTAAATGTGCAAAATCACCCACTCTATGTAGCATTAGCAAGACGGTAAATGCATTGCCTTGTATTATTGCTATGCATACACATCTTCCTTCTCGGTACGTGTGTGCATCTGTCCATGTGGATAAATGGTGATTGGCGTGTGGCTGAAAGTGGGTGGTGTGGAGTGATTAATCAGCATAATGAGTGTAGATGAGCACTGTGCAGATGGAGCCCACACTCAGGACTGTGTCACCCAGCAGGAAGTCTCTTTGCTCTCCTTCAGTGCCGCTGTATAGCGTTAAATATAGCTATAACTGTATTTCTTGGGCATTTGTCGCTTGTGTCCGTGTTTAATTTGTGAGCTGCATGATCCTATTATATAATCATGTCACTCGTATTTCACCAGGACGGTTATCTAAGTATACAATTAGCAACATTTTCATATACATAAAAATTAGCAATGATAGCTTTGTGTCCCTCTCATACTAAATGACATTTTGAAATACTGTGTGGAGCAAAATACGCTTTCAGTCTAACGCAACATGGCATTTGACACACTGGTGGGATACAGTGCATATTTTGCCGATGTGTTCAAGCTGATATTGACAGAATGCAAGCAACTTTAGATCAACAAATTCACTGCTTTTGACTCAGACCCATGCATTCAGCAATTACTATATTGCTTATCAATAACATATATGTTGCTTCCATGTCTCCCACTCAAATTCTACTTGTATCTAAACCAAAAGTATGAAATAAAATGTACTATGATCAACCTTAAATGTGGCATGATCCGCAATTCAATAATGGGTAAAAATTCAAAAAAGAAATATGCCACAAGCACTCAAACATTTCTGAGAAACCTACATTTTTAGTGATTCAATTATAATTTCAAGCAATCCACTTCATATTAATAATCTTACATTATAAATTATTAGCATATCTGCAGTTGAATAATTATAACTATACATACAACTATGTGTGATGCTTCGAGTTTCATTTTGCTACACAAACAAGTACCATTGTAATTGTAAAAAAAAGACTAAAACAAATAATAATAGTAATCTAAATGGAGAAACCACTGTACATTAATAGAGAAGTAATTCTGACTAGTACAAAAATATACAAAAGAACAAGACAGACATTGTATGTTGGGAAGTAAATAAGCATTTTTTTGTTTAAGTGCTGTCTTCATTGTGCAGGCCCGGCTTTAGTCTGTCTTTAGAAGCATTATCTAACCAGCAGCCACACTCTTGCCAAATGTGTGCTCCTTCTGCACCGATAAGTTAACTCAGTTGGTCCTCTCGCCTCCCCCTGGACTTTGTGACATTAGCTTGGCTCCCAGATGCTTATGCTGACTCATACACTTGCTCTCATGAGCCTCGTTGAGCCTGCCTCTTTGTTAGCAGCCTCACTGTCCTGCTTCACATTTATTAAAGAGGGAGATGGAGGACGTAAACGTGACAATTGAAAGTCTGTCAAGGAGGATGACTAGCTGCTTGCCTGCGGAAACAGAAACATTTCTTTTTTCTGTGTGACTAACCCTGACCACCTGTCATATCAATAACATCGCTGATTCACATGCATTTTTTATAACTGTGAAGAAAAGGAACAAAGGTAGCAACAGCTGCCAGTATCTGAATACCTGCATCACTGAGGAAATCTGAGAGTAGATGCTGTAGCTTTTTCTTGTCTGTGTGCTTTTGTAAACATTTGGTCATTATTTGTTAATCACTGTCTTGCTCGGCGTCGGTTCATTGCCATGTCAGTGACTTTGAGAATACCTAACAGCTTTAAAAATGTGGACAAAGGGTTTCAAATATTAAAGTGATCACTAATTCAGCAGCCTACTGGCCAGCTTCACCTGTGTGGTTATAGTCGGTAGCGAAGCCACAGTTACTTTAATGGCAGCTGTTTGATGGAGTACTTCTTTTCTCTGTAACCCAAACTGACTACTGTGCACCAGTCTAACCATTTGCCGGCCACTGTGTGCAACAAGATTCTGGTGGGGATTGGCTGGGGACACAGCTGCCCTGCTGGCAGATATAGACTACTTTGCAACAGAAAGGCTGAAGATGGGAAAAGGTCAACACCTTAACTTCCTTTCTCCATCACAAAGCAGAGGGAGGTGATGTGCCATTTCATAATGTACACTCCGTGCTTTCTTCTAGATTACCAGCCAATTAAAGGTTATCAGAGCTCAAAATATAGCAGTGCAGGGCAGCTCCCTGGATACACCCCATCTAAATATATATTGCCTTTCCACTTGATACTAGCGTCTGTGTTTAAAGCAGTGGGAAGGAAGCTGCTGGATAACTGTTTGTTGATAAGCCATGTGGGAAAGGACATTTATATATATATATATATATATATATATATATATATATATATATATATATATATATATATATATATATATATATATATATATATATATATATATATATATATATATATATCAGTATAAATGTTTTCTTGTTTTTTTTTTCTCCTGGTACCTCTGGACTTTAAATCAGCACTTGAACAATGCCCACTGCTGGTCTGGGGGGAAAAAAGAGCAAATAACCCTGTTGGACACACTCATGCACATAACAGGGTGTATCACTACCAAGATTATATTGAAATCAAATCTTCTATTTGCAACTCACCCCTGAGGTCTATACCTCCTACTGCTGAAATAAAACAGTATCAAAAGACACCATGGCTGCTGTGGCCACAAAGAAAGCACAAGGAAATGTTAGTGCAGATGGAGTCTAACGCTGTCCAGTGATGCATTTTCACCTCAGATGCACTCGCCCTGTTTCCATTTAAGGCTTTCAGAGACAAGTAAAAATGAAATAAAATGTGAGCAAAAACAACTAGCATTTAGGAGGCTCATCAATCATGGTATAAGACAAAGACAAGAGGAAAGGAGGGTGGAGTTGAGGAGACTTTGCCAAGTCTTGTCCTTCATAATCCATTGTAAGAGGATGAATGGGGGTCTCTATGGTCCACATGAGAAAGGGAAGACTGACTGGTGCCAGAGACAGACCATAGCAGGTTTAAAATGGGGTCACTGAGCGCTCCACCAGACACTGGAATTTAAAAATTCTGTTTTCATGTGAGCACATAGGGAAATTATCTCTTCCGCTTTCCCTCACACACTCTTCACAAAGACTCAAGTTCACACAATCTTCAGTAAGTGTGCCTGTGTGTGTGTGTGTGTGTGTGTGTGTGTGTGTGTTCGTGTGCGTGTGTGTGAGGGCAAAAACTAACACATCAAACTGAAGATCAGTCTTACCTGGATGAGTGATTCGCTCAGTCTTTCCTCGTCTACCTCCAGCACAATGTCCCGGATCTCTTCATAAGGCAGGCGGAACGAGCCCAAGAAAATTGCTGTTGTGATGTAGAGAGAAGAGAGTCATTTCCTCTTCCTTTTTTTTATTACACTGCAGGGTTCAAAGAGACATTTCAGCACTCATCGTTCCTCAGACAAAATGACCACAGACCTAACTTGCCACTTGGAAAAACAAGTACACATTCTGCCCCTGTACAGATAGTTTGTGTCACCCTGAAAAAAAAAAAGAAAAAAATGGAAGGGAAAATATCTAGATTTACCAGCAACAATGAAAGGAAGGTGTCAAGTAATACAATTGGTCATAAAAGGTAAACCATACAGAATCACAGTAACATTACAAAAAAAAATATATATTTATATATATATATATATATATAATGTGTTATTATGTTATCAGGTGTAGCAGTGACGCCATCATCTGGAAAGGCTACATGATTTTGTTTTGGTGGACACAAAGGAATACACTGAATTTGCCTCAGGGGGAAGCCGAGTGGGTGTTTCTCTCTCCAGGTGGGTGGCTGCAGTGGAAATTGGAGCTGATGGTGTATCCAGGTGGAAGTCACAGGTGGAGGTTTGATAATGAGTTGGAGGAGAGTCGCTCAACAGCTGCTATACTACCGAAGCAGTGGGATCTGATGTCTGTATTTGACATGCAACAAACAGAGAGGCAGTGTATCCGCTTTTTTTTTCTTCAGAGACTATCACTACATATTACACAGACTAGTTACTGCGTGTACTTACTAAATAGCCATAATACAACAAATCATTAGTACTGCTTCAATGCGAGGTAAAGTATAGCAGGTTCATCCAGTTTTAAATGTGGTGTCAGTCACTTAGCACTACAAAAATGTAGAAATCCTTACTCAGCCGGTAATCTAGATTTATAAGAAATAACTTCTTATTTATTCTCTCGTTTTCTTATTTATTTCATTCACTGCACTACCGTACCAGTATTTATAACTTATTTTGTTTTATCTCAGGTGTTTTTAATTGTGTGTGTTTTTATTGCTGACCCTGCATGGTCATTTCGTTCTGCAGCACATCTCTGATGTCATCTGCCGGAATGACAATAAAGCAATCTGAAATCTGAACCTGAAATTAGAATTTTAAAGTTTTAGTCCTAACCACACCTCTTTATCCGATGTGAGCCCCTGCCTGACATACTAGTTAGGAGAAACTCAAGTCACATATGCAGTATAAACTTATAATTATGATTTTCTATTTCACAATTATGACTGTGTATATCAGAATGATGACATACCATTTTTTCAGTGTGATTTATGCGATAACAGTGACTTAGAATTACATACTAATCTAAACAATTCTCATAAATATAACTTAAATCCTCAAAATAACAGAATGTTATGGTCATAATTATATATTATTGAAGTATGTCATAATTATGAAACACTTCCTCATACGATGTCATTATTAAGAGATATGTTTTGACAGACATCCATATATTATGGCTGAAAATATTTCAATTTCATTTCTGAGAAATTGTGTTTCTGTTGCTTTAATATGTCTAACGGCACCAAATGCTACAGTAACCATGAGCCTGATCCCCCCGAGGAAGGATTCATAGCCTGAGGACCACCGTCAGACTACCACCCCACATCTAGCAGCCACGGAGGAGCCTTTAAATCCAGCTCTACCCAACACCTCAGGGACTTTGCCATGGACACGTGGGTCACAGGGGAAGAGCGAACCGTCTAGGAGGGAGCTGTGTGGCGTGTTGGGCTGTAGGTGAGCACAGTTTCCCAGCATGCTCTGAGACAATGTGTATGTGGACACGGGCTTAAGAGAATTGTGCTCTAAGTCGCAAGAGATGTTGACTGTTCTTCACTCTGCTTCTACAACGTTCTTAGTGCTTACAGGTGTCGTGGAAGTAGGTTTTCTGCACCATGACTGAGGCTTGGTCATATACTGTTAATATTATTTTGTTAATTCCGTTATTTGTTTTGATTTTTTAATTTACAGAACATTTTCACATGCTATAACTCAATCTATCAAGTGGAGAAACTAGGCACATTCATAGACATGAAAAAAATATTTTCAGATAAATCAACTTGGGATTTAGTGCAATGAAATTCAGAATAATACAAATTTAATAACTGTACAAAGCATCAGATATTAATAAATAGTTTAAGTTACATAAACTTGCCATTTGGTGTATTGATCTTCATACAACATTTCTAGTCCCTCCATCGTTTAAATTAAAGTAATACACATGATTTATTTTTAGCAAGGCAGCTTATCTTGCCTTAAAGTGTGACATTATCAAAACTGAAGTGCATTTCAATGGGACATGCCTTGTTTACCGTCTAAATGCTCTGTGTTTCTTAGTGTCTCTTTAAAAGCCATATGCTGGGTTGTCTTGAGGGAGGGCTGTCAAAAGTAATACTGAGATATTGTATGTTACAAAGTAAAGTAGATGAAGATGAGAATGCAGATGAAGAGTGACAGGCAGAAAATCCAACTTTCGGGGTTGCCTGGCAGTTTTATACCTCACCGTATGCTCTGTGTCAGTGCAGGGTGCCATTAGCTTGCACCTGTTTGGTTACCTCACTGTGCCAAAATGGGCAAAAGTGGTGTAGGTGGAGATTTGTTCATGCAGATTCTGCAGCACAATGCAATTTTGGAGCACACTCTAGCAAAAAAAAAAAATAAATAAATAAAAATGCACCTGCACATCCACCCACAAGGATCAGACCTAAGATGTTGTTTAGGTGCGCTGAGCTTTCTTTGTGGCTTTAGTTTGTGGACAAAAGGACAGTGCACAGTAGTGATATTTACCAACACTGAAAACAAAATCAAAAATAGACTTCATAACTGTCAGCTAACTTTTGGCTCCCATCTGTACTATTGCTACCTGTTAGCCCAACAGGAAAAATTGTATCGTGTTTTATTTCTTTGGCTGTTTCTATATTTGATGATTGTGATGTGAAAGACAGTCTCTTTTACAAACAGAGGCCATTCTGCACACAAGCTCTGTGACACAGCAGCTCTCCACAACCGCAGCTTATAAATGTCTGTCAAGTTAAGGTTGAGTCGTATTCCTAATAAATTTATTATGGAAATCAATAAAATAATATATTTAATTACTGTTTAAATAGATTGTTGCAAGTGTCCTTGGAAATCTGCTGTTTATGTTTAGCTAGCTAATAGTGTAAACTTTTATAAAGTGTCTTGCTATCACATTCAAACAGATTTCTAAAACAGAGCATATATTCGACAACATATTTGAAGCACATTTCTGTAAAATTTTATATCAAGAAAATATGTCTGCTTGGTTTATACTGGCGAATAGTCTCAGAGATTTAAATATATGACAGCTCTTGGCAAGTTAGCATTTAGGGGGCATGCTTCTGCCCAAATCCCTCATGAATTGTGATTTTGTTTTTAAAAAAAAATGTTAAAGTGCTCAATATGTTTTACTCAAAAGTTGCAGAAAAATAAATGCTCAAGATAAACTATATGATGTTTGAGACCTCGGAAAATTCCACAATCATTTTCTTCTCGATTAGAATTGTTCTAGATTTCAGCACAATACACTGTAATTAACCTGTACAACTTAAAATAAACTGTAATTAAGTACAGGACTCATGTCTCTTCTATTGTGGTCCATAATCTGCTCTTTTGAAACAGACATGTCGTTGCTTATCCCCAAAGAAAGATCATAACTACAATTCATACTCTTTAATCCCTAAATATCTTTCTCTCTCAAGTCAGCAATTGTAATTTGCTTTATTTTAGAATTAGCCACAAGTCATCCGCCCACCTGCAGCTCACTGAGAGTGCTGGCCGAAGGTGTGCACAAGCAGACTGATTAGACACAATTCATCAGACAGCGGTATGCATAATCTTTATACCAGAATACATAATGTGGCGCTGACATCACAATCACTCATGTTATCTCACTTCCCATCCCAGTCGCTGAACCTTCAATACTACCACACATCAAAATTGAGAACAGAGCTTAGGGGGTTCAGCGGCAGGCAGTGAATATGATCTATGATGCTGTGGTACGTGTCAAGGCGACTCAGGAGAGCTGTGCAGCTTTGTACGACCACATGCCTCCCACCCATTGCTATTCTGAAGGTGACGTTTTCTACACTTGTTTTTGCTTCCTGCCAAATTCAAAGCCCATCTGCGGATTTTGCAATCAAAGATGCCAGTGACACCTACCAACATTGCCACAACCCATACATAAGTGCAATGACATGTGCAATGGCGCATTTGCAAATGCACACACAAACACACAGGCAAATGCATGCACACAGATACAGAAACCCACATGTTTCGATGTGTCATCCTTATGTTCATACCACATGCCCCTTACTGACATCAGACCCCAATATTTCACCCTGTAAATGCATTCATCTGGCCTCTGCTTTGAAATATGCCACCATTTGCTTCCAGTTCTCACTCTGTATAAAGGAATTTATCCACCCATGTTCCCCGCAGTCTACAATATACCTCTGTATACAGAGGAACGTTGACAAAGACATGTAAACAAACAGGTGGAGTAAGAAGGGTGACCTGTAATCTTTGCATTTGACATGTATATTTCATGAGGTGCTATTATCTACACTGTTTCTCTGAGGTACGGTAAATCCCAAAGAGCTGGGTAAACAACAAGATGTGCTCTACCCATCAATCATAACAAGACATCCAGCAGTCACCGATTTCTTTCTATGATCATTTCATACACACCCGCACATACGCACATTTTGAGCAGGAGGATTTTTACGTAACTTGAAATGATGCCCAACCAAAACGCCTTTTGATCAGCTACACCAAAATAAAAGGAAGCTTGGTGGGGGAGGTAAATACACCATTATTAACTTAGCATTTAGTCCACTTACTGTAGGCTCCAAGAGATTTAAAACACCCACTTGTAGCTTTAGTAGCTTCAGTTTTGATAGGAAGTTTCTTTACATGTAATTACAGACAAGGACACAAGATTCGTGTGGAAAATGCGAAAATGCAGCCAAAAACCATCAAACTGCCCTGCAGGGCTCAGTTTAGTGTGTCCATATTGAAAGTTGTCTCCTGTTCAAAAGCAGCTTCATGGGTGTATGAAATTGTTGAAAGGAGAATCGATACTTACTGACATAAAAGGATGGTTAGAAATAACATTGTACTTCATGAACTAATTGGGATAAACATGTGGTTAGTGGCTGTAAAAGGTCTTTAAATACATAACTGCATCTACTTACAAAGGTTCTGTGCTGTCTTGGCATCCAAGATACGGAGCTCTTTTGCCTTTTTCTTGAATTGTGGCATTCTGTCGTCAGTCTCATCCTTCAAATCTTTTCTAACTGCAAGAAAAAAAAAACATGTTTTCAGAAGTACTTAAGACATTTAGGAAATTATATGCAACGTAACAACAGTGTAGAGCATAATATTTAATCAAAATGTTGACACTGACTGCTTTTAGCACTGTATAAAAGCAAGAATTAAATGACATTCAAAAATCTTTTTTTTTTTTACATTTCCCATAACAAAGCACAATAATTAATTTACATACATTAGAATGCAGATCTATTTATGCATATTAAAAAAAGTAAGCTAACAGGCCAAGATGCCAACAGATGGTATAAACCAATTAAAAACCATAGTTTCAATACCAGAAAAGTTTAGCATTTGATTCTATATCACTTTTCTCTTAATAAAAAACAAAAACAAGCTATTACTGCAGAAGTATTTGGCAGAAAATGTCTACTTTGTGATGTATTCTAGATTAAGTGCAATCAGTTGAAATAGAATAATGCAAAACAGGGCAGCCATCCCATGTGATTGAATATTATGCCACAGTTGTGATATAGCATGAAGTTGATGATAGGTGCTTCTGATTGATGCTAGTTCCATGTAACATAATGTGCAATATCT
The DNA here is from genome assembly GCF_022539595.1 of Amphiprion ocellaris. Classification (NCBI taxonomy): domain Eukaryota; kingdom Metazoa; phylum Chordata; class Actinopteri; family Pomacentridae; genus Amphiprion; species Amphiprion ocellaris. The sequence continues at coordinate 12,869,711 of NC_072778.1, read as the reverse complement.
TCACCTTTAGTATCAGATGGAAGTCTTAGGAAGAACTTCCCTCTCTTAATTTTTTTTGCATCCCAACACTTTTGTCATTGTGACAATGGGTAGATGGTTGATAAGCACAGTTCACTCCCTTAGGCCATGCCTGTCAACTTCCTAGAGCCAAGGAGATAATTGCGTTTACCCCTGCAAATCCCAGAAAATGGCATTAAGTCTGGGCCTGAACATGACAGACAAACTGGTTCAACAACGAAGAGACCTTATGTTTCCATAATTGAGACATTATTGAGTCTGCACATTGGGGAAAGGGCACATGACAACATGAATTTCTCTTTATTTATACTGTAATAACATCAAGTTAAAAACACACATATCCATGTAAAGACCAAAGGGTCAACATTTTCAAAATGGAATTGCAGTACTGAGGAGAGAGCGGAGTTTTTCACAATAAAGAAGCAGTAATGTGAGAAACAAGATTCCTTAGACCCTTCCCTCTCCTCCCGATGGTTTATGAGAGGCAGCACACTTTGTTGCTAATCATCACAACTGCTCTGTTTAAGCCCAAGGTGGGAATCTCCCAGGAAATCTAGAACAAACAATCTGCTCCCTTAGTGCTGGCTTGCATATTTGAAGAAAGAATCAAAGAGGCAACATCTCCTGGGCAGCCAGAAGAAGCGATGCTGAAGGCAACTCTTGTGCTTGCTGTCAACACATGACATCAGGGATGCAGTTGTTTATTGTATTAAATACTGGTGAAATGGTGTAAGTATATACTAATGTTACACTAAGTATGATGGTTTGATTTTCTCTCAGAGTAACAGGATGCTCCTTTAGGAGCTTACAGATTTTAACTTTAAGTCCACTTGGAATGTAATACGCGTCAGGCTGTATCACCTTTATACTGATATCAGAGGTCAGACATGCAAAACAGCTTTTGGCCTGAACACTGTTTTACTAACAGAACTCAGGACTTGAGAACTCACAAAGGTTTGTAGGCAGAAGTTGCTGGCCAATTCATTATTTAGTGAGGCTGTTTTCACAAGGCACAGCACTTGGATTAGTAGCTGTGATAATCTCCATACCATAACAGAGAAACCCTACATACTTGGTTTGTGTCACCAGTGTTTTGGTTCAGTCCTTGTTGAGAAAGTGACTTTATGAGTATGGATTCACTAAAGGAAACAGAATTTTGAGACAATCTATCTAGTATAGTCAATTTCCACGTACAGTGAAAGCTAGTTGTACAAAACAGTATAGATTTATTTGGTGAGTCAATGCTGGTGAAGAGGAGTAAAACTAGTGAAAGACTGACCGCAAATAGATCTTTGTCTGCTGACTGTTGGAATGGCAATGTGTTTATCTGCTGTCCAAAAAAAAAGGAAAAAAATGGGAACCTTATTTCAGGGTTTGGGCTTTGTGATGCTTTTGATTTTACAAGACAGCCAAATACATTATTCTTTTATGGGGTGTCAGTGATTATTCATCAGAATTCCTCCAAACCCACCAAATAAGACAGACAGACAAAATAAATGTTAATCGCTTCATAAATAAATCCAATGACAACAATATTACATCCACAATATCCTGACTCACACACTCGGAGTCATTAAACAGCGAGGCCCACGCAGTCATGCTGAATTTCATATGTGGCAAAAGGCTGGGACAAAGAAACTAAGAGAGCCAGCAAAAATTAAAAAAAAAAAACAAAAACCAAGGAGTAAGAAATGATCTCCCTCCGAGAACAGCCCAGAGACAGAGAGCAAATTAAATTGGGGGGGGGGGTGTTTTGGCTGCTTTTGGTTCCAAATTGTTCTCTTACACCTCCACTATCTATTTTTCTCTCACCTTGGTACCGTACACTCTCAGCAGGGTGCTCTCAGCCTTTTGGTCAATGCCTTAGCTGTCTGCGCCCTTGCCCCCAGGGCCCCATGCTATATCAAATTAAACAGAAAAACACTGCCTTTAATAAGCAGAAACAGCCACAATTCCTTCTGATACCATCCTATACAGCTCCGAGCTCCCCCGTTGGGCACTGAGTAGTGGCATCAGTAGGCTGATTTCTGCACAAGTACTTGCTGGCTGACTCAATTATGCCACATGTCACATGTTTCCTCTGAGCACTGCATGTGGACTGATGGGCCCTGGAGGGCTTGCACACATTCAAGCTGCCACACTTGTCGGAGTCCCAAGTGTGTAGAGAGGATGACTATAGGTGGCATATAACCAGATGGCTGGTCACAACAATAAAGCTAGTTTTATAAATGAATCCAAAACACAGGAGTTTTCCAGTAGTTACTAAAAATCCCACCCTCAACATGACTTGAAACTTAAGTTGAGTAAAATTTTTTGCAAAAGTTTTTTTTGTTTATCTTTTGACCACAATGGCACTTTGGGTATGTATGTTCATCTAATTGTTTTTCTGCCAAGAAAGCTTAACCTGTCCAACAGCGTAGGTCCATAACAGCTGATCAAAGTCCTTGCCAATATTTAAACGTGTTTTACTAGTTGCCCAGTGGCTAAAATGTAATACTCGGACAACAATACCATCCCTCATGCACAGAGTTATATTTGTTAATGGAATCTCTTCAGAAATCATGCAGTAAAGAGCCATTTGTGATGGGAGAAATGTGGGAGGGGTTTTTTTGGCAGCTCACTAGTTTCCTTGAAGCTATTCTGTACAATGGAGTACTATCACGTACATGCATTATTTCTGTATCAGGCTGTCAGATGAAACCACAGTGAGCAAAATCATAGTTACAAGGTAACGCACGCAGCACAGTCATTTATTAATTGTCGTTGGTTGGAATTAGGTGAGAAGCTGGGATAGAAATGCGTTTTTAATCCAGATCAACTCAGTCCATGAAAGGCTGGAGAGAGAGAAAAAAAATCTGCTGAAATATGAACAATCCCCACTGTATTATGTAGAGCTCAACTTTCACAGCTGATGCTTGGGCCAGATGGTTCTCAAAGGGATATAATAGGGTCAGATGATTTTGACATGATATGTGCTATGCAAGTTTGAGAAGAGAACTGTAGCAATGAATTAAAAATAGTTAGTATTTCACATTGATTTGTTGTAACATATTAACTTACACGGGTGAAAACTTTGAGAAGCATGTCAACAGAGGAGGCGTTTCAAAACCATGTTTAAACAAAACACATGAAACGTTCACTGAAGCCAACATAACCACATGAAGAGAGGCCTCTGGTGGCTGTAATTGTTGCACATTACATTAACTGAGGAGGAGTTAAAGCTTGCTCCATGCCAAAAGGAGTCACCAAATTGATAGAGGTTTCAATGGAAAAATACATGAATGTTTGAGCAAAAAAGCAGATTTGGCTTATTAAGGATGACTTGGCATTCATGTTAAGCCTTCTCTGTGGGCCTTGGACTGAGGTATCCCCATGGGAAGCTCTGTGATAACAAGAGTTCTCCAACACTTGGACATGCAGTCTGTTTGCTGGCCCAGACTCACTATCCTGGTCGCCTTCCATGCGATATCTCCCTCAAGACGTCAGTAAAACCCAGGGCATTACAAAGCTAAACACTACCACATGTTCACTTCCGGACACAGACCATCCGGCTGAGCCTCGCCACCAGACACCAGAAAATGAGCGGGCCTTGAAAGGAAATAACAGAAAACTGCAGATGACAGGTCTTCAACAAACATATTTAAAGGCAAAGGAACACAGAGTGGAACAGACAATGTGGAGTCTGGTCCTCTACAAGGCAATTTATTCCTTCAAATGTGCAATCTGCCTGCAAACATGTGCCCCGTCCTCCATCTCAGGGACTCACACTGAGGACTGAGCAACTGGAGAGCTGCCAGCCTATCTCAAGGAGATGGATTCTGAGGAAGAGCCCCTGGCCTCAGCCATAGAAATACAATTCTGCAGGAGCATTTTGTTTGTTTGTGTGTGTGTATGTGTGTGTGTGTGTGTGTGTATAGTCCGCTGTACTGGAGAAGAAAAGATTTTTAAGTTAAAATAGAAGAAAATTATGTAGAGAGATAATAGCGAACACTGTCAAGATTTCAATGCACCAATTGACCCATGAAATCTAGCAGTGCCTTATTTCTCCTATCCACTAAGGCTAAACAGAGGTCTTGGTCTGCTGTGTGGACACATACCTTTCGCCACTCCTCCCACTGGCTTGGATTTTAAAAGCATGCTCCCACTGAGAAAAAGCCAACCCTCCCCTTTTGACTCAAAGACTTGAAATATATATATATATATATATTTACTTTCAGCTTGGGAAACGAGCATTGCTACAAGAGAATACCAAAAATCTATAAATCTACAACTTCATCCTGCCATTAATACTTGGTATTTGAGTGGATATATATATATATATTTTTTCAGAACAAATAGATCCCTCCATGTGAAATGAGTAAGTATCTCTCTTGGCAACAAGAGCACAATTTCAAGATCTTGTTTTTTTTTTTTTTTTCCCTCTCTTTGCCAGGTTCTAACCTTGACATAGAAAAAAAAAATGTTGGAGAGGATTTTTTAGAAACACTCCTCAGCTCAAGGTGAACCATAAGAATGGAGCTGCGGTTGGGGTGGGGTGGAGGAGAGAGAGATGGAGCTCTCAACCATGCAATCATCATCATGCCTAATGATAACAGGGAGTGGGGGAAGTGGCTGATAATGATAATGATGATGGAAACCGTGGATAGTGTGTTAAGTGTGAGCAGGCGTGTGTGTCAAAACACACTTCAAGGAAAATATGTGTGCACCAGTTCAACCAGGTATGACCATGCGTGTTTTGAAGCTAACTAGTTGTCTGGAGTTATCCCGTCTGAAAGCATCTGGTTCTGGTTATCCAAGCTCTCGAAATAAAAGGTGTGTGTATAAGAGGGAGGAAAAGTCCCGCAGAGTCACACTCTGACCTGTGGCCAGTAATGTTTTCAGTATGCAGGGAGAGGCTCAGCCCACGGTGGAAGGTACACAGCTGGGCCTGGAGCAGAGCCCAGTGAGAAAAACGCCTCCTCTTCTAATTGAGACAACACAGATCTCCCTTAGTGACCCCGTGATTCTATTCCAAGAGGAAAGGGGGAGGAAATTCCTGCAAAGGCTTAACTTTCTCTACAGAAATGTTGGGCTTCTGTCAAAAGTGCAGAACCAAAGCAGCAGTATCAGGATCATCATGATCATACATGGCGTGTTTAACTTGTAGTTTATGATTCTGATTAAAAATAATTTCTTGGGTCAATTTCAGATTAAAAATTAATATAAATCCAGAGAAATGTAGTGTTGGTGAGATTTAATGTCAGACCCAGACTGGAAGTATTCACACTTCTGCACAGTTAGCAGATTATCTAATACACTAAGGGTTGTATTTAGGAGGGGAGGAGCAATGATGGTGCAGTATCAACTAGATCACAAATGTTCTTTTGCACCAACGCAGAACAAATTTGTTTGAAACAAACAGTAAAAAATGAACTTTAAAGTAAAATCCACAACAAGGCAGAGAAAATAAGCAAATCCTTCAAATCAATAACTCTGAGCGCTGTCAATGACCTGGGGCTTCATACAGCCTTTTAACAAGTACATTTAATCTGCCCACATCTACACATGACTGTTGTTCTCTCTCCCAGAGGCAGGGAGTGTGGGAAGGCTCCAACCCTGCCTCTTAAATTGGTCATGGAGACATGCTCCTGGGGGCAACGAATGGATTGAGCTTGACAGCCAATCAGTTCTAGGAAACCATTCTCTGGTTGTGCCAAAGCAGCTCATTGTGACCCAATGCGCTTGAGCGCTGGTGGGAAGGCACAAGCTGATGGTCCAATCGGCTGCACCTGGCGTCCATTAAGACCCCGCCATGCAGTCCGGCCTTAAGCATTCAGGAGACAACGCAGAAGCTGGACTTATGTCGCTATGAGGGGATGAAGAACAGAGATTTGAGGCTAAGGCGGTTCCTTGGACAACTGGCAGGATTACTGATGTCCCCGTGGTCTCTATTACCTCTCCCTGTACCATGATGCACAGGACGGAGCCCTGACAGACACTCCCAAGTATACTTAAAGAGCCTGACACAGTTGGAGGCTTTAAGATGTGCACCTGTATCGCTGGTCACCTTTAAAGGGGATGCTGGGAAAGATGTTGGTGGTGTGTCTCACAAGGAGGAGCATACGAATATGTATGTCAGTTTTACTCCTGTGCTTTTATAGAGACCTGTCTAACCTAATTCAGTGCCTGAAAACCAGAAGCAGCAGGGGAAAAAAGCAGTCAAACCTTTAAACAAGTTATGCATTCATGTTCACATGTTGCATTTAAGCCCAAAAAATATCGAAAAAAAAAAAAAGAAAACACAATGGACCAATCACTCTAATGAAGATAAAAAAAATGATACTGATCTTCTTATCCAAGCAGTCCTATATTTCAAAATGTTGAAACCCTCCTTTAAATCTTGTGACAATGACTAATTGTGCTCTGAACAGTTTTTTTCCCCTTCAACACACAGTTAAAATAGGACAAAACATGTTCTGGATGTCATTTATACTGTCTGCTACAGAAAAAATTGCTGGGGTTTTGTGTGGTGCAGTGACTGTCCTACTTTTGAGTGTATTCGACAGGGTTGCATTTTGTACATTTGTCAGCTGACAGAACATAATCTGCCCTCTCTTTCTTTTATAGAGCACTGTTATTCTTTACCCTTTCTCTCTCTTTCACGAGTACCCAGTTACTCTCTTTTTGATTGCTTGTTCATTATTTCAGGATGAAAATAGGATGCTCAACAAGCAAGAAAAAATGTTTTCTCCTCATTTGCATTCTGTCTTAGGGCGTTTAGCATCATTATTGTTTGTTCACTATAATTTTTACTGCATTTGCAAGTGCCTTGGCTTAGGTCGAGACACTATGATCTTACACATATATTTATACATATATATTTTTTCTTTTCTTAATTCTTGGATCACAATTTAACCCCTGTAAAGTCTGGCCATCTGGCTACATAATGATAATGATGGATGGGCCTGTGCAACTTTCAGCCATGACGGCCACTAGTAGAAAGGACTTTTAAAAAAAAGTTGGTAGTAGTAACTGTACATTTGGGTTAGGCATTTAGTTTCAATGTAGCCAGCACTGCTTTCAATCCAACATGCAGGTGTCTCTAAGCAAAAACTTAAGGAGTGTGGTGCGTGAAAGGTTGTCAAACAAGGAAAAGACGTTCATGCTTATATTTTATTTTTAAGAAATGTGCTCAAGTATTATCTCTTCTTCTCGTGAAGGTTAACCGATAGGTTGATCCAATTTGTCTACTCAGGCGTGAAAGGACTTAAGAAATACTTCACATTTCTTTGCTGGAAAATGTCAAGGTTTGCTGAGAGATGAGGACAAGAGGAGGAGGAAATGACTTTTTCTCCTGCTGGCAGCTTGACTACATGCTTGTTAGCAGCAATAGGTTTATCCTTGGCAATCAACACGAGGGTAGACATATAGAGTATAATTGTAAGTCTCCAATTACATAAAAGACAGCTGGTGTTCTGTCTGCCAATAAAATACATGCATTGCCCCTTTCATACATGCACAAGTACACATGCACACCCACACACTCACACCCACACACACACACACACACACACACACACACACACACACACACACACACACACACACACACACACACACACACACACACACACACACACACACACACACACACACACACACACACACACACACACACATAATGTAAGTGGCCCTGCAATGTGAATGAAGCTATAAAAGCCTCCATCATGTCACCTTCTCATGACTATTCTTCACACAGCTGCAGAGAAGCATGCTCTGGTGACATGAAGGTGTCACAGCAGACATGCCCTGATTAAAGATGCACCATGCAGCACCTGGGGATGAAGTTAAAGCAAGGCAAGGAGAATATGAGCGTAAAGAGAAGCACTCAGTCGTGAACTGCATTTAATTCCCGAAGCCACAGTAGCTGTTGAGCTCCTCACCTGCCTCCATGTTTACAAGGAGTATTTCTCTTTCTCTCGCCGTCCCATTTAGTATGTGCTGCTTTTTGAGATGCATAATGGCTGTTTTTCACCCCTCTGATGATATCAAGTAGCCTCTTAATTGCGAACAGCATGGCCACCATTTTGGCACGATGCCCTCAAGCTACAGTCAACCGCTATTTGCATGTGAACATTTTACGTGACAGCAAGCACTTTAACAACACTTTAATATAGAATGATAGGAACCTAACAACTCTTAAACTGGGACAAGTTGTGTTTTTAAAACATACTATTACAAAATGTTGGGTACAGTCTGACAGTAACCTATTTATACACAAATTAATGTTGCTTTTCAATGGCAGAGTGATGACCAGTGTTGACTACTGATATGTTCAAACAGTGCAGTGGTCAGGGACATTAAAGATGTGACACACTTCAGAGAATTGCTGCTCTGAGTACTGAGAAAGCTTGTAGATAAATTACACATATACAGGTAAAAATGGAAACCTTTCATGCTCAATGGACATTTCCTCTTTCATAATTTTGTGACATGAAAAGCAGGTAACCTGAATTACTTTAAAGTTGCCTTACTGGAGCGCAACCCTTGACACTACATGCTGCAGTGCTGAGTGAAATAGTCATAATATCTGCCCTTTGCTTGAATAGCAAGAATAAAAACAAGGCTTCATAAGTAATAATGATAGACTAGTGCCAAGGGATAAGGTAGGAGTTCAAAACCCTGAATGCAGAGCTGGCTTTTGTCTGTGACACTGCACCAGTAGCAGCACTGCAACTGGATTTTTGACTTTGATGCAGTGATATGAATTTGGATGTAAAACTACACAGCTTAATATGTATACATTCAAAACAGGTAAAAATAACAATATTTTACAGATATTTTCTGTTATTTGAAAGAAAAGTTATGTATAGTAAAGACCAATGAATACTTGTAACTGTTATGTTATTCATTTACCCTGTATTGTTAAATAGTAATGATGAGTAGAAATCATGAAAAAGTGTCTATTTCCATTGTGTCTGTAAAGAAAAGGCCATATCTGTCCATAATGTCCACATCAAAAATCTACAGTTTGTTAAATCGCTATTTATGTGCAACAGGTGACCGTAAAACGAAACTGTTTCACCGTATTAAAATCTGCTAAAAAAATGCCATTATGATTATTTATTTTTACTATTTTTCTTTTTTGCTGTTTTTCTTTGACCATTTTTATAGTTACAGTATTCAACCATTTCTATTTATTTTTTGGCAATCTTGATACAGATTTTTACTTCTTTTATTTATTTGTGTAAATTTACTTGTGGTTTTATTTGTTGCGCTAACATTAAAACATTGTTTCAACATTACAATTATGATCTGCATTTCTTGACTGAAAAAAGTCGTTACATCAAACTTAAGCCAGGTAAATTCAAAATAAACCCTTTTTCCTACTGGTCTTTATTAAAAATGTGTTCGTAAAAATAATCAGTTGTAACTGAGTGATGTAAAGGAGTCTGTTGTAGTAAATAGTTCAGCTGTACTGCCTGGCCTTAGGTAGAACATATATTTACAGAGGCTGCTGTGGCGTATAGATCAAAAGGAAGTGCTTATGCTTCTGCTGCTTTAAGCCTTTCAATGGGTTGTGCTCGACCAAGAGAAACTACATGAGGCCAAATGCATGTTGAAGGGCTTAAGATGATCTCTGGAATGTGTGTTCTAGCTCTAGTTTTTTTTTTTTTGTTTGTTTGTTTTTTTGGCATGGTCAGTCTACTCCACTGTAATCTCAAACTCTCTGAGACATGCACGCACGCACACACACTAGCCTTGATCTCGACACAAGCCCATCTGACTTCCTGGTACAACTTCTGTAGCAGACTAGAACAGCCTCTATAAATAAAAATGTACACAATACATATACAGTATGTGCACAAATCCACATACGAATACACACTAAGTGCACATAACAAGCCAAAACTGGAATACACAAAAGAATAACAAAAGATCAATGCGAATTCTCAAAGTGCCCCACTCCCAATTGCGGTTTCATCCCTAATAGCCATAAACAACAGATAAACACAGGTTGTGCTAGCACCAGATGTTTATCTTCAGCCAAGTGCCAGTTGTCAGGTGGATTTTATGGATGTTCCCATTTCCCTCTGACATATTAAAGCGTAAGTGCACACATGTTAAAGTAAAATTGTCGAATCCTGCCAAGACATATTGTACAAGAGAAAAAAACAAATAATGGCATTTCTCCAGCTGCCTGGAAGACAGAACTGGGTTGAAATGTAAGAAATGGTGGAAAGAACATGTTCATAAAGAAAATACACTAATATCCACAGTATGTTTAATCCACAGTGCACTTTTTAAAAGTTTGATACCCAACAAAAAATGTTGACATGCATTTCAGAACACAATATCAAACTTCCTCACACATTACTGTCTAACAAGGGAAAGCTACCACACAGTTCCACATTCAAAACTGCACAGTGCTCCACTGTTACCTCTAAATAAATATTTATACATTTGACATGCTTTTAAAATACCTCTCTTGTGAAATCACACTAGACAACATGCTGTCATTATCGCTCTATAAGGGAAAGGGGTGGGGTGTGTGTGTGTGTGTGTGTGTGTGTGTGTGTGTGTGTGTGTGTGTGTGTGTGTGTGTGTGTGTGTGGTGCTTTGACATGTAAGTACATCACTTAAGCAATTTGGTGCTTTGAATGGTTATTGCTTTCCTTCTGTTAAGCACCAGCCTCTGAACTGATGGGCTCCACCTGAGAAATGTGTTCATGTGAATCAAAATGTACTATAGCAAAACATGTGCTAACGAGTACTTCATGTTGCCGGGTTGTATGGTTTACATTAGCGTGCTCCGTGCCCTGACACATTCACTTAAAACCCAATGTAGAAAAAAAACATGACAGGATTTAGAGCCATTTCTGAAGTCAAGCAGACAAAAGGATATGCACTCTAAGAACTTGAAAATGCCATTGATCCATGATGATAATCACAAATGATTACATTCTTGTTCCTTCCTCCCTTCTCTCCTTCCAACCATATCTTCACTAGATTCACACTGATCCTTGCAGCAGTGCTGAGACTGGAGAGGAGGAGAGGTTCACACATCCAACAGCACAGGGTAAGCCTCCTATTGGAGAAGGTGGAAGTAAAGGGATGGAATCATCTTGAAAGGGATTTTCACTAGGCTCCTGTCGGCCATTCGTAACTCGTGTAATGCAAAATTGTCTGGCTTATGTGCCCATGTATATATGCATGTTTATGTTTATCCACGTGTACACACTTCTGTGTGTGCATTTGCGTGTAAACAAAACTGGATATGTGTAGTAGATATAGGAGGCTTTTTTTCCCATTCTGATCGACAACTTCCCTGTTGCCTCATCGCTTTTCAACACAGGAACTTTCATGTGACAGCAGCTGAGTCTGGTGGGCTCAGGACACAAGCGAGATGCACAAAGAAACTGTGCGTTCCACCCCTCCGATATGCCTGTCAAAAACAATCTTGACATCGACAATATACGTACAATTACAAATGCTGATCCTTTGGAGGAATGGCCAAACAATAAATTTGTGCAAATGAAAATATTAACACGATTATCAGTATTATTCAGAATGGGTTCCTACATCTATCACATTGTATGAAACTGTCATAAAGTTCGTCTGCAGTCATAGCAGACCCAGTTGTCTGTAGTCTGCACCACCACAGCTCCACCCTTGAGACTTGTCAAGCCTTTCTATTTGCTAAGTGCCAGATGGATTTTTTCCGTGTTGCTATCCTTCAATTTGTTTACAGCAGGTATGGTTACTGAGTAAAAATTTACCAAGATCGTGCAATTTTAAGTGTTGGTCTTTTGGAGAAATGGCCAGAGTGAAAGTAATTCAAAAAGTCACAAACAACAAATATGCCCAAACAAAATGACAATTATTAAAGAGGGAAGGAAGGCCTAAACCCTGTCAGTTTATCTTAGACACACACTCTTTAGACCTCAAACATTAATAGGTATCAGAGACTATGAAGGCAGATAATGATGCAGGTTTACCTGTAATTCAAAAGTTTTTTATATATATATATATATATATATATATATATATATATATATATATATATAGACACATATATAAAAAATATTTTGAATTATAGGTAAAATGTATGGATTTAAATGTATGGCTAAAGTTGTTTAAATGATACCTGTTGGCAAAAAAAATTACACATCCTAGAATCAGGGTTCCCTTAATTGCAAATATTTTCATTTCACCAATAGTCAGAACTAAAAAAAAGAAATGGATATGAAATAAGGTATTCCTTCCTTTTAAGATAAATCCAGAGCAAAGTACCATTTCTGCTGAATGTTCACTCTCAGAAATATATAATTCCATCCTCTTCACAAGAACTTCAAACAAGAACACAAAAAAATGAATCTGCAACACTTCCATGTTGCACATGCATTCCAGGACCCAGATAATTGCTCGGCAGCCTGTTTCAGACAACCAGGTGGCAGCGTCTGTTTTGGAGACTTACAACTTCCCATACCACCCACAATCAGCAGCGTCCTCCAGGACTTCAAACACCCCCTCTGTTCTCTAAACCCTCCAGTCTCCACTCTCTCGGGGAACCAAGCACCTGGCCTGCGAGTTTCATATTCCTCTCAGGTGTGCCTCCACAGCATTGCACTAGCCTGATATGCACGCATATTAAGTACTGTATTGGCATTCTATTTTTCCAATAGTTGCTATTTTACTTTCAAAGCAGGCCACCACTGAAGGACAGAGCACCTTTTCTGCCTACCAATTTCATCAGATGGAGGATGAGTGGTCTCCGTATCCCTTCAGGTTTATAGCAGTTGCCTGTGTATGTATGTGTACGTGTTTAGACTCTTGGAACAAATTAAAAAGAAAGTATTTCTCATGTGAATGTTTACGCTTTAATCATGATACATGCCATCCGTATTTTAATAGGCTACTGGACGAGTCATTTTAATGAGGATAATCCTTAAAGCAAAGCAATATGCACCAGTAATTTCACCTGTCCTTCCTTAACTTATGCCACCTTACTCTTCCACACCGTTTCCCAGTCTAATTCTGTATATCCATGGACAGCAGCAGGGAAAGCCAACACTGACTTCATTTCCCAGGAGAACAGAATGTATAGCGGAAGGTAGTAGATAAATTACATGTAGCCCATCAATGTCACTTACAAAGTCAGCTTATAGTCATGGGAGAGCATGTTGTATGTAGCCAGCACCTCTACATCTCCAGCTTTGAGATTTGTCAACCATTTATTTTTTGGTCAGTGCCAAATGTATTTTGATGTGTCCCTGAACTGTGATTTGTTTTCAGTAGGTGTGGTTATTGAGCAACAACTTAATATAATAAATAAATAAATAATAATAATAAAATTGTAACTGCTGGTGCTTTACAGGAATTGTGAAATTAACTCAAAAATGCCAAAAAAAAAGTTAAACCAATGACAGTCTATCATATTAAAATGACTTCTGATGTAGAAGTTTAGTTTTTTTTCTGAACATTTATTTTACTTAACAGCTAAATAAATCTGGCACATGTAACTGTGATTCATTTTTCTGAGAAGTACAAATTAGACAAAAATGCCGCACTGCATATCTTGCTGGCTCATCATCAAGTCAGTCCAACGGAACTACTGATCTCCAGAAAAACACATGCCACTGGACTTTCATTGTCGTTGCTCCAAACATACACAGGCGCATGCTTTATTGCGTTTAATGTTGATTAATCTCTCTCTCGAGAATCTTCATTCAAAACAAACATTCTGATTCCTCTGTGTGCAGTTGGTTGCTTAAAGGGCGGGACAATCAAAACGCTCTGCACTCGGAAACCTGGGCAGGAATTCAACAGGAATATGTGTTGGCTGTACTCTTCAGATGCTGGATGAAATAAATGTCAGCCGTCAACTCTGTGTTTACCATCTATCTGTTGCTGTGTGGCGGACTGAAACTGACAAGAACGAGGGGTCTCTTTTTTTCAGTATTTAACAAAAATTAAGAGAAGGAAAGAACCAATAGAATTTTTCTGGCTATGTATTTATCAAAGCAAAGTAATTAAATGTTCAGGTGACAATAAAAAAAAAAAAAAAATACATTATCAAACATGTATTTAACAAAAGCTGCAATTCCGCTCTAAAGACAAACATACAGGCCATGGATGAACCTTGAACATCCATTAGGAGCAGCAGAGTCTTTCTCCTCCCAGAAAAACTCCACAGGAAAGAGAGGTTAAGTGAGCTCATAGGCAAGAACAATCGCTTGCATGGCTCCTGACACTAACAAAAGCGAATTAAAATGGCTCATTCTTCTGTTGTAAACAATAGGGGGTCCTTACCTGAGACAGTGCTTGGAAATTGCTTAACATATTCCACTAGGGTGTAAAAACTGCTTTGCTACTCTTAAACCTCAAATGGTCTGTACTCCTTAGATGATTGTTTGGCCTCATTGACTAGCAGAGCTATGAACATGAAGAGTGCACTTAGCTCATGTATGTAATGCCAGCCTTGCCGAACAAATGCATTATTTTTCTGCTCTGTAGCAGAGCAGATCCTGTAGGGAGAATGATTGTACTTTCTGCATTGAATGTAATACGATCACCCTGTCTTCAAAACATGACTGCTCCCTCAGTCTTCACTTCTTCTGTCCATCACTTGAAACATCTGGATTCATTTTAGAAGGTCAGGGCTAGTGAAGCAGAACCTGTCAGTAGAAGTTGTCTTGATGTATGTCATGAAATGGAGCAAAGAAATGCCACCCTCAGACAGACCAGGAAATAACATTTCTGTAGATAATATACAGTCTGAGAAACCTTCTGCTGAGATAAAGGTGTGGATGAGTGCTATAAAGACACAGACACATTAAACTACTATAGGCAATATCAACATCAATATCGTAAATAGCAGATTATTGATAGGTGAGGAAAAACAACCTTTTACCCATTGAATTTTAAGGAAAAAGGAACATTTTCAACCCCCAAATCCACGAGAGAGAATAGCTGACGAGATAAAATCATGTGTCCAAACAGGATTATCTAATGAAACTGAATCTGGGTCTACCCACACAAAATGGTGCAAAACTGTGACATAATCCTACTATTTTTTTAACACAAAGACTTATTGTAGGTGAAGGAAGCTGTGCTTTGAAAGCCCCTTGCAAAAATAACCATATTTTTATTATGAGTATCTTTATTAGGTGTGTGCTTTTGGGTCCTTGCTCATCTCTTCAGGGGCAAACAAAAGTAAGCTAAGCAGTAGTTCCACAGTCCCTCCCACCTACCTCACCATGCCAATAGTTCCCCCTTAACTCTCTCTTCCCCTCGACTTCCCTTACTACCATCCCTCCTCCTGGATTAAAAGCTCTTAATTTTCACTAATTACACAAGCTCATTTCTTTTTCTTCATGTCTCGGCATTTCTCCCTGTTTTTCCTCCATGGGGCTCATAAACACGTTTTGAAACGGAGTTTAATAAGACTGCCTTGTGAGGGTTTAGGGCATTTAATGGACACAGGGCTTGTTTGAGAAGTCTCCACTTCATCACACACTTTATTAATTAAAGTTTATATTACATTAGAAACAAAGTTAAAGCCATTTGCTCCCCAATAATGGTTTCACGTAGCTGCATATCTATGGCCAATTAATTGGAGCCTTGCCTCCTCATTTGCATTTTGCCCTTGTTTGACAAAAGTGTGCTGGGATTAGCTTCCGGCAGTATATTGCAAGCAGAAGCAATACTGCACTTGTAATCCAGAACTATCAGGAGCTTGACTGCACTGGCAATTAAATGGTGTCAGATGTAACAATATGGTTAAATATTCTCAAAGAACCGTTTCTCCTGTAACTGCAGCACTGGCAGCCACAAGGGCAAGAAAAATTGAAAGTATGACTCAGCAGGAAATCAAGCATCAATCAAGCAAGCAAGTGAATTGAGTTTCCTCTACAACATGGTGACTTGTATCTTCGCTACTTTGATGCATCTTTCAGGATGTTGGTCCACTTGCTCCGCCTTCAAGATGCATCCGGTGAGCGTAATCCTAATTGTGTCACAACCAATAACACTTTTGTTTAGTACGTGTGGAGTAAGAAAATTTGGACAGCAATAGGTAGCTTTTGTTCTGCTCTCCAACTAGAATGTGCAGCAGATGGAGGATTGGTTAATGTGCTGTTATGCCAACCTCATCAACGTGGGAAAAGAGGACAAAGGCACTATAACGTCTCCTAGCCGACTATCATCACGAATGCAGTCCAAGACGACAGGCACTGACTTGGCCCATGGGTCCCAAGGCGTACTGGAGAGGCAGGTGAATGACAGCAAGGACCGCCACAACACTAGCATCATCAGCCAGCAGCTAAGAAAACATGGAGATGAGACTGGCCACTGCTAGCTGGTTAGTAGTGACTAAACTTTCAAATACAACACTCACATGTAGGAACTGTAATGACACGATCTGTACAACTGCTCTGAAATGCAAATCATATGTTAAATGAAGATCATCGAAAATTATAGATTATAAATTTGCCTAATCTAACACTGGAAACTACTGCTGAGAGAAGGGTGTCCAGATTTCCTGGTGTAACCTCTGAGCCAAATTCTGGAAAACTGGTAGAAAGTGAATGAATGGAGGGAAAACTCTGACCATTCAAGTGCAGTGTACATAGGGGTGGTAAATGTGGTGTACACACAATATATTTAAAACCTAACAAAACAAAAAATACTGACATAATTTTAAAAACAAGATCCCAAAACTGCTGGGATTGTCCAATTACAGATTGTTCTTTGATGAATGTTCTTCACTGGAAATGTTGTTTAACAGCCATCATTCCACAAACATAATTCTACACACTGCACTGACAATAACATTTGACCCTGTTTCCCTGCCTTGCTGGTCACCTAAGCACCAGAGAAAGAATTGCTTAGGACAAGTAACGAGGGCATTTAGATGATCATACGTGCTTTCACACTCAGTTATCTAAGCCAAACTGTTCCCGTCATTTGGTTGGGAAAACACACGATGAGCAATACCCACAAGAAACAGTCATCAGAATTGCTCACAGCGATAATAAACTCCATGCACACAACATTGAGACAGTTGCTTAACCAGTGGGTTGGTCTGCAAATTAAAAAATATATTTAAAGGTAAAATGAAGGTAAGAACTTGACCTTAAACTTACTGTCATAATAATTTAAAACTTAATCATCACTTGTCTAATTACCCAAAATTGTAAAGATAGAAAAACACATCCCACACAGTTATGTTATTTTCCCTTTGACACATAAAAATAAATGCATCACAATGAACCAAGTGTTTGCAACATCCAAGAACTTGTAACTTTCATAATTGCAGTTAGTGAAGAGTTTCGATGATTATAGACGAGAAATGTTCGGCACAAAACAACAGCATTCCAAAAAGGCTGATACCGTAGCATGATGAGCAAAAGACAAGACTAACACCATGTGAGATTTTCTGAAGCCCCGCATGAATGGACACTGCCCCGCACCCACCAAACACCCACCCACCCAGCACATTGAGTGTGCACGTTTGCACCGGGAAGGAGGATGGTGTAGGAGGCAATGCACAGGATACAGCAGGAGAGCAGAAGTGGTGTGGCCTGTCAGACATAATGAGTAAGCAACGATACACACAGTAATTGTGGCCAACTCCAGGGACCCCCCTCTGTGTTTGGTTGGGAGGGTACTGCTGTTTGTGTTTGCAGGCGTTTGCGTGTGTGTGCACAGCTCAGACTCATGCAGAAAGCAATATGTTAAAAGAAGAGAGGGCACACTGGGGGCAGCTACACGGAGTGAGACTGAAGGGAACAAAGAGGGCAATAAACACTTTGTGTTGCATGTTGATTGCATAACATATTTTAAGGCACATTTGGCAACACAATGCAACGACGATAGTAGCATCTACATTTGGGAGCACTTGAAACACTGAGTTAAAGATAAAATGCATACCTACAAACATCTATATGATGAAATGGTGTAAAGTAGCTGAAGACCCAAGTGTCAAACAGTGTGTGTCTGGGTGTCTAAAACTAACATTCAATGAGTTGACAAATAATAAATAAATGTATGTGTAAACGGTGTAACTTCTTTTTTGCTGCACTAGCATAAATATGAGTTTCTGACATGTTTCCCTCAGCCTGGTGTGTTCAGTGGAACCTGAACACACCATTAAAGTTGGCGTTCATCTAATAACTTCTAAATGCCATTTAAGTATAGAATGAATGAGGCAGGTCTGCTGGAAAACAAGCGTTTTTAAGAACAGAGGTTGTCAAGCAGGACCGCAGTGGTATCAAATTTAAACTACACAATCTGTTGCTTCCTCAAGTTTTAACAATCTCCAGTTTCTGCATGTACACTCATGACTACATGTGCTGTGAAAATAAAATTCCCAGTCAAAACGGCTTACTTAAATTTGAATGCTGTTTAAAGCAATGTCAATGTATGTATAATTTTTTTTTTAAAGAAATGTTAATTTCCCATTATTACCACTGATGGATTTGATGCTGGTTTAATGTCCAAAGAGACACACGACTGTACCATATTTTAAAAATATATAGGTATAAAACAATAATGTTTGTAAGCCAGGCTTGTGATACACTAATATTCTGTTCTAGTTTCTTCTAGTCTATCCATAATGGACTTAATACTACTTGGACAGTTACAATAAACAAATACATTTTCATTTAAAAATATTCAATCTAAATTGTAATAAATTAACTGTAAAATATCAGAACAAACATTTAGTATATCACACTGCAGAACTTCAACTTAATTCCACTTCTGATCAACTTGAATTCACAAGAATGCAAATTCAATCAAAATAAAAACAGGCTATCATGGAAAAAAAAAATTAAAAAAACTTAAAAAGCAGTCTGAGTATTAGCCATCCACTAGTGGAGAACATAGAGCCAACACAGTTTATTCAACAGGAGAAAATAAATATTGATGAGAAAAGGGGGAATTAACAGGATTTAAAACTCTTTGGATAAGAGGACAATGAGATTATCCCTTCCATCAACATAAATACATACTGCCATCTACCGCCCCCAGACTCTGACACTGGTCTGTCTTTCATGAGCTATAAATACATATGTAGATGAGGCTTGTGGAGTTGGCAAGCAGTGGTCAGCTCCTTGTGAACACCGTGGCCTGTGACTGACCGATCCTTGACTATGACGCCTGTTGCCCCAGATTAAAAGAGTGCAGCACCAGCCCTGGGGGATGGGAGGTCATATCGCTATTTACCCCATGTCAGGACACCAACGCAGGGCCAAGGCAATGCTAAAATGTTCCTCTATTGTGTGTCTGTCTTCCTTTGTGTGTTTGACAAATGAAGTGTATGCCGATACAGGGTGGAGGGAGGGAGAGAGTCCCACAATGGCAGCAGGTGCACCAGGACAGCTAATATTTGCACAGCAGCTTCTGTGCCAAACAAGCAACTCCCCCCCTGAAGAAAAGGGGCAACTGTCTCCTCATAAATGGCTCTGTTACAGACACATAAATCCGGGGCTGACTCCACCAACCTATCTGTATCCCCCGTTCCCATCCCTCTTCTTCTATCCACAAATCCCTTCAGTGCAGGACAATTGCCAAGATACATCTTGGTAACATGTGACATTGCAGAGGTCAAGCCGAAAGCTCTTGTGTGAATGTAGTGTGTTCATGTGTATGCTATCCCCCACCTGCAGAGTGCCTGACACATGGCCAGCCACACTTCAGTCGCTATCACACTTTTACTGTGATGAATGTGTTGGTGCTTTTGTTGAGTCTCTGGACCTAAACATATGACAAAGACTAGCTTTAAAGGGAAAAAATCCAACAAGTAATCAAATTAAACATAAAAAGTGTAAATATTCCAAATACTTTTATGTTTACCAAGTAGCACATGCTTATGACTGTTCCCAAAATTATCTCTATCTCTGTTCCCAAGGCAGTCAGAACCTTTATAAACCAATACAACATTTTTTTTTCTTGTGTTTTCCAGTAGCTTCCCAAAAATGACATATATATATATGACGTGTAAATGAAGTGTATACTGATATGTGGTGTAAGAAGGAGAGGTGCACGCAAGACACAAAGCCCTCATACGCATGCATAGAGCTTGCTCAAAACATGTTGATCCGTTGTTAGGAGGCCCCCAAAAACGGGTGGGGGTCAACCTGAAGTGGGCTGAGACATAAGAGAGTGACTGTGAGTAGGCAAAGCCCTTTATCTCATGTTTTCTTCATTCCTAACCTCTCTGTTTTGTGATTAGGTGTAAGAAATGAAAGCTTAATCTATTTAGATGGAAAATCCATGGTAGCCGCCCTGGCCGTGTGGGGGTATTAATAAGATGACAATGCAGATTTATCAGTGGAACCAGGCTGTTGTTCCATCACTGCCTGTCCAGAGGTAATAAATACACCCCACACTAGCAGAAATGTAGGAATCTCTCTTAACTTTCCTCAAAATGCACTATGAACTTGTATAAAATGCTATTGGCCAATCTAATTTAATCACTAGCAGCAGCTGCAGATAACATTCCGACAGAGAAAATGGTGTCAGTGGATTCAGCTGAAATGTCAGGCTTAACTATATCAAACAGAACAAGTTCAATAACTAGGGAATAGGCCAAATTCACAAGTAGAGGATGTAAAAGAGGGGCAGTCTTCAAATTGAGATGAAATAAAACATAGCTAACATAGGTATAACATGTCAACACTGAGTCCACATATCAATAATATATCAATGAGAAAAACTAAACAAAAAAATATAGAGTATTTGTATATCAAACGTTTGAGTCTACAGAGAAATGATGATTAAAAAAACAGAATGGTTATCACTGTAGAGATTTATATGCACTGTAGGCTACTTTACTACATTTTGACAGAGGTTCTGTATTTTTATATTAAGATTGGTATGGAACTAAATGGGGCAGAATTTATACTTGTGTTTCATTTGTTTTAATAAGAGTTTAAAGGACCAGTGTCTAGCAACAAGGTACCATACTGCACCCAGCGCTGTCAACCCCCGTCTTCCCTCCCTTCCCACACGTACAGGAGAACCTACATTGGCTGCCACTTCAATGTAAAAACACAGGCTACTGTAGAAACATGACCACACAGCATGACTGACACAATTTATGGCCATAGGTGATTATAGATTAATGAGACCATAGTGAATTAAGAAATTTGATTTCTGCTAATAGATTCCCCAAAGTTCTACATATTGGTCCTAAAAAACTGATTTCTTTTGATATTGGAAGGACAGCATATAGTAAATATTTCACCATCAGGATGTTAGATAGTAACATTGGTAGAAAGTTCCTCTCTAGCTTTTCATTCCATACAGTCATGGCTAAAAGGTTAATATTTCAAAGCACATGAACTGAGTGGGTTATAGACTTCAAGCTTCCTTTAATTGATTTGCTGCTTTTCTTTGTCTTGCATTTCAATCAATGAAATATCTTTGGGTTTTGGACTGCCATTGGGGCTGATGACGTTACTTTGGCAACCTCAATATAAAGGTTTTTTGTTGCATTTTCCTTTACTTTTTATCACTGATTCACTTTGGTCTGTCTAGGAGTTAATGAACCTTTGGTGGGGGCCAAGGGTGACAGGTAAATCCAGCCGTTTGTAGAGATTATATCAACACGCCAGAGGTGAATGAGCTGGAAACTAAACAAAACTATAATATCGCAGTAGGTGCAGGGCAAACAAGCAGTCAATTTTTAAAACTCCTGATTGCCTATGAGAGTTGTTGACATATCCACAGTGAGAAGCTCAATCGAGTGTGACCTTTCCTCCTGACTGGTTATGAGATTGATGTGGATCCTAGTAGGACTAATGACAGAATAAGCATCAATGGGAGTGAAGGCCCCTTTGGTTTGGACTGAGAGAAGAGATAATACAACTTCCCCTCCAAGAAACCTGAAATCCACAGCTGAGCACTACATGTTAAATTTGAAAAGCGAAGTACAGTTTCTTGCTGGCTACAAAGGTGAACATTTAAATCAATAACACATGGGCATCTCTTAAGACTTGGCTGGGGCCAAGGAAAATCCATGTGAAGCAGGGACTGGGAAGGTGAGGGGTACCAGCTTGGTCAATAAACTGGGCCCCTGCCCCAAGGCAACTACCTGACTCCAGCTGTGAGACAAGACCGCAGGCCAGTGTTTAACTTTCATCCTGTCAGCCAATGGCTCTCCCACTGTTCCCCCAACCACTTGCCACTCAGCGCGACATTCACCTCTTCCTCACCGCACACCCCCGCCCACTTGATGAAAAGGCAATCAGTGAGCTGGACCGGACTGCATGGTAGCCTGAGGCGAGACTAAAAATTCTGCAGTCAAGAGTTTTCTATGTGAGATGGCACTGTGGGTAAGAAATTGCAGACTAGGTCAAAGAAGGCATTGTTGCTCCTACTGATACTGTTCTTTCTACTACAACACCTGAGAACTTGCTTGCTTGAATTAGCTGCCCTTCAACACCTACAAATGTGCAAATTAACATGTGACATGACACTGTTCCAACCTCACCCCAGGGTAAATGATAAACACAGACAATATAACTTCGGCAAAATTGCAAATACAAATTGTGCAATTCAAAAAAGCTGAAAGTCTGTGTTAACAAGAAAGAACTTAAGTCAGTGCACAAAAGCAAGACATATAAAGATCACACAGCAGTGTGCACACATACAAACACAAAAGTCTAATGACAAAAATGTATATCTATATATGATTGATCACCACAGGTAGATGGCCTGAAAGAGAAGAGAGGGAACAAAAAAGCTGCCAGTTGAAGCTTTGTTTTCCCCAACACCATCTAACTCACTAAATTCACCAGTAAATAAACAGCTATAAATGTCTGCTTTACTACACATGCAATATTTGTGGAATTGTGATCACACAAAAACAGCAAACTAAGCACAGTTGTAATAGCACACATGTCAGCTGATATAGTGCTACAGAAATTACGCAAGTCATCTCACCATCACAATGTCTTCTCATATTATTCTGTGGTCATGCTAATCTTTGGCTAAAACCAGTCCGAGGTGGTGCGGAGCACCATTTTGCTGATAAAGCTCTGGGCTCACTCCCTTTTCTGCCATTGGCAGAAAACATGGATAGTAACTCAAATGCTTAGCAGGAAAGCATGTGCACATGGAGTAGCACAATATCTCCACATGAACCAAGCTGCATGTGAGAAACCTGAGGTGTGGACATAGTATTGAACAGAACATGACGATGTCATCCTAACAGGAACTCACATCATTTCCACAAAAACTTGGTAAAAACACGGTGAAAGATCCCTGCTGGTGACGGCAGGAAGATGAGGAGTGAAAGTAATTACTTAACCATCCTTTTACCATCCTGCCTGAGAGTGACAAAAGACAAATCTACAGTCGCAAATTAACCCCGGAATAATGAATGAGGAATGGAGCCCTGAGGTCTTAATTGAATATTTGCTGGACTCATTTTGTTGACAATGATGGATGTCTGCAAAAAAAGAAGGCCTCAGCAAACTCATAATTCATATTTCATCATCCCTACATCTGACTTCAGCTGTACAGATTTATTGATTGGTAAATGATGAGTTTTCATTGTGCAGCAAAACTGAATGAAGTTTGACACTTTCCGGTGAGGTTTGATAAATTGAGGCTTTCTGGATTTTGAAAAGACGAACATGAGCGCTTCATAGAAACATCTCTAATACAATAAAGTCAGCTCAAGATCAAAGAAATTTGAAACTGAGCACATGCAATCCTACAGTTGCATGTGTTTGCTCTCAATTGTTAACATTGTGCGACCCTGCCCTACCGCTTCCTTTGACCTGTAGTCTTGTTGTACCTGGTTTATAAAAGACATTGTCTAAGTAAGGGAATCAAAAAAGCCAACTGCTGAAAGCCTGAGCAGTGTGATTTAGCTAACAATATTGTCTAGCGCTAGCAGTGAAAGCAGGGCTCTGACATGGAGTGTAGATGTCAAGCAGTGAGTATATTTTAAGTCCATAAAAACCCAGGATTTGCGTTAAGTATTTTCAGTGCTTTCTGGAAGAGAAATGGTTATTCTGTGCTTCCTCATGTATGACCTGGAGCAGAACTAATGTCTAGCATTTCCATTTATCTTAACACTGACACACATAAACAGTTTGATACATGGAAAACTTAAGGCCTATGTGAGATAAGTATCAAAGCTTATTTTGTTCCTGAGTACTACCATCATGAGCTTCACCAACGTGTATTTAAATCTATAAACTGTGCATATGGTGCTGGCACTCTGCTTTTGTGGCAAATCTGTGCAATGACAGTGGATTGACTTTGAAAATGAGAATGTCAGTTCAAGCCTCTAAAAAGACTTTCACATTTGGCAGCAACCTTGTTTTGGATGCTATTTCTGTGGGCAAGCAACACTAAGCATGTTAGTAGAGTAAGACGATTTGATGGGGGAGAAGTCACTCAAGGAAATAAGTCAGATCGCAATGCCTGAAGCACTTTAAGGACATGTCGGATATGCACAATATGCAGTGCTGATCACAGAGCACACTGGGGCAGATCTCTTTAAAATGCTGCTCTATGAGTGTGACAGTGCTGCTCTCGGCATTCTTATTCAGAGGATTAAAAACAGCAGAAGGTGGTGTTTGAATTTTCACAACTTTTGTACCAGTTGTAAGGACTGCAGTTCTTAAGAGGGGAAAAACATTCCATTGTACAGAAAGGATTCACAGAAAAGGACGTTTGAACAGTTGGCCTCAATGGTGTTTGCTCCATAGTTATCAACCCAAGGACTGGTTTACACCTGGGGCTGCCAGGTGAATGCAATTACCGCCCTGGTTGGATAGAAAATCAGCAGCAGTATAGAAAAAGCAAGATAAAATTAATTCTAAAATGTATGACGGTTCTGGCAACACAATCAGATGTAGTTAGTGATTTTTGATGAAGAGAGGAACATAGATTGAATTTAAACCAACCTAAACAGAGTGGGAGAAAAACATCAAGATAGCGGAGTAAATCATGAATAAATTATAATTTATCAAATATGCACAGAGACACAAGTAACTAAACAATTTTCAATTGACAGATGACTGAAAATGCTTTCCTCAAGGTGAAATCTAGCACTTCATCAACAATACAGTCTTGCATCCAGAAAAACTTTCTCAACAGTAACAGGTGCACATTAAAGACCAAGAACATTTTTGATCTGACTAAACAAATCAGGAGCCCGCAGACAGCTGCAGATGCTGCCTAGTTTCCAAAAAAAAAACATTCACAGACATGTTTGTAGCATGCACAAGCAAAAGTCTGTTTAAATCTGCAGCTAAGTCAGTTTTAGAATTGTGGAGAAACAACAGCATCTGACAAATAGATTCTGAAAGTGGTACTACTAGGAGTTAATGAAATTTGTAGATGCACAGTCTTCTTAGAGGTCATTATTTCTGCATCAAATTAAATGACTTGTCATTCTGAGTTTAGAGACAGATGAGAAACTCACTGAGCACATTCAGATCCAACTGTGTATCATATATATATATATATATATATATATATATATATATATATATATATATATATATATATATATATATATATATATATATATATATATATATATATATATATATATACATACATACATACATACATACATACATACATACATACATACATACATACATACATACATATATATATATATAGCTGTGAAAATTGAGAGTACAAAATGATAGCGAAGCAACAATACTAGTATTGTCTCATTACTGTGATTATGAGTGGGTGGTACTCTGGCACATTGGATCTAAATTGTAAAAATAACTATGAGGTTAATGTACTGACTTTCACCTTTAATTTGAGGGTGTGTACAGCAGATGAACTGGTAACAATTGCAGCGCTTTATGCGTAAGTCCCAAGGGCTCAAGAAGAGTATGAGGCTTAGACTGTTTACACTACAGAGGCAAACAACACCCTCTAGCTGTAAGTCAGCACCTTAACCCAATAGTCTTGGTTTCATTTGAAACAAAGTAAGCTGGGATAGCGTCACAACAATGAAAAACATGTCACTACCCCAGTACTTAGAAGCATCACTGTCTGTGTTGTGGTTTATAAACTACAGCCTTGGCAGGAGTCTTCTTGCACAGACCATATACAGGAGTTCACCTTGAATGCACAGGATGCCAAGTCACAGTGCACATAAAAGACAACCTCATCAACAGATCCAGGGGAAGTAATGATGATAGACCATGAATAAATATTTTCCAAGATGATTAAGCCAGGCGGAGATGGTAGAAAGGTGGGAAAAGGTGGCAGTGGGCCCAGGCTATGTGTGAGACAGTTTGCATGCAGGAGGTTAGAAAGGAAAGAGGGATCAGAATACAGCTATCTAGAGCACGTAGTAATATGCTGGGAGGCTCTGAAACAGCTGAGACCCAAACCAAAAACCCCAACCAGCAGACACAAGCAAGGAATGCCTCCCTTGAATTCAGTGGCTACTAGAAGCTCACTTTATGGCCCACGCCTGAGCCAAGACAACACAAAATAACAGAGCCAAACAAATCAGAATGAAGTGATTATGCCACAAATATATCCAAAGATGGAAACTCAGGACCATGTTCTGTCTGTTACAGAGGAAGGCTACTCACCAGAGGGCACTGATGTGTGTTTCAAATGTGTATTTAAAAAAAAAAAAAAAGGGATTAATCAACAACTTTCTTGTGATGTCAAATGAAGACTGTGCGGATGGGTTGCGGTGGTTTATTTTTTTCTGTGTTGTAATGTATGCATCTAAACATGCTCACGTGCTGGCAGGCTCTGCTGCTCTGTACAAACTACTCTACATCAGGGGAAGTTGCCTTTGATCGATGAAGCAACTATGAAGTGGGAGTGCAGTAATTGAGTTTCACATCAACTCCAGCAATCTTGCAAATTGGGCACTTTCTTTCATGTGTGGATTGCGAACAAATGACTTGCCTGAAAGTTTTTAACCAGAATTACAAATGAAAATACTCTGTAGCTGGCCCAAATTAAACATATGTTTACAGTAGCGTTGTAAACACAGTACACCTGTGCCTGTAGAGCTAAATGTGTGAGGTGATTTCTGATATGTGAAATGACTTAGCAGCCTATAAGAGGAAAACACCCCTCCCTACCACCTAAAAATGTATTTTAAGTATTTAAATTCAGACATTGCAGCCAAGAAAGATATGCCAGATATGCAGTAGTACACATGAAAAACTGAACATTAATTATACAGTCTGCTGTTACAAAAGTACTTTCCTCTTGTAAGTGATGTCATTTTTAAGGGATATTTTAGCAGATGCTGAAAATGATGTTCCCAATATGTTCCTATATAAGCAGACACCATGCTTTATTAACAGCTACTGATGAATTTTTTTTTGAATATACTGACAAATTTCAGGATTATCCGAAGTACTGACCTTACATTCTTAGAAGAACAACAAAAGGCAACAGTTTATTCTTAGTAGAAGCAGCTCAGGCATGTTCTCAGAGTGCTGTGGACTGCAGCTCTGTGAGCAACCACCACTATACTCCCAGTGACACTAGGTCTGTTCATTTAATGGCTCCCACACCAGATGGAGCTTGCAAGTGACAGTGGGAGCAGACACAACTTTCAAGTTCCTCAAAAGGCGAAGTAAACATGCTCCCCCCAAAAATCAACCCAAATATGCAACCCACAACCAAATACATGCCATTGTTGAACAGTTGTAGACAATAGGGGACAGTGAATGATGTGCAAAATTTACAAATCCGGATGGCCATCTGCAGGAATTAAATTCAGTCTAAATAGAAAAGTCCATACGCGGCTCAAACATTGCATACACATGTAGTCAAAGCAAGTTCTTTCATCTGTTTGAAGGTAAGATAACCAACACTTCAAGGGGATAACAAAGCAAAGGACTAATCAAACTGTGCTACCGTGACAGCTTGAAAAATCTTCAAATCCAAAGGAGCAGCTTCATCCTTGTGTTGCCTGTTATAGAGGTGACACATATTTTTAATCACAATGGGTAGATCAGCTTTGGATCGACTAAAAGAATGTTTGTAGTTGGTTATGCTTTGGGCTTTAGAAATTATATGATTACATGATTATATTGCCTTAAGTCATTTCTCCAGTATTCAAAACCAGCAAGTATTAGTTAACAGTCACACGGCGTGGCTTTGTTGTTTTTTTATTGGCTTTGTAAACTGTTGTTTCCTTAAATATCCTG
The DNA here is from genome assembly GCF_022539595.1 of Amphiprion ocellaris. Lineage (NCBI taxonomy): Eukaryota > Metazoa > Chordata > Actinopteri > Pomacentridae > Amphiprion > Amphiprion ocellaris. The sequence goes on along the minus strand of NC_072778.1, from coordinate 12,841,530 downwards.
AAAAGGACTGTGTACATCTTTCTTAACACAATTACAAGTTAAATTTTCCCTCCGGTCATTGAATAAACTCCTAAAAACTCATGTCCATGTATTAAAATTACATATTTAGTTTAACACATACTTATTAATATTACATAATAAGCTTTTTCGGGGAAAATAATCCTGTGCTGCCATGAACTGGCTTACACTGGTGCTTCCTTTAGTATGTGATCTATGGACTATGAAGTAACCTCCTACCTCTCCAACCTCTCCTCCACTACTTGATGCAGCTCGAGCACACCAGCTCACCTATGACTTTGTTCAAGCACTGGAAAACTACTGTGTGCTACAGAGTGTAGTACAGAAATGAATAATTCAGCCATATATATTAAAACCAGACACCGATTCTGAACACTAAATATGGAACGCTCCAACCCACAGGTAGACTGAACTTCTAGACAGAGCTCCTTCGATTTGCTATGTAAGAAACACAGGACATAAAGAATTATGACTCCTTTCTGTAGTTTGACTGTATGGATCAAATAAAAAGTAATTAAAACTAAAAACGACACCATCACAGCAGCGGTGCTCAGAGTCCCCTTGCTTGACAATAACAACTCACAGATTCTTAGACGTAATTGACTAAATGCATTGGATTTTTCAATCTGGCTGAACTTGATAAATTTGTATCTTTCATATCATGGATATCACATATTTATTTATTTCAGGAAAAACTGTTTCCCTGCTGACAGTCAAATAATCTATCAAGCATGCTGTATATGATGGCCGTGACTGTCTGACCACGCAGCGTCACCCTAACAGATGGCCTTAGCTGGGGCCTAGCAGGGAGGCAAGAAGAGAGCAGCATACTGTAACTGTCAGGCCAGGTCACTCGAATCCCACAGCTTTCTGCTACACTGATCCCAATCACTGTGCACCTGCTCTCCATCTTCCCCACTTTCAAACTTCACTTGTAAGACGGACAGGAAGATTTGAGGAAGATGTGAAAATGGGAAATTACTCTTCTTAACATTTAAGCCCCAAACTTTAGATTTAAAGTGAAAGCTGATCCGACACCACCGTGTCCAAAATCATATTCTGTTTTTTTTCCACTGAACACGGAGACAGTTGATGCATGCAGATTTGGTGAGGTCACAGTATAACTGGAGGCCATCTGCCTACTCATGCTGGACTGTGATTACGAGCTTTAAGTCTCTAAGGTGAGAGGAGAGAGCACAGGCCGTTCACTATAGAGCCTGCTGTCTTCTTGACTGAATTTCACACTTACTTTCAGCCACTTTGTCCTTTTAATTCTGTCTGTCTGCTATATTGCCCTACTTCAAGAGCTCTACAGACAAAGCACTGTCATCACTTTCACCCATTTGAAAGTCTAAAATTTGCAAAGACACTGACTTACCACAAATTAATAATAGGTGTGGGTTGGCAGGGGAGAGCCAGAGCAGTATTCACACATGGCGCAATGCATATTTAACAGTTGGGTTTGGATCATAACCTAAGCTGCAATGATATCTTATCTTATATCTTATACAACACGAGGACCAAAGAATCTTTATGAACCAAAACACACACACACACGCATATATATATATATATATATATATATATATATATATATATATATATATATCTACCAGCTTCAGCTAAACAGCCCACCCTCTCACCCATCCCTTTCCCTACCACATTATCTTCCTAACCAATTAAAGTAAAGACTACAAAAAGAGTGAACATTGTTTAAATTTATAAATATAGCAAATGCACAAATTTAAAAGGTATTAATTAAGATTTCTCATTATGATAAGAATCTGTTATGATTCTTTCATTTCTAATTAAAGATAAGGGTATGTTACCATTAGTCACACTACTTGGCAGTGTTTTAATGTATAGATCTGACACTCACATGGTGTGATACACATTCCTGCAAATTGTATTCACACAGTGCCACCATTTTGCACATGACAGAGCCAGTGGCTGGATGTCATTACAGCTAGTGCACGTTGCACAACGTGTCGACATGTGTGAAACAAGGAAACAGCTGCAGTGTGTGTTACTGTACTGTGGGAACTCCTTAACCCAATTCATACCTTTTAAATTTTCTAAACTTAATTGTTTCTAAAATAAGAATAATAATTATTTTGTTCTTTATTTGCAAACAGTGTTGTTTGTCAAGTATACCAACAACTAATGTACATATTTTTTTACTTTCTTCAATGAAGCTGTGCTTGGAGTGCTGTTTCACCATCCACAGGGCCAATGTATAAGTAATGCATTTGCTTAATTAACTCATCAGTGATAGCACATTATATATCAGGCTGAAAGACCAAGCAAACCACCACTTAAGCTGAGGGGCCTCCAACTTGATGAAGTCATGAAAAGTTAATTCTTGTTTGATGATAATTACAGTATTTAGAAGTCAAGTAAATGCCTGTACTCTGTGAAGGGGCAGTTATTATACAGTCCATTTAATTGTGGAAAATTATGAAGACAACACGAACATTCTTAAAAACTTTGAAGACAGTCTTGTATTTAGATATGTATAAGATACTGGTAATTTGTATAAAATGCTGAAAAAGAAGGATATAAAGATAAAATAGATAAAAATACAGTGATATAAAATGCTATAAAAATGTAGCTATTAACAATTAATGTTAGTCTTACCAAGCTTCTCAATGCTATATATTCGCATATAAATAGATATTTTTTATGCTTTTTTTTTTCCATTTTCCCACACTGGGCTTTAAAAAGTGGGCAGATGTTGTTGTGATTGTTATGAAATGATTGACAGGGTCTCACAGAGTTCCTTTGGTTACAAGGACAAGAGCTGTTGCAGGACTCGTCTCCTGCAGGGTGCAGTATCCCCTGCTGCTGCCATACCTGGAGGCAGTGCAGGAGCTGTCTTATGTAAAACAATAGGAAGGGCAGGCAATGGCTGACACGTTTTTGCTCACCTGCCAGCTACTTGATACATCCTACTTTTGCCAGAATGAGAGAATAAATTTCACCGTATACATATTTTTAAAAACGGTAATAAACCATGCCCCTTTCTATGGTCCGAACTAGCCTAAAATGAGCTTCTGGTTATCAGTCAGGGTAGCTAATGATTCATTACTCAGGTCTCTTGCTTATTGCTTGTCTACCTGCATGTTGGATCGACATCTACCTTTGCGCTCCCTCTCTACCTCTTTATTTCTCCCACTCACAGGTCCAGTGCTTTGGGATCAATTTGGAGGGATTGTAATTGCCTTGAAACTATTGTTGCATCATTAGACTGGAGTTCTAAGATGGCATTTGCAGGGAAAGAAAGGGCATGGCTAACAGCTTCTCCATAGCTCTAAAGGTTACTTTTAATCACCCAATGAGGAATCCTCTTCTACCTCCCCTTTCCTGGTTTAATTTTACTCCAAGTTCCAGTCAAGGGTCCAACATGCAACAGCGTATCTTGCAGTCAACTTCACTAATTAAGTGGTGGGTTGGTTTGTTACAGAAGGATTCTGACCTTTGACATGTTATGTGATGATACAAAGAAGTGGCTTTCACTTGGACTGGAATTATAGAACCAAAATATAAAAACATTTGGTTAACTATGCATTAGAGATGCTCTTCAAAACAGGCTAATGGCTTGTCTGTCACTGAAATGGTATGTTGTAAAAAGGAGTATTAAAGGTATATTATACACACATAGATAGATAGACAGACAGACATACATACATACATACATACATACATACATACATACATACATATATATATATACATATATATATATATATATATATATATATATATATATATACATAGACAGACAGAGAGAGAGAGAGAGCTGACAGTGTTATCAAGAAGCCGCAGTTGATGCTCAAATGGCCTCAATCTTAAATTTCCAAATCCTGCAGAAAAAAGGACAGCAGATGTAGATTGCATGTCATGGGAAGATGATTACACTAGAGTGGGCCTTTCATTCTTTCATTCCCAGAACGGGCTTCACTTTGCTTAAGAGGTGACTTTGCTGAACTAGCAACAAAACAGAGTGGATGGGGGAGAACACCAAACTGCCAAATTGAAACGAAGAAAGCTATAATTCAGTTTTTACCGTGTCAGTGCATACACTAAGCTATGGCATGATAGTTAGTGGTGAGTCCTCCATTTTGCTGCCTCTGTCTGTCTGACTTCTCAGCCCCTTGCTACTTCAGATAAAGTAGCTGTTTTTTTTTTTTTTCAGTAGACCCAAAACCCCATGGGTGATTCTTTCATAAATGCATAAATGAGGGGTAAATTATTATGCACAGCAGTGAATTTTGAAAGTGTAGCCACACACACGTTCATCAGCAGGGTCTCTTTTTCCAACTTCATTATTTCCTTTAGGAGCGAACACTGGCTCATGCAGACAAGACAGTATGACAGAAATTCTTGCTAGCACTACATTTCTGCTCAGCTCCATCAATGGTAAATGTGTTTCTTCAGCTGACAGCGGTAAGACTGACACACATCAGACACACGCGTGCACACCAAATCTAGGTCAAAGATCCATTAAAATTTCAACAAAGTCCTGTGCTCTGCCATGGAGGTGCAATGAAAACAATTCAAATGGATGTGGAGAGCTCACAGCACCATGTTATACCTTCCATAACGGAATGGTGGCTACCACTACAAAGCCTGGATACTCTGCGGGCCACTGCACAGAAACACACACAAATCTACATGTACACACACATGTGCACACAATCATTTCACTGTGTTTCTTGATTAATTATCTATCCTCTAACCACAACCTCTGTTCAGCCTGCCTCTTACCTTTTCTTGAACTACATGTCTCATCTTTAACCAGATTTAAAGCCCTTCACTTTCCTTAGAAGTCTGTACAGGATGTCCATACTAATAGCACCTTGTAACACCATAACACGTGTACAGACGTGTCATGTTATCTGTCTGATTGTGTTGTGTTGCTCGCATTAGAAGTTCACAAATACATCAAATGAACTAATGCCAAAAAAATAAAAAATAAATAATCAGTGTCTCAGTTCACCTCCTATATATATATATATATATATATATATATATATATATATATATATATATATATATATATATATATATATATATATATATATATATATATGGAGAGAGAGAGAGAGAGAGACAGATAGATAGATAGATATACATAGAGATATGTATATATATAGATATACATAGATATATAGATAGATCTGGCAGTGTTGTATATCTGTTGGTGTTCAGCCTATGTTTCACCAGCATTAAAAACCTAACTCTGGCAAGCCTTTTTGTACATTTCAAATACCAACAAAAATAATAATAATAATTGATTCTACTACTCTACTACTCTCAATTAAGATTCTGTTCAAATTGTAGAGCGAAAATATTATTTGTAACACTGACCTTCTTCTGTTATTTAGAATAATATTCCTTACAGAGATCTTACAGTTTTACTGAAAAGATGTAATCAGAAATTATTACTGGAGCATAAAACCAAGGCAAATGAAAACATAAACACAACAAATAAGAATAACTGAAATGCTTTTTGTAAAAAGGAGCCCAGAAAAAGCAATATCAGCAAATATTTGATGAATAAAGTTAAATAAATCAGGGAGATTTTGTGGAAAACAGGAAAAGGTGTTGGATAAATTAACTACAGCATAGCTCAGAAATATTTTTTAAAAATCGTTTTTCATTTAAACTAAGGAATGTCATGGAGTTGATTTGCATTGAGGACATCCTACTTGACTCTGTGAAAAGAAATACAGCAGCTTTGAAACATTACAAAACTTACTTTCAACTAAATCGCTTGTGGCAATTGATTGAGCAAAAAAAAAAAATCTGACTTTTGTGTTCCAGACGGAGGTATATCAAAGATTCTCATTATATCACTTCTGTATAGGTGTTTTATACGCAGGATGTGACTTTAGACTCCACCGTGGGAGAGCAGCCCCAGCAACAATCCAACCATTTCCAGCGTGGCTGGAGAATTATATCTGGTACAGCACTATAAAATTTGATAAATTTTCCTCAGTGGACTCTACTGATCACAGTAGAGACTTTTGTGCTCAGAGATGTGGGTTGAAGGCACAGACAGAGTGCTGTCCGACTGATATGAGTGTCCAAACTCCCTGGCCATCAGGGAATTCAAACAGTGAAGGAATTGGAGACATAGGAAGAGCATGAAAACACCCTGCACACATACAGAGAGAGGCAGGCTTTGGTGGAATACAATGTCCTGTATGTTAGAACCATAAAAAGCTTGAAGACAATCAAACAGCCTCTTCAAAGGAGAGGCACCTCACTACTGTATATAGCTGTATGTCTCTGCGTTGGAATCTCAATACAATAGACAGCTGCAGTGTGTATCTCTACAACAATTGAGACCACAAACTTTTAGATCTACTGTTATGGGATTTTTTTTAATATTCCTCTAAAAAGGAACAATATGTGCAGAGACAGATAATTCCTCTGTTAGGAAAAAATTGAGCTTTGTTACTAATCGGGGCTTTTGTTCATTTGAAAACATGAGAAGGTAGTTAGTTCTGGATTTTCATAAGTGATATGTGTGAAATTAAAACTGCTGTGCTTCAATACTAAGAACCACAATAAAATAGCATCTGAGTCAAGATATGCTGTGGAGAAAGCAGGTGGAAAACACATTTGCCATGGCAAGTTCAAGAGACAAAATATAATTACATTCTAAAAAATTCAAGTCATTTTGTTGACATTTTTGCAGCACTTCACTTGTATCAGAATATTATATGTTATCAAAGTGTAGAGCAATTATTCACAAAGCAAAAAGGCTGACAGTTGTGTGATACACATGTACAAAAATAATGACAAATTTGGTCTGGCTATCATTTTGATTGTCCATCAGTGACTATCAGCCATTTGTTTTCATTTGCTCACATTTGCTGACTGCGTATTTGCAGATTCTTCAGTTGACAAATCATTCTGAAGAGTTCTTAAAGTAACATCATACTGCAGCCATCATGTGGCACATGCTTATTAAGTCATTGTTAATTACAATGCTATTTCCAGGAAAGCAAAGAAGAAAAAAAAAAAAACAAAACACTGTGAACGTGACACAATCTGAATAACTCGCATTTCATTATAAGTAAAGTACTTGACGGTGACATTTGAAAAACAGTGTCAAATTCAGGAGCAATTCTCAGTTGGCGCTGTCAGAGTCTAATTAAACTACAGCTTCTACTTCAGCGCCCCCCCCTTCTCTGCCTTGAAACAATCTAAATCCAGTCCCTCTTGTCTGTATGACTGAGTGCATGTTTGTGCACATGTGTGTGTTCATGTACACTATCATTTGCGTGTGCACCCTAATGAGAGGTTGCACCTTTGAGCATGTTGGGTCTCTTTCAGAAGAAGAGACAGAAGACATAGTACGGATAAGGCATATTTGCCCTGAAGAGAGGCTTGCCCATGGTACTTAATCTCTGTGGGGATGTGTGTACGTGGGCTTATCAACCTTCAGCGGAGCCAGAAATTCTCATATCTCCCCCTACGGATGCAGCAAGTTCCCCTGGTGAAGGAGAAATCCACACGCATGCAGACAACCACAACGACACATGCAGAGGGGACAAGCACGAGAAAAGCAACACCTCCATAATATCATCTCTGAAGCTTCATTTTATTTTTCACTGTGACTGCAAGGTGTGTTCAGGCGGGGCTGAGAAAAGACAAAAACGAGGAAGTGTCATAAACTGTAGTTCCTCGAATGGCCACTTGAGGTGGGCTCAAAAGTGAGTCAATCCCTATAGACCCTTGTGTTAAAGTATTCAAACTGTTTACAGCTTTGAACCAAAAATGGTTTCTATGGCTAATTTCTCCATTCATGACTTGACTGTATAGGGGTGATTTTTTTAAAAACTCACCTGTTTAAATGGTTTTATGGCTTAAAAGGCTACTTTAAGTGACAGGTGGAACACAGAACACGGTTGTTGCCCCGCTTCAGCTCAACTTATGTTCCATCATTTGTTTTTCGTTTTTTTTTTTCTAAATTAGCCACGAGTTAGGAGCAGTCAGGCACTGCCAAGTTGCCAACAGTCGGAGCCACCACACTGAGTTTAGAAAATGCTGTTTGGAAACCTCACAGTTGACAGACGGTTCATCCATCTTTAGATGCACTTTATTGCACTAATTTTCTGCCTCAAAAAGGATAATAGTGTTGATCAACACCTTTCTTGCATAGCTCCAACAATACATGAACATTTCAAGTTTCAAAGAGATTAAATTTATTGCAGGCCAACTGGACTGCGACAGTCCACCCACATGCAGGCACACACACACACAAAATCAAAGCAGCAACGAAAGCAACACTCAGATCCAATATGGATCTTTGATGGCTTCACTCGCATTCAGTCAAAAGGCCCAAAATGGTAAAAAGAAAATAATAAATGCAACAAGACAAATGCTTGTCTTCCAGCTGTCTTTGTTGTTTTTTTGTTGTTGCTTTTTTTTTCTTTTGCAACACATTTTCATAATTGTTCCACTCTTTTTTTCCCTTCTTTTCATGTTGTAATTGGCTTTATCATGAAATGAAGGTCATCAATGCTGTGCTTTCACTGGTGGTCTCTGCATCTGATTGGGTACAGCACAGTCCTAATTATCACCAACGAACACATCAGCGCTGACCCACAGTAGCCTCTCATAGCATGCAGCTATGTTGGGCACACACATATGAAAGCGCACACACACACACACACACACACACACACACACACACACACATTGATTTCAGATAAAAAGAAGCCCACAAACAACATGAAATGCTCCCGGCCCACACAGTTAGCTGGCGTCCACCCATTGCATGTCACAATGACAGTAGCTCTAATACATTCCTTATTAACAGCAGAACAACCTGCCTGGGGTTTTAATTGGGAAAGTGAGCAGGTATTGGCAGTGCATCAGATAGGAGGGCTTGATGGTTATTTCGAGTGGTCTGATAGGAATTCCAGGGGGTCCCCTCCATGGCTTTGTTGTGCTTATTAGTCGTCTGAACAGATAACAGATTGCATCTTAATTGGAAATCCCACCAGCAGCCCTGGTAACCATATTGTAAAATGATCCACACCCTTTGGAGTTTGTATTTCTCAGGTTACTTTGCCTATGGTAACAGGTTAAAAGAAACAAGGTTGGAGGGGAATTAGGCAAAAGCATCACTCGCATTGTAGCTTTGAGATCTGACAGACTATAATTACATGTACCACCTATATACAAAATGGGATGTATTTTGTGTTACAGTTGTAATGTGTAAAGTGCGATTTTTTTTAAACTGAAAACAGACTGAAATGTAGGTATTTATCGTGTCTCATAAGAATTCAAAAGATTCTTGAGAACACTCTGAATCACGCGTGTTTGTATGTGAAGTGTTTCGGTCTTCGCAGTATAAAAGAATTTAAAACAACATTCAGCCTTAATCTCAGCACATATTGGTGAGAGGCGAGGTACGCAACAGAAAGGTTCACAGATTTTTAAAAAATATATATTTTTTAAGTCTGTGTGCTCAGTACACCAAAGTCAATTGGGCTGAAGAGACTGCTAAACACCAACAAATCCTTATGTGAGGCAAAAAAAACAAAACATTTGAGAATCCATTAGCCTCAAACAATTATACCCGTAATATCCATTTATGAGAATAGTATTTTCTTACTGTAAGCATTACGAATGAATCAACAAACCCGACAAACTAGATTAACATTGTCAAACGAAGCTGTTAAAGTAACAAAAAAGCAGCACAGACTCACTCCAGAGCAAGTGCTGTATGAAGATTGCACTGACATTTCAAGGTAATGACAGCAAAATGCACACTATCAATGTCTCCTTTCAAAACTACATAAACACGCTGTGCAGAAACATTGTAACGAAAGTCTATGTTCCAGTCCATACAGCCGCAGGTTTGTATTGATAAATCATTGAAAATCTATCTATATCATTGTATATCTTTGCTGATAGCAGGAAATAACAGTGTAGATAGTTCAAGCTAGGTTTAAGGTATGAAGACTGTTATTGTTGCATCTTTATGTTTTTCTAATAGATAATATGTGATTTATTCAGCATTAACCTCTGAGAAACTGCATCAGTCAGGCTTTAGGTTCCACCATTTAACTGCTGTCACTGACTGCTAAATAATACAGGTTAGTTACATTTTCTGTTTCACATCTTCCTGTAATGTACCTGAACAAATTCGCAACTGATCTTTAGATGCAAACAATTTTCCATGCAAAATTAACCCTCACAAATTGTGTGAATTTCAGCAAATCCAGTAAAATGCACCCACACTCATCCTATCGCTACTCATCATTTGTGTTTCGCTCTCTCAAATGCGAAAAAGAAAGGTGCTGTTCACTGTTTACAAACATGATGCACCTCAAGACGACAATCAAACTGCGCCTTCTGGACTGTGTACATGTTTGATAATGCACGTGTGTCTAGACGAAGGATGCCTTCAGGATTCTGAAGAGGAGACAAAGAAAAGCAAGCAAGAGTGGAGAGAGAAGAGAGAAGGGCAAGCAATGCAATTCTGTGTAGTGTGTACTTCCCTGGGTAGGAAATAATGACTGGCCAAGGAAAGACAGAGGAAGGGAATCAGTGAAAATAAACTATTAAGGGAAGAAAAACCCCAAGGTGGTTCTTTTTTCCCTCCTTACATCCACAAAGCTACCATTCAGAGGCTTCACAAATTCAACCAAGGAGGACAATCAACCAGACACACCCATTTTTACAATAAATACAATAAAATACCCATGTTGCAAACTGCAGTCTGTTCACTCCTTCAACTAAAGTGCTGCTGACCAGTGTCTATGGAAACACGCACTGGTGTTCATCTATAGAACCCTCTTACAGATGAATGAAGCAAAAACAAATATTTTGCGCATCAAAAAGGAAGCAGTTGCACAATGTGTAAATTGCAGCAAGCAGGAAACCGATTATGAATCGGCATATGAAATTAGGCTGTGGGGGCAAAAATAAACCATCCTAGCAGCAGCATGATGCCACACGAGCAATTGTTTGTTTGATATTGATATGTACCATACCATAATTTATGCAGCTGTAAGAACTCTTCTATTACATGGAATGCTTGGCACAGCAAAATTTAAATATCTGAGACGCAGTGCAGAAACAAACACAGCAAAATATTGATCATGGTTATTGGGCTTCCCCGAGCACAAGCACTGGCATATATGAAGCATGTCTTTGAAATTTAAAGTATTTACAACGTGAACTGAATTGTTGAATGCACATTTTTAAACAGGGAGTTTATATTACATTTTTTTTTTAAAAAGCAGAAACTAATGTTACTATATGTTTCTTCGCAGACAACAACAATTATCAATTGTGGATTAATAGCTGGATTTCCTTGTACAGTATTACTTAGTTAAAGAGAGCACACAAACTTTAAAAGGTATAACACTGTTGTGATTATAAATGACTTCTATTATTATTATTATTGCAAAGCCAGAGCTAAACATCAGTTAATTTGTCACCATATAAATATTGTCTGCTGATGTCTCAGACTCAAGAAACCGTTGAAACTAATAAATAACAACACTGCACAGTGATCACATTATTGCCTATGCGTTAGAAACTAAATAAAAACGGGCCAGTTATGTGTGGAGATGTGTGTTGGCTTTATACATGCCTTACCTTACTGCAAGGAGCATGTCTGTGGAAATAAAATGCTCTCCACTGACAGAATAAATCTCATGAAGCCATAAAAAGCCATTCCTGTGTTTCTGATAACATAGTTTTCTTAACCTATCTCTGCGTATCGCATAACCTTTCAACGTTTCAACACACAAACACTACATTTTAAGGAACAGCTTGGCCTTTCCCTCAGCTAACTGTTTTTCTTAGCTGTCTCCACACATGAAGCAAAGGAGTGAACATTCCTCTGCCAAACACATTTCATCTTCTCAATGACATTCAACACTAAACTCGTGGTCTTGCGGACTGACGCTGCTGAGAGAAAAAGTTCAACTCATCTTGACACAAACCATGACCAGAAAAAATAAAAGTAAAACACAAACACACACACACACACACACACACACGCTCAGATTGACTGTAGTAGTGAAATACATTCACTTATCTGGGAAATGAAATATGTGAAAGTTAATACTTTTGGCATTCCTTCAAGGAGTGAGTTCACATCGACACAGTTCAAACATCCAGGTTGGTCCCTGTCATAACACACTGAAACCCCTCACTGTGTGATCTGATGAAATTTTGATGGTGGGTACGCTGTGTTGGCTATAGGTATATCTATGATTTACAAAACCCCAATGAGGCTGAGAGAGAATGTGTACTTCTCTCCACTAACCACAGACTAAAACCTCAGAGAAGGCTCAGTTGTTGGCCTGTATCACAGTGCCCCCTACTGGTGGAGAAAGCTCCCTGATAACAGCACTTTAAGTGGAATGATGACAGACAGCAAATTATTATTTCAATCAAAATAATGACTATGGCATTCAAATAACTGCCACGCCTCACTTAAAAAGACGGGAAATAAGGAAATAATGTGAGATAACGATACACTACCAAAGCTTTGCTGCGGTGTCTTGTTTCATCTCAGTTTTATGCAGCTAATCTAATCTAAAAAATACATTTAAAAAAGGCTTTTTTTGGACAACCCCATGGAGGTAAGAATGAGAAATGATGAGAAAATAAGAAGCTTTGTTACTGAAGAGGTAAAAAAAAAATTTAAAAAAAAACAAAACATTGAGGGCATTTGATTGCTCATTGATATTTACTTGCTGTTAAAATTCAAACCAAAGGAAGTTATATATGAATACATTTGAGTTGTGTTTTCACTTACATCTGATTTAACAAGGCGAGTCCGTCTGAGACATTGTGTTTCTGGGTAGCATTAGGCTGAAGATTATGTTTCATCATCTCAACAATGATGGTGCATATGTTCAGTAAGCAAAACTCTACTCACTGCAAGTCATTTTAGATTCATAAATACTGAAATTAAATCTTAAGCTTATTATTTCTATATACATTTGTGTTTTTTAAAAAGAGTTATTTCATGAAATTGACTGCTGACAGAAAATAAAGGGGTTACTTTCTGTAATAAATACCACGAGACAAAGCTTCATAAATAGAGATACTTGCGTTAGTTTCTGCTTTAATGTTGGCATAAATTTCGGCCATACATGATTTGTATCACTTGGTTTCTCTCCAGAAAATGCAAGATAAAAAAATCTTCCATCTGACACTAGTAGTATGCATTTGCCAGCACTTTTTTTTTTTTTTTTAATTTATCATTTTGATTGAAACCGCTAACACCTTGAAACGTTTCCTGCTGGGCTACATAAAAATCAACACATCTCCCTGCATATTTATGGTGCTCTTTTGGCAAAAAGCAGATAAATGACAAGGTCGCCTGTTGCAGGGGACAGATTGCTTGTGCTGACTTGGTCTAGCACTAGAGAGCAGGAATGTCTTTCCTCCAGGTTTGGCAGCTTGTTAAGTGATGATTGTTGGAAGGTAGCAATATACCCTTGACCTGCCAGCTCTGATCAGCCATTAACTACTTTAGAGACCTTGAATTGCGGTTCTGCTAGCAAAGAGCTATTCATATTTTCTGGTGAGAATATGTCACATTAATTGAGGCTTACTTTCTTATTGCTGGAGGACACTGACATCAAGCCACATTCAACGAAGAAATATTCCGACATCACTAAACCGATGTTTATTGTAGGTTTGACAGCATGTTTTTTTAATTACAACAGACAGAACAAGAATACTGGAAGAAGTAGCCCATCGAGGTCAGCGTGAGTGTGTCCGAGTGTGTGATTCAATCCCTACATATGTCATAGAGACACAAAGGTACACGTATGTCTACACTTTGAACTCTTGGACATCACGACTGTCAATCTATCTAACCTTTTAAAAACCTAATGTCTTCCCAGACATATCTTGGCGAAATCAACAAAATACCAAAGTAATACGAAAATAATGTCTTGTTGAAGGGGAAGGAAGGTAATTTAGAAATCTCACAGCTAACTCCTGGTCCAATAAAGTTGACGGAAGTGTGGTGCTGTATACACAAATCCTCTGCTGAGAAATGTTATCATTTTCCTTCGCAGCAATAACAGCCTCCACCGGTGCACTTATCACATCCTTCTCCCCCTATCACTCCCTTCATCTCAAATAATACTAGTTCTTAAAACATCTCTTTCACACGTGCACCATCTATGTCTGTCTTCTTGCCCCATCTCATTTTTTTCCCCTTTCTTGAGCTCGCTCTGTTACACACCCTTTCTCGCTCTTACATATTCTCTCTCTCTGCACTCAATAAACTTTTGCTGACATAATTTCTGGATTAAAAACACACTGTCAAAGTACATCCAGAGATGAAGCCAATAATAAACAGAACATATCAAGTAGAAAGTGCTGGCATACAGAATATGAAATAAAACAATTTGTTAATGAAAATGTGGAGTGAGTAATCGTCAGAATCAGACAAAAAAAAAGAAAAATTTGTCTATTACAGGAGGTTGAAATGGAAAACAAAGCCCTTCAAGTGAGTGTCTCTTCCTCCATGATAAGTGATATATTTGCCTGTAATCTGTTTCTGTTCTCCATGTGATATTCTGCAACACCCTGCCACACATCGCAATGTAAACTCAACAAGGACATCTCCTTCTATTCCCTATAACTGGTCCCACATTGCAAACTAACCTGACACCATGCGCAAACCATAGAAATAACCTTGTTAAAATATGAACATTTCTCTCTGTGTTGAATGAATGGCAATACAGACTTACAGGTAGATGTATAAAAGCATATTTGAGCCTTTTAGGCATTCAGCTGAGACTTGCTGTTGAAGCTCTGGTTCAACGGGGTTACTGGGGCAGACGGAGAGTGCTTTTGCTGATGCTTTGTCAGTGAAGGCTATTTGGGTATTCACAATCACTTGAGCCATGCAGTTAATGTCCAAAAGATAAATGGTTTACTCATCGTTGTCATCACAATTCCTGTGGAGTCCAAGATGTGTTCGGCCAATACAGTTATATTAAAAAAGATGCAATACTCATACTACGTTCCACATCTATGTGACATCTGTGAACAACTGCCAAGTTACCATTCCTACCTGTCAAGGCTGCCAGAGCATCTAAACCACCAGCTATGCCATTAATGAAAACAATGCCCCAAGAGTATCTTTTGACAATGAAATGTCATTGAGTCTGTTGTAGCTCTCATGCTGGTATCAGCGCCCACCTGTGTCTAAGTATGTATCAGAACACCCTGGGGGCGACTGCATCGGATTCTACAAGGTACCACCACGTTCGAAGCACAATGGTGCACTAGCTGCTCTGCTGTGGGGCCCTTGGTACTTCTCTAATAATCTACCCAGCATGTGTTTATCTTTGTTGGACCAGGTTGTGTGGAGGAGGCGGTTGGGAAAAGGAAGGCAGACAGAATCCTGCCAGCCTGCATGTGAGGAGCCCACAAATCCAGAGGGACTGCTGGCTTTGTGTGAGCGTGTGTCCACATGTGTGTGTGTATGTGTGTGTGCGTGTGTGTGTGTGACAGAAATGGCAGCAATACAGCTATGCCAACATGAGTTATGGTCTGACTTACACAGACACACACATACACACAAAAACATTTAATTGCCAAAAAAAATAAAAAAAAGTCTCTCCCGAGCTTCATTGTGTCTAATGTGTTCAACGTTAATCTTACCCTTTGGGGACATTTGTTGTTGTGTTAATTACACACCACCAGGAGCCCTCATTAACACACATACATAATACGTGCACGTACTAGCACACACACAAACACACTATGTACACAATTTAGGTGGAGCAAGTAGAAGCATAGATTATGTGAGGCAGTCCAATATGGGAGAAGCAAAGCTAATGAAGCGTTTACAGAGACTGGGGGTCATCGGAGACTCGCCTTAGGTCAAACCGTCTCCCACACCTTTAATGAACAAACCCGGCCTAAGATGTAGAGAAGGAGTCGTGGGCCCAGAGTGGCCAGTGTGCCCTGCTTAGTCATCCGCTACACCGCTGGCTCATCACATCCTGCACAAGCCTTTGCTTCCACCACTGTGCAAGCTTTGGCTAATGCCAGTGGAGTAAGGCGAGCTGCAATCCTGACACACAAACAATTAACCCCAGAGTATTTTCACTGGCCTGCTTCTCTGCCTGCTATCAGCGCTCATTACGGTCTGCTACTCCGCACAGCCATTAAAACTAGAAAAACCCTAAAGAAACAAAAACTAAGCGACTAAATGCTACAATTTGTTTGTCTCACTCATTTTAAACTACTGTGGGGGGTACAAAAGCAAAGAGTGTTTGAAGCAACTTGTTTTTTGCCATCGTGGAGGGTGGACCACACACTTTAGGAGCAGAGTAATGGGCTACAAGGTGACCGGTATGCACCTGTCTTCCCCTCGCTTTCACCTCACGGCAGGACCTCTAATTACATTGCAGGAGGGCTTCAGACATTCAATTATAGATAGTCAATTATAGATACAGCTGTAGCAGATTTGTAAAAGATGTATAGCATTTCCTTGGGAGAAATTGCCCCAGATGACTTTGAACAGATAACTGGTAGGAGAAGGGAATACCTATAAAATGAAATTCCTGGCCATAGGCACCAATCAGCATGGGAATGAATACATGAAGGACTGTGTAGTTCGCTCTGCTTGCTTCAGTGTACAGGTGCTGTGTAACACATCTGGGAAGTGGAAACTAAATGGGATCATTACTTGTAAGGAACAGAGGAGATATTTATGCAACAACATAAAATGTGCAACGCAAAAATTGACACATTTTCTTCAGTGCAAACAAGTGAATCATAGAATGCAAATAATGCTAACAAGATGTGATGCTCACATACGTGTCGACTGACATCATATTCACAAGACAGGAAATACTCTCATTGTTATTCTTCAAGCTGAAGTCTTCATTTCAGTACAACTGAACTTTAATAAAAAGTGTAATATCTTCTTCACATTCACGTCAGACATAAAATATCCGATGCATTCCGCTGCTTAGAGTGATTAAAATTAAAATCAAGGCGTATCAATCCTCTCAGGTTAATTTGTCTTACACAGTACGTCTGTGGTGCCTTTCCATCCTGGGGATGCCTGTGGCCTCAGAAAGGTTAATAAGCTGCTTTACCTCAGCAAGAGTTGGATTGGAGGAGAGTTGGAAAGGTGAAAAGAAAGGCCAAGAGAGCAGAAACACCTTAATGCAAATCCTCACAGTCAAAGTAATCTGTCAAGTCTTTAAAACCACCAACTCCCCTACTTAACAGTCTCCAACCACGGCAGGATCGGTACTTTCCATGCAGTGAAACGTTCATACATGGGCTTGACATCAGTCAGCCCACATCTAGCACTGAGCAACAGGGGCCAAAGGTCTGAAAAGAATGCGAAACACCTGCTGGAATATGTCGTTCAGTGATTTGCCCGCCCACTGTGGATTTTAATGTCAGCTCAGTCAATGTTTCAGTTAAATGTGCTTGATTTGATGCAGTGTTACAGCTGGCATCTGTGTGCTCATGTATACAGTAAAAGCAAATGAAAAGTTTCCATGACTCTGCCTCTATTCTGAAGTGTTACTGATGCAGTTTCCTTTTACTAGCATGTGTAGGTGGAGCAAAAGTGCAATAGCAGTGCAACACCACCGAAAGACCTTAAAGCTTAACATGGCTAAAGAGTGAGTGCAGCTTCACAGCAGGACCAGGCACCCTCAGAGTTTGTGAATTCTTGGTTTGTTTATACAGGGAAAAGCTGTACCAAAGGCAAAAAACAAGCCAAAAACAACATTAAAATAATTTTTCATACAGTTTTCTGCACATTTATCCCATTACAGCTACACATTTTCTGGCATGGTTCCACCAAGGAAAGAACAAAGAAGGAAATAATCTGTAAATGCTGTAATTCAGAGGAAGCATTCCCCCTCAAGGCATCTACACTGCAGCAATAAAAATACACAGTCACTTGGATTTATCTATAATTTCATCTGCCCATAACAGTGCCTGTATGCCTTGTTTTCCTGATTTAACACATCACGTTGTAAATGACCAGTTTCCTATTCATCTTTATCAGAGGACGCTTCGTGAAAAAACAGACAAAAGGAAGAATCATATGGAAAATGAAAATAAAGCTGTTCAAAAATAACCATATATGCTTGTTAGATGAGCCGATTCATTAGCAGAAGCTTTGAAAAGTTATTTTTGGTTCATCCTTTTGTCACTTATGAAAGACAGAATTCAGGACAGTGGAAATAAACTGACTTTTCAAAAAGAAAAAAAGAGCAGATTCAAAAATGGATACTGAGATGGAAGTCAGAAAGAGACAAACATTCATACAGACAAGGAAATACAGACAGATTTAAAATATGTATGCTGTGGATAGTGTAGCAAGACAATGATAAGAGAAAAAGAAGGAAGATACTGACTTTCGGTTCAAGCGAGATGACAGAAGGGAAGGAGGGTGAAGAGTACAGAGAGGGATTGAGTGGGAGGATGGGGCAGCAAGCACAAGAAAGGGAAAATAAATAAAAGAAAAGGTAAAAGCAAAGGCTAACTTAGGAAGGGCAGGGAAAAACTCTCCAATCAATTTTTCCTGTCACAGCACCAAGTCTCAACAGTCATCATTTCTGAAATTCAACATTTTTTCAATTGTCTGTATCGTTATTTTTTTTAACATATTGCCAACAAAATAAATTAATTTCAAAATGCACAGCCTTGGCTTTGATACAGTAGTGTTTCTCTGGTTTCTGTTTACATGTCATGGGTAATAACCTATGAACAGTGAGGGATTCAAGTTCATTTTTCATTTAAAAAAAAGTAAAACATGAACAAATAAAGACAATTAAATGAATGTTTCTGCTGGAGTCTAGTGTTATTCTTAATATTGGCATCAGGATTTTCATTTTTTACCGCAAAACGTTAGTTATCAGCCTCCGTCATTAATCATAATAGCTTCAGCTCCAAAAGAAGCACATCGTGTTGTAATTGTCATCTAGATTTTCGGAAACTGTGCTTCACATATTTTAACATTGATTTTTATTTTGTTTTAGTTTCCTTAGCACTTGTTAAAAAATGTGTGTCTTTTTGTTTGCACTCACTATCTAACTGATCCACTGTTACTGCTGTAAATTACAATGATTACAAAAAATGTATGGTTTCAATTGTGGGTCGTCATCAAAAACAAATCAAGGACAGCCTCAGTTTGCTTGTCTGCAGTTAGTAAAATTATTTCTTGTTTTGGACATCTGCAAAGATGAAATTACTTGGGTAATAAACTATTTCAGACAACAATATCATACACTAATATGACACATTACCATGCTTAAAATTAGCTGTCTCAGATTGAAGTATACA
Organism: Amphiprion ocellaris; assembly: GCF_022539595.1. Classification (NCBI taxonomy): domain Eukaryota; kingdom Metazoa; phylum Chordata; class Actinopteri; family Pomacentridae; genus Amphiprion; species Amphiprion ocellaris. The sequence goes on along the minus strand of NC_072778.1, from coordinate 12,822,174 downwards.
ATAATTATATCTGACACAGTTGAGTGCAACATCTATAAAAAACAGTCTTCCAGTGTTATAAAAGTCAGAAAGTTTTAAATTCCAGTGGTCCCAAGTTTGAACAACGTCCTTGAAGTGTCACTGTTCTTTACTGCTTTGTTTTTACTTTGTTTTTTTTCTTCCTTTTTTCAGGTGACTGTGGATCACAATCTATAATCAGACTGGTCTGTCTACTTTAGTCTCTCCTTCCCTCATCTCAACCTTTTCTGTCTGTGCAGTAATTTACCTCGCCGTGCCATGAGAAGTCATGATTGTTTATATTCAAGGAGGCACCATCTTGAACACGCAGGACTCTGATTGTTTACCCATTCTGCATGTGACATCATGCTTGCTCTCTTTCCCCCCCAAACGCTGCTCTGTCTCCTCTCTGTCCCTTTCCTACCAGATTGGCTGTGGGAGTGTCACCCCCCGGCCCACTTGTAGTCACAAACCAATTCCACCGAAGAGGCTCAAAGACAAATTAAACTTAATGCCATGTAACAAACTCAGCAGGCTACTGTGCACCACCAGGCATTGTGTTAGTGGAGGATCAGGAGCCGGTGTGCACTTTTTGATCTGTATGGAAATCATGAGTCAACGTGGAGCCGGGTCCAAACCACTTTCAGAGAGGTCGGAGTTCGACGCCAAGTGCAAAATCTGAGACGCGAGTGAAACATTTGCATTTGCGACTGATGAATTAACTGCGAGTTAAGTGCATGGCCGACAGAGGTTGTGTTCCATCTCATTTAAGAGGAGATTATGAAATGCAGTGGGTGGTTGAGTTGTAACAGCTTGAAAAACAAACTATGTCTACAGGCCTATCGGAGAAAAAAAAAAAACTACAATTGCTTAAGTAGAACAAAAGCTATCAACCCCTGAAATTAATACCTGGCAAAAAGAATGAAAACAAAGCTGTACACATTTCTACTAGAATGTTGAGTGTCACTGAATCAGCCTGAATATATTGGTGCAAAAGGCTGCTACTGATGAAATGTATGAATAAATCAGAGAAATACAAAAGATATATTAATTTTCTTATTGGAAAAGCATTGTATTTTGAGAAAATTGCACTAATTTCTTTTTTGAAAACCGATAAAAGCATCATAGACACTCCAAACTTTCACAACTTTACAATTTATTCCTTTTATCACTCAAAAATGGCCAATCCAGTGCAGCAGGCCTTTCAAACACAGCGAACCATCACACATCAAGAATTCCCTACAAAACTCGCTGCTCTTGTACTCATACTTCTGAGCTGGATTAGATATGCACTCCATATTCTGCTGTCTGGGATCATGGGGGTGAGTTAATGAAGCTCCACCAGGGCTTTTCCATGTGAAAAGCTCCAGTGACAGTGCTGACATTGTCCTCTTTTTAAAGGCAAGTCCCATTGTTAATAAGCATCCAATCACTCAATTAGACAGCCACACACACACTGGATATACTGCAAGACGCACAGGAAGAGACACCCACACACACACATCATCATCACCATCACACAAAACACACACTATCTAAATATATCTCTCTGTTTGTCAAAAGCTAAATATCACTTTTGAATATATTACAGTGATTTTACACTAATACATATGAACATTTCCTGAGGGGTTTGTATTATGTATGATATAACAAACACAGTCATATCAGTAAATGCCATGTAATGGTAATGGTGAAGGGAACTGGCCAAGATTCAAAGTCTTGATACGAAAGCACAACCACAAAATGAAGGACTCCAGAAATAAATGGAAGTTTAACATTTAACTATCAAAAGGAGTCATGTTTGTTATCAAAAAATACAGCATGACATTCAAAAACTTCTCTTACGTACTTTGCAGAGTTCTTTTTGTCTTTGTTCCAGATTTACTTTATTCAGTATGCGAGGACTCAGTTTGGGTTGTCTAGGTAACAGTTCTATACAGACTGACCATCAAAACGACACAGAGGCTGCTGCAATAGAAACAACCTAAAAGCAAAAAAAAATAAACTGGAATATTTGAAGACAAACTGAAACACATATATTTTTGAGGCCCAGTGGAGAAACAAAACTATTGGAACGATAACTAAGATTGACATGTCCTAAATCCGCTTTAGCTGGGATCATCTGAGGGATGGAGAGTGAAGAAAAAGAAATAAAATATTTAGACGCACAAGGGATATTTATTTTTGAAGAGATCGTTTTTGATGAACATTACAGTATACCTGAAGGCACATAAAAGTTAGCAGGGTGTAGGCTGGGGAGGCTGCAAGCGGCAGGTATCAAAGAAAGCTAATATTCAGAGGGCTAAAGTTAAAGTGCACTGTGATAGCCAGAATGGCTCTCATCTGAGAAGAGAAGATTAAAATCAGTGGGACATCACAGCTAGGCAATATGAAGTAGGAATGAGAGGAAATTTCTCTCTCTCCTGCTCACTCGCTCTCTCACGCAGATGCACACACACATTATAAAGTCTCCTACAATAAACCAATTACTTGTCATTAATATTTAAGGGCCTAATTTCCATTCATATGTAGTATATTAAAAACGTGCAGGGATGAGCAAAGAAAAAGGCTGACCCTGAGATATTCACAGTGGGCTGACTGGCCCAAACGGAGAGAAATGAACATCAGGGTGTTTTGTGTTTTATTGAGACAAATGTCGCCTGCCTGTACCAACAATTAATGCCCTCCCCACCCTCTAAACCATGGGAAACTGTACAATTTTGGCCATTTCTTTTCCAAAATGGGATAATATCCTCTCTGCCCAGTTTAAAGTAATAATGACATTTAATCCAGGATGCATGATTAAGTGACTGAGGTAAGATCTAGGGTCATTAAAACAATCTGCCAAAAGGAAGCATCCCTTCACTCAGACCATGATGACACCTTACAAAATGACTATGTGGTAAAATGCCAATTGTGATCTTGCCTGTGAGAGACGGAAGCTGGTAAACAATGAGCCTGAGAATGAGAGTGGGTGTCTCTTTACCAGGCCGGCCCTGAGTCCAGATGGACACCACCATGTCCAAAGAGACGATTTCAGAAGTGAGCAGAGTAAGACGAGATAAGAAAATAGAAAGGGAGATATGTCAAGAGAAGAACAGCTCAGGATAAATATACGGAGGAAGCTGCCTTGGCGGATGCTCCCTACTCTCAATTAACACAATCAGCAATAAACAGCCGTGTTCTCCAGGGAAACATGGCAAACTATCAAGCCTGACGTCCCAACATTCTGACATAGAAAATATCATGAGCTTATCATTGTACACACACTATCAAAACAAGGCAGACTATTCCACAGTGGGCTGTAGTGTCTTGAGTTGAGCTCAAACTCATTAGACTAAGGCCCTTATTACATTGTGAGTATCTAAAAAGGCAGAGCTTCAATAATAGCCTTGGATATGTTTTTTTCAAGAGCAACAAGCTTTTCAAAGGTTTTTATCAACAAGACATATTGTTGTTAAATGAATGCAGCTTAACGGGATTAAAATACTTTGAGTAGCACTCATTGTTTCTACAATTCTGTGAGCCAAAACTTGTATCCATAGCTGTGTACCGAACAGGCACAGTAGGGGCCGCAGCACAAAGTGCACTGATCAGCAACAGTTTTCCTGTCTGAGAGGTTACTGAGTGCCATGTGAGGTGGCCGACCAGGCGTGAGTGTGTTTGATCCGGTGACCAGGTCAGCCCTGATGTTAACAGAGTTATTAGGGGACTTATTAGGGAGAGTCAGAGAGCCAGCTAAACCCCCCACTGATTCCGTCATTACTGCCGTTGTGGCCGGGTCATTACCGCCCTGCTGCTGGGGCTTTGTAGCAGGGATTGAGAATCTGCTGGTGTGCACACCACATTGGCTCAGTGGGGAGAGTGTGTGTGGGGTAGAGCTGCAGAGACAGAGGTAAAGGAAAATGGGTGTGAGAGTGCAGAGAGCTCCTGAAGGATTTGATCAAATCCTTTGTGATGAGGGGGCGGATGACTGCAGCTGTCACTTGTAGTCCGGTTTTTACCAAGTTACCGTTCCAGAACTGACCTTTACAGTGATAACACGGTTTGATGGGGGTAACAAAAAACACTTAAAGGTAAAGTGAAATGTTAAAAAAAAGAGAATGCACGTATACAGTGGAAATAATATAGGGATTGTTGTGTTTGCTTATTACAGTATATATTAAAGGCAACTGGAAATAATTAACATAATGCCCAAAAATCTGTTTAAAACTCTTCAGAGGTGTATTTGTTTACTATTACACCATTCTTTCTTTTTTAGTGTCTGTATTGTCAAACTTATTTTTGGAATTCTTTCAAAATGATGAGTGTTTTAGTAAAATTTCTCTTTTCCAGTCGTATTACAAGAATTACTTGTGCAGCTTGTTCATATGTAGACCTTGGCTTTCTTGGGATGTATATATATATTTTTTTTTTTAATTTTTTTTCATTAGGGCTGTTTTACATGAGTGCCACTGAATTTAAATCTATAGAGAATGCTAATTTCTTAGTTGTTTTTTTGCCTTGTTAGCATGTCTGTATGGTGTTTTTATATATGCTGGAAGACACACCATGAGCTAAATAAGCAGCCTATGGCATAGCGGAGAATTACCATGTCAAAACTGCAGTGTATCTATAACCATCTAACAAACACAGATTCAGACATCTAGGATTTCATAAAGATGAATTTTTCAGTGTTTAATCGATGACTGGAGATGGGAATATCCACCATACTGTCATTAATCATCAGAGGTCGTTTTACATAATTCTGACTTATTACATTCTGAAATATACAGTATATTCAAGGCATTCAGTTGTCGCTAAGTAACCGCCTTTCTTTCTTTATGTTGTTTCTGCTGAGGAGCCCAGACATCACCATTACAAAGTGGCATATGCCCTTTGTCCGTCAGCAATTGATGTGGGCAATGGAGGAAACATTTTGGAAGAAAGGGGGTGTGAAGTTTGCCAACATCAATCTTGTTTCAAATTGAACTGCAAAGTTCCAGCTGAATGAATTGCCTTTCAAATGCAGGAGGCCATGGCTACACACATTCAATCCCAGAGTGAATCTGATTTGATCCCAAGAGCCGTACAAAGGCACAACCCACTGATTGATAAAGCGAACTGAGGGGAGATGAGAGCAAAAAAAAAAAGAGAGCCAAGTCAATGGAGAAGAGTGTAAAGAAAAAGGAAAAAGCCAATACAGCCAAGGCAAAAAGGAGGGAAAAAGACAAAGGAAAGAAAGCAAAAAGAAAGGAAAACTATTTGAATGGTAAATAAAATAACTCTATGGCATTGATAGGTGTTCTGCAGGCTTCATTTAATGTCTTGCACATGACTTGTAAAGATGTGAAAAACCCGGGTGGTGAAGGAGAGAAAACAGAGATGTCTGTCTGTGATAACAGATTTTCCAGTTCTATGCGTGGGTGGTAACAATTTTCTGATCGTGAAGCACACAATGGTGTCAAAGGTGAAATACCTGCCTTGACATCAGTGAATGAAGTGTGCATTTAAGTGCAACACATTTTCAGTTTAAAAAAAAAAATAATAACATGGTACATTCCTCTCACAGTGACACAGAATGCAGCACACCATTTAAATAAGGCTGATATCACAAATAGGATTAGTGCTATTTTGTTAATGGAAAAATAAAAGCATGTACATCTGAGAAATAGGATTTATCAAAAGGTTGCTCTTTATATTAAAAAGAGAAAAAAAAGCCCTACAGTATTTTTTTTTTCCAATAACAGAAAGGCATTATATCAAAACGTGACACACTGGGCTCTAACTGCAAAATTAGCAAAATATGCAGAAAACTAAACTGAAACACATCTCTGTGGGACTAGTTTATGAACACATTGGCTTCAAATTTTGAAAAAAAATTAATTAAACAATTACTACCTTTGTTACAAAGTGGTGTAACAATTAATTCAGAGTTAATTTGGTATTTTTTCTGATTAACTGTAGATTTATTGTCAACACATTGTTTTTAATATCCAACTAATTAAATTCCATGTCATAATCATGTCATAATTCATTTTGAGCATGTACATGTGTATTTATATTAAAATATAGCGATGCAATATTTGTACATTTCTTATCTCTACGTCATGAAACATGATCGTGACAAGAAGAGAGGAAAGCACTGCTATTTAAATAAAATATTTACCTACATGTATACGTTCTGTTGCATATTTAGATGTGCATGTCATATATACTATGTGCATAAAAGCTAAAAAGTAGTTAACTAAATTGCTATTTGTAATGCATGGTTAAAATGTCTTTTTTTTTAATTTGTTGGGATTGTTTTATTTTGTTTTCTGAGGCCTGTGAAAAAAAGTGCAAAACTGGTCCCTGTTCCCAGTATGACTTCATCAGTTACATGTCTATGGCCACCAAGTACCAGAGAACTGACTCGTGTAAGTTTTCATTTAGGCCAAAGACCCATCTCATAATAAATGACAAAAAAAGAAAAAAAAGAAAAGAAAATAATGAGCCACTTTTATAAGATTGAAGCCGAGCTTGAAATCCCTCTTGATTATCATTTCCTTTTCTTGGTAAAGCTCATTAAACAGTAAGACTCATAAAAGCAGCAGGGGAGATGACAGTCTTGCATTCTCAGTTGTTTTAGAGGCCTCTGCGCGCAATAAGCATCTGAAAATTGGGGGCTGTTAAAGTGATTCTTTTTTTTTCTTTTACTGCCAAAGTGTTGTTCTTCAACAATGAAAGTAACAAGCAAGAATCCCAAGGAACGTGACGATAACAGAAGCCTTTTTTGCACCATTTTCTGAGGGCAGCTCTGCAGGGAAGGCATTTGCACCTGCTTGCCTCATCTTTCACGATACACTGGGCCCCCAAAGTGTGCTTTACTTATAAATATCCACGTCGTGTGGCAAAGACGGAAGTACCACAAAGAAGCAAAGGAAAAACCAACAAGTGTGTATGTGTGCAATAAAAACAGCTGTGGCAATATCCCAGACAAATGAAGTCGGTTTTCACCAGTGACTTGTTTGTCAAATCAGCACAAAGGATTTATGGTCCGTAGTTACAATGAGAGGTCACAATGAGAGCGAAACACCTCAGGAATTAATCTTGCAAGCATTGGCTTCATCACCTGAACCCCCAAAACCACTTTAAACTCCACCAGTATCAGTTAAACAACCGGGGTTGAGATGAAGGTTGACTCAACGTTCATATACAGCAGGTCAGAGTCGAAGTGAAAATGAGGCGGGGATCTTTGTAACAAAATGTTTAATGTTGAAGCCCCGTTATCTACAGATGGAATGCATTTGACTATTGGCATGAATCATGAAACACTGAAAAGAGGAAAACAAATGAACTACTACCTCATTTTAGGAAAATCCCATCTAGCACCTTTTCTGCAATACCATCTACATCAAAGCTCCTCTCATTGACTTTCAACTTCACTGAAGGGGTGGGGGGTGGATATCAAACATTAAACAGCATTTTTCATTCATGAGCAAATCATGTTCTGTTTCAACAATAGAGGGAAAAGAGCTGATTCAGTGAAGTCGCTGCAGGGGTAATTGATAGGGATCCAGCAAAGGTAACTCCCGGGGGAAATGCTGGATCATGAATTCCTACCCTGCCAGCGGGAATATGGACTATCTATAGAGCTTTTTTTTTTTTTTTTTTTTAAACCCCAGTGGGTGAGAAAGTGAATTTAATAAAGAATTTAAAAGGACATTTAAAGCTGAATTACAGCCATATGTCTGTGGAACTCCAAATGTTAAGTTGTATTTTATTCTAAGAAGCCATCTGAAAATGTATTTTTTAACAGTTGTGCTCTGCAACACATAGTTCTGGTTTAAACATAATGTTTACGATGTCTTCTTCAACAGCAACTAATTAGTCAAATAAAACCTGAAAATTTAAAAAATTTAATGGGTATCTTGACCTTCAAATACTTTAGAAATGTTGTTTTGTTTTTTTTTAAATGTCTGGCAGATATTCTCTGGTGAAAGACAAGAAAAGAGTGGCATAGCTACCAAGCCTACCCCTGCCATTTCATTAAGTCTTGCAACAACTGTTCTTTCCAAACTGCATTCTCCTTCCATCTGTATTATGCCAGTAAATCACCTTGCGGCAGCCCAGGGAAAATTGCTATTTATTTCACAGTGCAAAAAAAAAAGAGCGGAGTCTAGTTTGTAGACCTTGAGGCTGTGAGAAACAGAGAGAAAGAAGCTGCTGGCGGGCTGACTGGTGTCCAAACAGACGGTGGGTAAAAGGGAGAAGTTAGAGGATTCTGTATAGTTATGTCCACACACACTGACAGAGCTCCGATTTGACTGTTCTGCGCTTGACAGGGCTCTGACTTCTCCCCTCCCACTGCTGCTAGAATTAGAGGGGTGTGCTGCACACACATAAATACACATACACTGTCAAAGAAGTGGAAAACACTCAAATTGTCATGGGAGGAATACATCAAGTGCCTTCACACACCCTCTTGCATATAAAAACAAACTTGCTCTGCACTGCTAGTGTTATTCATCAGCAAGTTAGGTAGCCTGGTTGTGTATCTGAGAAACAAACTGGCCGCTACAAGTAAACTCCCAGAGCTTCCTTCACCAAAGCCTCCCATCTTCCCTGATGGAAGATTGGTCTACTGGACTGGAAAAGGCAAGAGGCAAACCAAGCATAGCTGCTCTTAGTTCACACATATATGTACAAGTTCAAGTAAGTGCACATCACCATGTAGGCACACACACACACACACACACACACACACACACACACACCAAAAAAAAAAACAAAAAAACAAAAAAACACTGATCTGAAACAACTCAATGGGTACAAAGAAAGAACAAATACAATGTGCAGTCACATAGCATTTCTAACTTTCTCAGACTCATAAAAACACTGCAACAAGAGCCCTGCTATCTCTAATTGACAAAGAGATCTGAATTGAGAGCAGAAAGAGATAGTGTTAAAATGCAGAGGAAAAGGGGCTTGGCTTTAAGATAATTAACATTTCTGTGAGAAAAATTTGTTGTCACAAGATGAAAGCAGCTTGGCATCTATTGCTGGAGAGCCTAAATGAAGCATGTATGATTAGATTAATTAAGGTAGAGAGAGATGACACCTCCTTACCTTTGCTCTGTGAAGAGAAGCAGAGGGAGAGCTGAGCAAATAGGTCAGGATTCTCAAACTTCTCTTCTTTGACTTTGATCCAGAAGCAATTCTCTGCCATTTCCTGAGGCACTATCTGCAATGACACAAGGATTCCATTATCACCACAATCAGAAACCGTCATTCCACCAAGCTGCCACTCAAAAGTTCTTCTCACTGGAGATGGGGTCTGTGAGTGTTTTTCTGTGTGTGGACACACACATGCTTTCTGTGGCATCTTTAGCCTTTAAGTGGTGAACATGAAAAACCCAACAGCAACAAGAAACTGGAATACAGTTTTTCACATGATGACAAAACGCATGAATATGGCCGTGCTAAATGATGAAGTGTGCATAGGCCACATCTTAGCAGCCCTGTTTTTACACTTTTCTTTGCTACAAGTGGGTGAAGCAGGAGAGCCTCTAAGATGCAACAAGCACCTACAAACTGAGACGATAACAGCCACAGGGATGCTTTCTAACCCCGCCTCCCTCATTTCCTCTGTACTGCTCAGTAGACAGGAAACTGTCACAGCAGACAGAGAGGTTCAAATATAAACAAACCCCTCTGACATGTTTCAGTTATTACTATCTAATAATGTGTGTGACACTACACTGCTTCTACCGTACACTGTGTTAAGTGCTGCGAGGAGAGCTCATAAAGTACTACTGTTGTGGCTTTTTATCGAAGGCCTAGACTAGCACTTGAACTATTGCACCACTGCTATTAACCTCTTCAATACCACAGTAATTACACAGAGAAAGAGGTGTAAGCAAAACACTTACGCAACACAGACAGAGTTCTAGCTGATAGTCTCTAGGTGCTTTAATGGAGGCTTATGAAACTTTCAACATGAACTCATTTTGGTATTGAGCATAGATAACAAAGTGCCTCTGTACTCTTATTTGCTCTCATAAAACCCACTTAAAGTCCTGGAATACATCTGTCATGTCTGTGAGAGCTTAATTTAGAGAAAAGGTGAACCAGAAAATGTAGACAAAATTCAATAATGTAATGATTCATACCTCAGAAATTTTACTCTTTCACCGCAACAATCACTGCTACTGCTACTAAAAACTTCTACTAATAATAACAAATAAATGCAAATGAATCATCTAAGATTTAATAGCAAACCAAGGACTGCTTAAAATAGCATTGTTATTGGTTTATTAACTCGTCATTAAATTATTTTTATTAATACAATGTTTAAAAAAGCTTCCTCTGTATTGAAAAACTATATCAGCTCAGAGAAAAACTGATATTATAAATCATTTTAACAATTTAACAATTCTATTCTGCTGTGTGTTGAATGTGGAAGCTGACAATCATGTATTCTTTTAAGAGATGAAAGATTTTGGGAATTGTGACTGTGATTTAATTTACAACATAACTGCTATATAAAGTCCTGCTTCAGTACAATATTTACTATACAACAGATTAAAAAATGATGGAGAATTACCATAATGTACCACCAAAAGTATGACTGTCACACAAGGAGAAGGGTATGAACTTGTAAAATAATTGATAAAACAGTTTGATCTCTGGGACAGATGTGCCATATAACATATAACTTAAGTTTCATGCATTTGGAAAGTACCGAGGCATTTTTACTGTGTGTGTTTGTTATCATGTCACAGTTCAAATAAAGTGTTTAAAGCTTAATATAATAATCTGATATGTGTTTAAAACAAGACTGGATCAGCAGGCATTTGTTTTCTAATTTTCTTAATATTTTGGTATTTAGCATTCAGCTCAGTAGGCAACTCTTGGATTTTCCTACCGGGCCTCTGCAGAATAAAGATGACATCTCATTGTCTGAATAAAGTCATCGGTTACAATGGGAGCTAATGCGCTAATGTTAAGCCTAAACATGAGCCAGTCTCATGGTGCGCTGTACAACAGAAGTTATTTTCCTCATCCTGCATCCATGTTTCCTTTTGTTCTGTCAGTCTCATATGTTTACAGACATTCTTAATTAGTACTGTAATATTATATTAAAATGTAATTATATAAATTGTAATGGGTTTCTGGCTGACAGGGACTCTAGAACTAAATTATATGTGTGTTGTTTATTTTGTCATTTGCAGAGTACCCTACTTAATCTTCACTAATAATTTTCTGTGGGAATTACTGATAGACTAATATGAAAGTGCATGCAGGAAACAATAACTGATTTAAAATTCATTTAGCACTTAAACAAAGCTGACATTTCCCAGTGTGTGCTGATGATGAGCTTGTCCCATGTGAGAGTCTTGTACTACTGCTTCTGGCTACGATGCACTTCCGCCACATCTCCTGCTTGACTGGAAGACTTGTACTGTAATTGCAAATATAATTAGCCACACTATGTAACAATATACTGTATGCATGCAACCACATATGTCTTATTAGCATGCGTGTGTAGATCTGTGAGCACATGTTGCAGTACTTCCTGGACTTGGAGCTACCCACATGCTGGCATAAAAACTATAGCCAAGTTGGATAGTGTTTCTCTTAACATTGTAAATAAAGGGACAAAGGGGATGTAGGTATGAAAAATACCATTTCGTTCCATTTTCTTTTTTTATACAACCAAATCCTAGTCGCTCCTGGCACTCCTATACTTCCATCTGCTGCACATTGAGAAGACAGACGACTCGTGTCCCACTTAATCGACACAAGAGACACAGACATAGACTCAGGTGGTTACGAATTGCATTTGCATCACCAAACCACATTTCCTGTGGAGGCAAGGTTAATGCTCCTGTGCATTAACCTGTTTCTGTACACTTCCCAGACAATGGGCACGTTGCACTACACTGCATACACACAAATGACGTTTGCAAAACCTGAGAAAAATATCGCACAAGAAAATAACTAATGATTTTTAAAATATCAAGGCACAAACAAACACGTAGACCTGACATTCAGAAACTCAAAACCAAGTCGTTGTTTTCCTTAATGTTTACACAGTGGGTATGATATCCCATACTGCTGTGTGACACTATTAGTAATTTTACATACTGCCAAGGAAACTCCCACACAGAGTCAAGCATTTGCATATTTGACATTTTAAAGAATTCTTGAAGTGACTGATGAGTCAAGCCATGACAGGCCTCTTGAAACACAATAGTCAACATTGTCTTCAATTTCCACATTTCTTTCTCTCTTTATAGCTATCGTTTGTTGGTCTGATGTTGAATAAATAATGTGCCACTGAAAGAAAAATATGCCTGATTGTTTACGCATTCGAAAACAAGGAAAACCTGAAAAGATAACTGCAATGGCCCCAAACATTTATTTTTAATAAATGGCTGAAACATTGTGAAGAGGTAGAGCACAGACAAAGAAACGATCCATTAAATTTTGGTGAGAATGTGGATCACTTTCTTTAAAATTGCATCATAGTGCATTGGCCTTGGCGGAGGACAGAACTCTCTGAGTGCTCTTCTAGTTAAAACGTGGCGTGATTCCACTAAAACCATTAAATATAACTTGCACTATTAACATGATGCCAAAACAACGACCCTGTTATTTTGCTTACAGTCAGTAATTTTACACTAAAATGCAAGGTCACACAAGTATCAGTGAAGAATCATTAAATTAATGCTGAGAACTCCTGGGGCAATGGATTCATTATCTATAGTAAAATACAGCCCGGATGTAAGTGAATGTCCCATTGAAATTGTATTCAAATGTGATGGAACATTACACAAACAAGTCTTCATTCAATTACGCTTCGAATGTGCAAATCCAAAGACATTTGAACAGTGAAAATTGTTTACTGCTGAATCCTTTGAATTGGGTGTTGAGTGTGGAATATTGTGGCCTTTGGCTGAACGACTGCTTGACTAGATTAGGAGTGCATTTGAATAGAGCTCCCTTTGGTTTGAACCTTCAACTTTGTATCTTCTACAAAATGTACGTATGTGCGATTGTAAACAGATCATACATTATTTCATATAATAACATGAGACTACTATTTCCCTTACAGTCTCAAATGAATAATATTATCAGTGAATATGAGGATATTACAGTGAGTTACTGTGAATCGATGCTCAGATAAGCATACCTTGGTCCAGTTGACCCTCTTCATCACAGTTTCAGGCTTGTAGGTCTTCTTGGCCTCCAGTCCATAAGGCAGCTTGATGACAGGCAATGCAGGGGGTGGAGGAGGCATACCTGGGCCACCGAAGGGGGGCGGAGGAGGTGGCGGCCCACACCCCGGGGGTGGTGGTGGAGGGGGAGGTCCTCCACCTGGTGGTGGGGGCGGCGGAGGTGGTGGTGGAATGCCAGCGTGGCCGGGGAGTGGGGGAGGAGGTGGGGGCGGTGGGGGACAGCCACCGGGTGGGGGAGGAGGGGGCGGAGGAGGAGGTGGAACAGCTGCACCTCCTGGTAGCGGCGGTGGAGGTGGTGCTCCAGGTGCAGTCGGTCCAGCTGCAATCTGTCAATACAGGACGGAAGTGTCAATGACGGCCCACAGTGTGAGGGAGATTCCCTTTAGTTAGTTTCAAACGTGAATCTGATGTTCCTGATAAATGAAAGTCACTTGGCCTGTTTGTGCTGTGACAAACAATGTTTAACTGATGCAACCCTTTAAGTATTTCATAATGAAAAGCATTCTGTATGTTTTGTCTCGCATTGTTGTGACATGCAACTAGATATGCTGCAGAAAATATCCCAAGATGACTTTTGCATTGTCAGTGTTTTTGTTACTGTGTGCTCAATAAGGGCATTTTAATGACAACCTCATTTTTTTCTTATATTTTAACTCACTCATAACCAGATATTTTTTGATCTACTTGTCCAATATTGTATGTTTGATTTTGATATTTCATATGTCCACTTTTGTCTTTGATGACAGACTCAGTCCTTCTTAGCATGGAGAATGACAAATTTCTGAAAAGAGAGACATTTCTTTCAGTTATTCTTTGCCGGAGGGGATAAGTTGCTCCAACTTTCTCTTTTCAGTACCCCAAAGCTGTTCTGTCGGCGATATACAGTATATGACAAGGTCAAACTTTTCACTTTTTCCTTCTTTCTAAACTCTTGTGTCAGTGTGTTCTTGAATATTATCATATCATTATTTTTGGTATATCCACAGACATTCATGTGCCAGTCCGAAGCACTTTACCACCTGATTTTCAGTACTACATTGTGGACTGTCTGTGGCGTCATTTTGGAGGACGGCCACTGCGACTCGAATCAGTGGTACTCTGGCTCATCCTAAACCTCCTGATTACTATTTCAACTATGTTTTGACTTTAGTTGCTCTACAGTCTTCCTGTATCCTTTTTCATATTAGTGATATATCACAATCAGATTTTTAAATTACCCTGATGATTCTTTTCCATGTGGAGTCATGATGCTGACATATAGATAAATACAGTTGTAGCTCCGAAATTGAGAGTTCTGGTGTTCGCAGCTCATTTTATAACCGTGCTCATATAATTAGGCTTATACGAAATCAAAGCTCTAATCAGTTTTGTTTCAGTGATCACATATATATTCATTTTTGTGTTATTTAGTTTGTACTTCATGGTCTGTGTTTTCAATATAGTCTTTCTAGTAGGAGATAGTCTGTAAATTTAGAAATAATGCTATTATTAATAGGGGACGCAATTTTGAAGGATTTGACTTCTGATATTACACAGTGGCATCTCTATTCTATACTGCATGTAGATGAGACCATGATTTGGGAAGCCCTACCCTGACTTCCTATTTACAGTAGTGATGGTAAACACAACCAGTTGGTTTGATTTTAGGAGAATGCTGAAATACTTCTCTGAGAAAATGTTGCTTTATATGAAGAGTTGGCCAAGAGGTTCAACAATTGTGTCCACTAATCCCCATGTATGTGTTTGTAAATACTGAGCAAAATGTTGGTGAAAAACCTGTGAATGACCACTGTTTTAATTCACTACAGATAAGAATGTTGGTTTCCCATCAAGCGTTCATTATGAGCCCTCACAACGGTGGGGTATTAAACTGTAGACAGGGATGGAATTACAACCTGCGACTGATAAGACAAAGTCTTTCAGTCCTTTGACATGTCAGCATTATCACACATAGCACATACGCAGATGAAAGTTGGGGGGGAAGGCCAATAGAAAAATGTTTAACAAGAAAAAACGTTATGCAAATACCACAATTACAGACACCCAACCTCCGACAGGGTTTGATCTTCAGAGCTGATTAGATGCCGGCTCTTACCAAAAAGCATTTCCACTTGCACTTCTCATTTCCAAAACCAATTCCCCACTATTTGCATTTTCCCCGGTCACTTGATTGTGTGCGTACAATGTAATTGGCTTCATATTTAAAGACATTACATAGTGTTTCATTACATAATAGCATTGGTGGATTGTTTATTAGGGCTGAAATTAAAAAGGTGTTCTGCAAGGAGCTTCCTACACAGATTGCCCAGAGCCCTTCAGTGAAAATCCACATCCAGTGATTACATGTCTGTCAATCTTGAGCCCTCTGTGGCCCGTTTTCTCTTTTAAGATTAATATGAGAGAATGGAAGCAAATTAGCTGCTAAATTAGAGCGCAGTTGTTTCCATACTGAGGAGCCCTGTGAGTCTCTATCTCTCTATCCACCTCTCTCTGATCTACACAATAATAATAAGCCCAGTGTAACATGGAACTCTTGGGATGCTATACCACTGCCACTGGCGTCTTCCTCTTTAGATAAGAAAGCAAACATCCCAAAGAAGTTGTACAATATATAAATAACTGTGTTTTTTTCCCCTTAAATTATAATGGCCATTTTTCACTGAACTCATATGGGACTACATCAAATGTCATGGTTTGCATTGTAATTAAGTTGCTACATGTGATTTGAATGTGGCAGAGATGCAAAATACAAAAAAACATGAGTATGTATCCACACTAGCAATCAAAAATACATTCTATATTTTAGAAAGTTACAGTGTACACTTAATGTTCTTTAGGCCCCCAAAAATATCTACTTCCCAAACATTTTCTGTAACATCGATATACATATCTAATATGTATATTGTAGCATGTAGTATGATTGAAGTGCATGTTTCTTGCCAGCTTGTGAGGGTGATCATTTTAAACTGATGATATTTTAGCCGATCCTGCAGACAACCAGGCTAATACAAAATCTAACCCATCCAATTTGAATTCATACTGTTCTGGACTCTATGGGGAGGTCAGCGTGGCAGGTAATTAACTCTGAATGCTATGTGATTAAATCTTTACCCCAATCTCATCTCTGACAGAGAAATTCAATTACAAGTGTTTACTTACGAAAATTGCATTAAGCACGCATGCAATGTCTGTGGTTAAAAACAAGTCTGGAATTCACCATATGCTTTCAACTGTTATGTACTTATATATTGGATTTTGTTCAGAATGTTATTTGTCTTTGTGGATTGGTAATGTCAAGACATAAAGCATTCCATCATATTTTCTATTACATTTAGATGAAAAATATAGCATTCCAGTTTGAGATTTTTTTCTTGCATAACAAGATTTACGAGACAAGTAACAAAACAAATACTAGAATTTACAGGTTAATCAAAGATAGATTTAAAATATAATGCATTATATGCGAGGGGAAAACATGCAGAAAGAACAAAGAGGATTAAAAAAAATTCTGTCTCATGATCAGTTCGAGATTTTTCTCCAACAAAACACCACAATCCAGTTTCTTACTTGGATTTTCAACTGATTAAATGTGATATGCTACGGGCCACACATGCAAAGGGGACACCCACCTTGGCTTCAGATTCCCTGATGAGTCTCTGAGCCTCTTTGAGCTTGTCTTTTTCAATAGTTAACTGTGCAGATACAACACACACACACCCGCACACACACACACACACACACACACCACAGATACACACCATGGGAACACACGCATTATAACAGACACAGAGGGTAACAGAGAGGCACAAATGGGGATGGGTTAGATAGACAGAGAAGAACACTAGTACACTAGAACAGATACAGTACTCACACGAAACACAATAAACCCAGAAAAGAGGAAGACCCTTGCACAGTTAATGAGAATGGTAGTACAGTGTTATATTCCCATTTTGCCTGAAAGAGCCATTTGATGTGC
The DNA here is from genome assembly GCF_022539595.1 of Amphiprion ocellaris. Classification (NCBI taxonomy): domain Eukaryota; kingdom Metazoa; phylum Chordata; class Actinopteri; family Pomacentridae; genus Amphiprion; species Amphiprion ocellaris. Next base: position 12,804,996 of record NC_072778.1, on the reverse strand, counting down.
AAAAGGCAGAGTGTACTGTACTTTTACACCTAAAACAAGATGTAATCTATGTTCAAAGGAACATCAGTGTAGAGCAATGACTGCATGAAAGAAGCAAGGCACCGCATCACTGACAGTTGGTGCACCTTCAAAACCCTTCTTCCATTTCCATCTTTTCCTCTTTTTTGGCATCGCAAAATGCATTTCAAATCAACACTCTTAGATGTGTGATGGGCATTGATTTCACTGTGCAGTCTTTGTTTTAGAAATGTACCCATTTTGCTTTGATATTTCACTCTGTGCAACCTTGCCAAAAGAAAAAGGATGGGAACATATTCCAACAGCACCTGAAATGTAACATTTTTATGGAGTCATTCCTACAGAATACCTCTTACTATGGACTGTAGAGAACTAAATATTTAATGTGTATAATGGAAAAGAGACGGAAACTTTTGGCGGCTTAAAAAGAACTTTCATTTTGCAAAAATCTTTTGGTGGTAGTAAAGTGCAATATTTAAAGCAAAGACAAATTTCATTTTATTCTTCATCCTCAGGGATTAAAAGTTAGAGGCTTTGAGATAACTAAGTTTTTAAGAACACGGGGAGATTTTCAGCAGGTATGACTTGTTCTGCTCTCTGAGAAGTGTCGCTCTTTTGACCTCCATACGAGGCAAAACTGTTAATGTACAGACACATTTATGATACACTTGAATGACAATAAATGTAAGTACTTTTGACTTAACAACTGAATTGGCTCCTTCTCACAACAACAAAGCATCCATAATAGTTACCACATTGTGACTCCTGCTGTCATTATCAGTTGAATCAAATTCTATAATCAGACAGGGTAGAAGGCAGTCTGGCAGTAAAAGACAGAGAAAGTGGTCGACTACACCTCCAGCTCCTCTTGGGGCCATGCTGGGTCAGCTACAAGACCGCCAGGTTGTTAAAACCTATTAATGGGATTGCGCAGACTGTTCCAGTGTACCACTGCAGTGCTACATTATTCATCACATCCAGAGCCAATTCAATGAATTGCTTCCCCTTTTTTTGTGCCTTGAATGATTGCAAGCAAAGGTTTGGAGAAGGGTGGATGAGTTCCACTTTGTTGTGATTTCGATGTCCTTCGGTGATGTTTACAAGCAGAACCTCCATTCAACTCAATTGGGAGATAATCAAACAGACACATCAAACAGCCTGCTTGTTACAATGCCAAAGTTCCCGGAGAAAGACTCTCATTAAATGTGTTGGTTCACAAACAAGGTGAGGAGAAGCGACTCAGGCGTGCATGTGTTTTAATATCTGACAGGAATTCAGTCTAGGAGATGAAAGATTAGGGTTAGCTCCCACTTCATTCATATTCAGCAAAACGACAGCGATCGCACAGCTGCTTTGATGGACAAACTGAATGCGTGTGCTCACACCGATTTAAAGGTTCTGCGCTCTCACAGTTAATGGCTTTTCTACAGAACTGTGTCAAATGCGGAATAGGTTTCAAAACACACTCTTACAGCTTAGTCTTCCTGAAGTGGCAGAATCACAACTGTCTGAGAGGATGACACTTGTTTTGTTCATTGCTTAAGGTTGCAGTCTATGTGAACATCTGCCTAAAATTCAGAGACAACTCAGATGAGTTATTATGACAGAACCTGCATATTTTAGATGCCTGAAAACACCTTTAGCACAGAAAGTCACCATGCAAACTCTCATTAAATCACCATCATTGAAACACAACTATAATTACTGTCTCATGGTTTTATGCCTCGCCCAAACAGTCAAGTTGCAGTTTACATCCATGTCTGTCCAGAATCATAAAATAAATGTAGTGAAGATTTTGAAGTGTGTAAAGCCTGGTACACACAGGAAGAGATCAAAGTGAACAGAGACCATTCGATCTCACTTAAATGCATGTAGAAATGGCATGCGAAATGACCACTGGCAATGCTAAGTGAAGCTGTTTAAAATTAAACGAATCTCGACTTTGAGGCAACACAATTGGGGTGAACACCAATGGGAATGAAAGATACTGTTAACTGACATATAACACTATCACTGAGCTCCTAAAACTACAAGACAACAACATACACAACTTTGGTTCCCACCAATTCCATTACATCGTAATGGACTCGTCATCGCAGTCTCTATTAAAACCAAACTTTACAACTGATATAGGGATGAAAAATAAAAACGCAAAGCTTAAGTTCTCATTTCTGAAATCACTGACAAATAGGATGCTTGTTGTGTGGGTCAGCTAGCTAACAGCTAACGATACTGTGAACTTTTCTTCACTTCAGACAAGTAAGCTGTCACACACCACCATAGTTTTACAGGTAATAATCTGTTACAGAGCAGCCTTCCCCAGGTTGATCCCCGAGCTGCACTACAGTTGTAGAGACGTTGTTGTAAAATGCACGTGTAAACAAAAAGAAACTAAACATGGTGATTTGTCACTGTTGAAACACAGACTTCGAAACATTTGGGGTGTGAAATATACAGCAGGCTTGCCAGGGCAATCAAAGCCTGTCAACAAAAAAGCAAAGAGCGATGAGCAAAATGTTTAATATGTCGATGGGTTTTAAGTTCATTGAGACAAATAAAAAAAGAGGGGTCACTTGAAATGAACATAAAAGAGACAGCGCGATGATAAATCAACACACATCACAATAAATCTCATGTTTTTGAAACACATTGGCAAGTGCTAAAAGAACAATAAAAGTTTAAGAGATCAATGCTATAAGAAAAGCAACAAAAGAAAAAGAAATCATCATTCCCCAAGGGATTTACATTTCTTTCTTTTTTTTGCTGAAAGGAAACTCTTAAAAGTCATTTAAATGTCTGTTGGTCTTGCTTTTTTCCTATATTCTTTTGTTGCTATTAGTACAGCACTGACAGCCTGTTTCACTTGTCTTCTTGTTATGGAACCTCATGATGTATTTCAAAATACATGGAATATATTGTGACGTGTGTTGAAATATTTGTTTCTCTGTTTGGTGTTCATTTGAAGTGTATGTATGGGGAAAATCTGGTACAGCATAAGAAGCCTCATACGTTTTTGAAATTCAACATGAACACAACATGAGATGGTTTCTGAATTCTGTCAGATTTAACATGGATTAACCCTGAGACAAATTCCTTGTATGTGTTGTCATGCTTGGCATCCTGAAAGAAGACCAAGTTGTACCCATGGCAATAAAACTAGCATCAAATACAGTTGTTGCTGCAAAAAATCAGCTATAAATTCAAAATCATGGATGCTTCACACATCTTCAGCCCAACAGCACAGAAGATCTACACAATCAGGAGTGTTTCAAGGTGGGCACCGTATGTGATACATGGTCACAATCCACCCTTCTGTTTCTCAGTTATCTGGTTAAATAATGGCCAAAGAAGTATTTCTGCAAAACATGAGGTAACAGTGAAGCTTACTTTGGACATTTTTGATAAAAAATGTCATCAGTTCATCGTCTTATTAGACGTTGGTGTGAAATTTTGTCACAATTAGCATATGAATTCTTGAGTTAAGGCCAAAATTGGTTTTGAGAGTCTAAATTGACCTTGATTTTTTTTTTTTTTTATCACCAAAAACTTTTGAGCTCATCCTCAAGTCCAGGTGAACATTTGTGCCAAATCTGAATAAAATTCCCTGTAGGCGTTCCTAATATATTACATTTACAAAAAAGGGTCAAACATACAGATAACCCAGCAATCCAAAAACATCATGCCTTAGGCCATGGCTGCAGCAGGTCAGAAATGTACTTAATACGTGAAGCACAGTAACAACTAACTGCACTCTTAAACCTGAGTACATTAAATTGATTAATATTAAAAAGAAAAATATATATCTATATATGCTATACATCTATTGTAAATGTAATCCTATTTTACAAATATGATATACAGTAGTTTACGTTCTAATGCATAGGAAGTATTCTAAAGTCCTTCTCGCCACATCCATGCAAGTTTGTGCCAAACAAATGACTTGTGTCTCTGCTGAGGCTGATGTCTGTTGACGTGCAGCTCTCCAGCAGTAACCGCTCTTTGAAGGAGCATTCAGACAAACAGAGGAAAAGAGGGTTTGAGTCTCCAGGGCTTCTCTGCGCTACACTTCCTGTTAATGCACCACAGTAAGTCAGTCTTCAAAAGACACAAGCCTGCCAGGGGAAGGTGAGGGGAAGGTGTGTTATAGCGAATAACACATTTGGAAACACAACATAAAAAGCTCCAATAAGGGAAAGAGGGCACGCAAAGGTAACACGTCCTGATGCAGAAAATGAGAGAGCAAGGGAGAAAAAGGCCAAGGAGAAGGAGAGGAACTTTAAATTGTGATGGTCTAATTCTAATGAGTGTGCAGTAGTAAGGGAAAGAGTGAGGGATGAACCAGTTTGGTGATAAATGCAGTTAACAAGTGGTGACACAGCATTCATGTATATAAAGTGCAGGAGCGAGACCTACACCCAAATTAACTTCAAAGGAGAAAATCACGATCACTTTAGCCATGGACAACAGCTAAAGCTCATATAGCATAACAACATTTCTTGTGGACCTACGAATTGCTGCTAAAGGACTAAAAGAACACCATGTTAAAACTACATGCTGGTGCAGTTTATCAGACAGTAAGTGCCAACATAAGCAACAAGACATGAATTTTTGAAAGAGAAAGGCATCTCTGATACGGATGTAGCTATACCATCTTTCATTGGTGGTTTATATTAAATTCCCTAAGCAGAGAGGCAAACTGCCCTTTTGTCCCAAGGTAGCACTAAAGTGTTTGCAATTGGGTTAAGGGGGAAATAGCAGTCATTTTCTGTGCTCAAAATGGAAGGTTTTGCCTGGGAAGAAATGATGTGGAGGCCAGGAAAAGAAATGCAATCCATCTCTGTGATGATAGAATTTCATAGGAAAAGCTTCAATAGAGCAATTCGCCCATATAAAGAGCTACAACTTAAGAAGGAGATTGACCCTTTATTAAATCAAATGTACTTGCATGGATGATAACTCCCACTTACTGCAGCTTCACATCTATAAGTGGGGTGGAAAGGCATCCTTCTGACCAAATCAAACCTTTTTCTAGTGGCGCCACTACTTCTTGATGCTATGATTGCAAGACAAACATTTTTATTTGTATGACTGTTAGTTTTCCATTTAAAAAATGATTAAAAGTGCCTCTAGACAGCAAATTTTTAACTATCTTCTTTTCCCTGATGGGGTGGAGGGGGGGTGGAATATAAAGATCTCCAGGGAATGTAACACTGTTTTGTCGAGTAGTATGGTTTTTCTTTATGGATTTACCTGGGACTCCAGGGTCTGTATCTTCCCCTCCAACTCTTTGATCCTTTCTTCCTTCTTTTGAGACTCAGCCTGGGCCTCCTGCCGCGCACTGAACTCCTCATCAAACTGCAAGAAAAGAGATACAAGCAGGTCCATGCGCCGATGACAAACATGTGTACACAGATGTAAACACACACACAGGTTGGTGAACGGTAGGGTGTCTCCAGAGATTGGCCACAGGGCACATCAACAGACACCAAAACACGCTGTCTTACACACTCTGGCCGATTTCTATTCATAGCCCTCGTGGCCCTAGAGCCCTGTTGTCCTTTGTCTTTGTTTCAGGCCTGGCTTTCATGTATGTTGATGGATCTAACCTTTGCAGAAACCACGCCATGTCGCTATGATGATTTCACTGGCCCAGCAGGGTGCACGGTGGGATGGTGGGACAGGACTCTTAAGAAAAAAACATTTCCAGGACCCCCTCTGGTGTCGTCAGACACTGGTAATGAGGCTTCAAAGTATAACATTTCAATCCAAAAAATATTGCTGGAGGTAAGAGTTTGAATGTTATTTCTCTCATATAAATTCTATCAATAAACAATAGAATTACATGAAAGCAAATCTAAAATAAAGTGTGATTCTCATGAGCAGCCGGATTAAAATGCAGCCCTGGACTTAAAGAGTCTGCACATAACTTAACTCTGCCCCGGCACTGTGCGCAAATAAGTATACATCACAACATCGGCATCGATTCTTGTAATGCTGATACGGATCATGTAGCGTCACAGCCAGGTATTGATCAGGGCATGGAAAATCAATAGCTTGTCTGGGAGCTCTGAGGAAGAAAAAACTTTCCTGATGGGAGCTGGCCAACCAAGGGAGCTGTTGGAGTGATTAATGTCTCACCTTTTTGGAGTACTCTGCAGCTTTCTGCTCACTCTCTTCAACTTTGGCTTTATCTACACACTGATCTGTAAGACAAGACAGCCACAGTCACAAGATACTTCAAAGGCATCTCCGGGCACATTGTGCATCATTAGCTCCTCGTGTGAGATTTACAATTAGACTTGTGTTTTCTTATCAAAGCACATTAGAGCTACTGTGATTTGAAGAGTATCTCGGAAACCTGTTTGGTCTGTGAAATGTAAAATCTTAAGATGGTCTTAACATTGTCATATAGCATGTGAGCCTTTCATCACACTTAAAGTTGCACAGCATGTATTGAGAAAAGCAGCACTTCGCTGTCTCCCATAGGAATCATTTAACTTAGCATTTCAAAGGTTAGCAGACATGCTATTTAAAGCATCCATCCATACATGTTCAGATGAGATAGTTTCTGTAAGCAACTTCTGCATACATTTCACATGAAAAGCTGTATAAAACTGATTTATGTGATCAATGGCGAAACTTAGTGAATAACAAAATAAATACAAAATTCAGATTAAAAAAGAGGAGGCAAGACACAAAGAGGGGCACTTTGGCAAGCGATGCAACTGCTGTGATGATCCTGTGAAGACGGGACAAGAAGAGAGACTGTTTTCATGATTCGTTTAATAACTGCCTCACATACAGTGAAATCAGTCACACTGTGCAGCTCTTGGCTCTTGAATCATTAGCAGATGTGCTACTATCTTGCCGTCCTCCTCTTTTCACTGTCGCTTTATCACAGGGGTGTCCTTTAATTACAGGAACCACCACCTGCAAACTGTGAGTTGATATCTGTTGTTCGAGGGTGTTAAGCCTTGAATAAGAAAAAATACTATCAGAGCCTAAAATATCTTTCGATTGGAATCATACATTTCAGATCATTGTTTTGCAAATGTTTTATATGTTTTGCTTTTGTAGTTTTGTCTGGCAACCTTTACAAACCTCACATTTTGCAATTACCCTACAGATAGTGCAAGCGCAACTATAAGGTGTAAATTATTGTTAGATGACACACGGTTACACATTTTCCCTCTGAAAAACAATTATTAAAATATGACAACCTACTGTGAATGTGGGAGAAAAAAAATAGAAATACACCTTTCAAAATCCTATGTGGCTGCGAATTCAACAAACCACAATGAAAGGTTGTTAAGTGGGGATTCTCTTTTTATCTGATTAAATCTCACTAAAGTGAGTGAGAAAACGTATTTATTACTGCAACAGTCCTCTGTGGAAAGGTTCAGAAACTTTTAATGACCCTTTGTTGGCAAGTCACAGAACTGTTAGTGGCACAACTGAGAGAAACAAAGCGATGTCATTTATTTCTTTTCTGTTTGCGAAAATTTTTTTAAAAAAATCCCCATTAGTAATGCAGTGCAAATAGACGTGTTCTCTCTCTATGATTTCACAAACACAGCTAACAAACACCCTAACTGAGGAAAATACCAAATTATTCAGAATTAACTGAACTTGTTTTACCAAATCAAATGTATTAGTCATTAATAATTAGGTGACACTACATTATACCTATGTTGGATGGAGGAATATTAGGAGGATAATGAGAATAACATAGACCTCCAGAAGAACGTCATTGAAAAAGAATAAAATGATCTGTAGGGTGACTTCAATAGGGTAGAATCTTAAGCATGATGCACTTTTTATTAACCTTTCATGATTAGATAACAAATTTTAGACTTCTGAAGACATGTGGACAAGAAATTTTGAAATCATAGTGCAACGTCCAAGTTACCAATCAGCTGGGTGAAGTCCACATCCAGTCTTTTACTGTAGCCAAAGTCAGGGTCCATCCCATTGCGATGCAGAACCACCTGAGACACACATTCCTCTATCACCTTGTAGTACTGAGGCCTGAAGGGTCAGGAAACAAAGCAGAACAATTAGACAAGCCACAGTAAGATATGAGTGACACAAACTCTACAAGGCTAATTAACCACAAATGATTCTCTTATCCAAGCTAGAGGTCACAAAATGCCATGTCAAGAAGGGTGCTGCTGGAGAAAATAGGCACCCTATTAAATTTGATCACTTGCTTCAGCCCTATCATGAAATTAGCAGATTAATGGGTACACAGAGCCCAAGTATGTGTTAGTCCGTCCATTTCAAGGTGACTGACGGTAGTCAAGGCTACGCTTGCCCTCTTGCATAATTTGCAATCATCTTTGCCAATTAGAGCAACCATAAAAACTGAAATGTAAATCTAATCAGTGTAATGTGTGTAATTGAAAGCACAATGACCGGGAAAACATGTCGCCCAGTTAGGAGTGTGACTGAGTGCTTGGCGTTGTCAAGCAGGGTGTGTGAATCAGCCTGAGAGTCCAATTCCACCACACAGGTTGGTATGTGACCTTTTCTCTGCAACATTATCAACTTTAATTGCAAGTGACATTTAGCAAATACAATGGCAGCTTAAGCAGACCTCCAAACTGAGAAGTAATTATTTTCTAAGCATGGCGTTCTCCAGAAGTTGATGTGTAAGTTTAAAATAGCTCCTTTTTGTTATTCCTCTAAAGACAAAATGTGAAAAACTGACCCTTAATGATGCTCACAAATATGCCCGACAACAAATTTTATGTTGTTTTAATATGACTAATTTCTATGAAGGGCTGAGCAATGGCAATTATAGTATGACACTGTAAAATCTTGAATAGGGGTGGAGCAGAATTTACACACTATTGGTAGGAGGAACACAGAATTAGCAGCTGGAGCCTTCTGATTCAAAAATCACATCAACTCCTTTCACCTCCTTTCTGTTAAAAAGCGGCAAAGAATGTAAGGTACCTTGCTCTGTGCAATACACGGCAAAAACACATGCTACAAAACTCCGACTACGTTTTCAGTGGCAGACCATGTTGCTTTTTGTTTACATGGATTCTGTTCTTGTTTAAGAAAACTATTTTGGTCTATAATTTCACATCAAGTCAACACTGGAACATCCACAAATACCTGTATGGGAAATATTCTGAAGTTAATCATTTTCAGCTTCCCAAGGTTGTCCAAGTGATTTATAATAATGAATAATTGAAAATCAGATGCCGAAAGCCTGAGATTTTATGACAACTTTGATCCACATAAAGCACTCAAAGTCTGATCAAAGCCTGCCTGTCTGATGGCTCGACATGAAAGCATTCAGGGAAAGGAACATTACTGTTACTAAATTGTAATAACTGATTTTAGCGGGCAGAATTGTGAACAAAGTATCTGTTGCCAGGTGGGTCAGCTTTTTTTTCCAAAAAGACCAAAAAAGCACAGAAATCAAGGCTGTATCAAAGTAAAGAGAAGTGGTGAAAAAAACACTTTGTTATTATCAATCATGAAATGGAAAGAAGTTTATCCCCAAGGATTTAACTCTAACTGTTGCACATAAATTCAAAGGCTATGTTCCGATGATACCTTGTGGGTGGACAGACCATATCATGTTATGAACAGAAATATGAAAGACCACAAATTTCTGAGCCAAAGCAAATAAGAATAAATCAGCATTTAGGTGCACTGTTTTGAAAGCATGAAATGCCATACATTAAGCTTGAGCTGGCGGATTCGCCCACTCATGACCAGAACGAGCTCGTGAAAGCTCACACATCGCCCTGCATGGCTTAAGCACTGTGGCACTCAGCTTACAACTGTCACCAATGTACACCACATTATTATCTCAATAAGCCGCCCTATTTTCCCTTCGTCCTCCATCCTCCGCCACCACTGAGCAGATAGGGGCTGGGTGGAGATAACTAGAGACGGAGAGAGTGACCCAGAACTGTCAGGCCCCTCCACAGTGGGCAGGGCTGGGCTCCAGAAGCAAACATATGTCCCCTGTATCATTCCCCACCTCTTCTTTTACTTTGGCACCTTCATTTCTTCCAGTGATAGCTCTGCAGTTCAGCACAGCCCCAGTCACTTGATCCAGCTCTGCTCCACATAACCAGTGTAATCCCCATATCGCCAGGCTCCAAAAGAGCAGATCTGCTCTATATTTACTGGGTGGGTTTGATGTGCTCCCATTCATTAGGCTTGCAGTGAGAGATTAATTATCAAAAATAAACCAAGCCCTGGAGGGGGAAAAAAAACAACTAATGTTGGGTTAGGAGGAATTACAGTAGACAGAGCGCTTCCCCACTATAGTCTGTCTTATTATTAGAAGACTAATTATAATATTTAATGAATTATAATTTAAGATTATTGTTTGACAAAAGAATTAAGGTACCAAGTGCGCTTTCAATTTCAATGAACACAGTGCCAAAAAAGTGCTTAATTACTTACTTCAGACAAAATATGATAAGCACACATGTATCCCTTTGATTACAAAGCCGAAGTGTCAAACTTTTGTAGCACTACCTCACCGAAGGTTGCCACAGTTAAATGATTTCAAATGGGATGATACATTGCTGTCGCACATTCTCTGACCTCCCAATTTGTTTTTGTTCCATGTTGTGGTAATGGTACATCAATACTATAGTATTTTACACTCACCCAATTTTAACCACAACCTGAAAAGCAGGTAACTTTAAGGGTGAAGAATGAAAAAAGACAGATAGTATCATTTGGAAATAGCTGCATGCACTGTAGTACTGCATCTTCCATCATCCTAACTCCACAGCAGTGATGTATGGGGAATAAAATGCCTCAGTCATAATGCATTTCTGGTCTTAATGTTTGTGTGAGCATGTGTGCGAGTTGCTTCCTGCATTTGTTATCAAGAGTGGAGGGAGGGAGAAAAAAATCAAAAACATATCTTTAAAAAGATCATCCGTTTTTTATGAGCATTGCTACTGATTCCTTCATACTGGTGGCTTACAGAAGCGTACATGAACACTGGAGCTGAGGTGGACATGGCGGTACTGGATGGTTAATGTGAATTCTATTTCTCACTTCCTCTGAATAGATGAAGAATACATAATTCATAAGTTCAAGGGAACAGCAACTTGTCTATGGTAAATTCATCTTCCTCCTCTCATCCTCCCTTCATCTTCGAACTTTCTTTTTTAAGTCTTATTCCTGCAAAAAGGTCTGACACAGCAGTGAATTCATCAGTGTCACTACATTCATCAGAGCGGCGACCTTCCTTTCCAGTTACTGAAATATTTGCTCTTCTAAGGTAAAGTAGAAAGCCCCACGTTTTAAAATCTCTTAATAATTCTAAATAAGAAAATAGTAATTTAACATTTCCTACTTCATTATTTCAAACAAAAGGAGGTTAGAAAAAGCCTTTTTTGTTACAGAGTAACTGCAATCCTGCATTTTTTTTTACTCTGCAGTGCAGCAATTTGCAGTGCATTCATTATTTCTAAAATGACAGCTGCACATCTTAAACTTTAAACGTATTTAAATTTAAACATGGTATTTAAGACGCTTGACACTGTCTCATGAACAAAATCAATTTAGTTTCTGGCCAAACTGATGTGAAATGGTACGAAAAATTCTCTGCGATAAATACCAACACACTAATCAAATTTCTGATCTTTGTTCTGTTAGCTGCAATACCACCAGTGGACCCGGCATAAAAACTCATTTATATGTGCACAACACGACACATATAGTCCGCTCTGCTTCAACTGCTTCAACTGTTGGGCTTCTTTCAGAACATTATTTTTCAGCATAACAATCCAGAATCTGTATCACTCAGAGAGGATATTGTAAGAAAAAGTCACTCTGAAAGAAAGCCACACCCCTGACATTGAAAACTCTGGCTTCAGGGCTTAACATACCTCGCTAACCCGCTAATCTCACTTCCTATTGCACTGCAGATGTTGCTTCATTGTGTAGTCTCAATAAACTGGGAAAGATTTATTCTGACAACCTGGCTTTGACATTTCACAATATGATGTCAAAGACAAACCGACAGACAGATGGCGGCCATAACTTGTAGTGTAAGTAATGAACAAATAAGTTCAGATTGATGTATGAGTTATTGTGTAAAAAAAAAAAAAAAAAAAAAAAAAAAAGAGCAAAAAGCCCAAAAGCTACAAAAGCACACAGACAGCAAGTATCACAAGGTCATCAGTCAATACAAGGCCAGTGGTATGTAAAAACCACACAGAACTTACCTGATGTAATAGTCGTTCCTGATGAGCAATAGGTGCTGAAGGATTGACAGGAAGTATGCCTCTGAGCCAGTGTCTTTCACCATGTTGGACAGGAGATGGTACACCTCATTCATATCAGTACAGGAGCAAGGTTAAGGAAAACAACTTTATTACAGTGTTATATTGTAATGGTAATCCAGTTAGCTGTTCATGTTAACATCTTGAGAAGACACCCAGTTTGAATTCATTATTCAGGTGCATTCAACTCCTGTAAACATTTAAATTTTTATTACTTCCCGTTTTCATTATTTTCCCCGGTTTCTCGACTCAGGTTTTCTGACAGGTATCATTGTGCAAAAGCAAACAGAGATGTGATTCCTCTTATCCATTCTCTCTCGGGGGAGCTAAAACAGTGTAAACAGCTAACTTGAGGAGGGGGATTGGCAATGAAGAATGCTCCCTCTGGTTTACCTGTCACTCCAGACCTTTCAAGACAGAAGAAATTAATTACATGAAAACCTCACTGGTTTGAATGTTTATGCCAAGAATGATAGGGATCCAATCATTTGTAGGGCAAAAATATGGCTGAGGTTCAGTTCTCAGATTGAAACTGACATGTACTCAGGAGCAAAAATTCATGTTATTAAATTTGCAAAAGCTATTGATTATGTGTCTTATGTTTTCTTTCCCCAGGAGGAAGTGCTGATGGCTCTGACATCTAAAACGGATGCTAAATCAAACTGTCTTATTTTTTATTCTTCATGTTAAATATGATATACTACTTTTTATGATAACTTGATTGAGTATTTGTTTCAAAAAGTATTTGTTCGTAACGAATTCTATTCAAAGAAGCAAAAAGTATTTGGTATTAAGAATACTGACTCAAAAACAACGCAAGAACTGTTGAACATACAGCATAGGAGAAGACAAGCATGGACATTGAAACTAATTCCAATATTCAATTTTCATGTTAATGGTTGATTTGTAGTACAAGATCAATTTGGAAAAAATTTAATTTGTGTTTCTCAAACATCTAATAGCGCTCTGAAAGTGTAGCTCTAAGAAGTAAAGAACTGAGGAAAATTAATGATTTGGAGTCTATTAAATTTGTTTGCTCGAGAAAGGAGGATTTCCCTATGGAGGCTCATCTTGTCTGATAAAGTGGAAATAAGCCTCTCAGATATGTGCACACATGCAGAAAAAAGTAAACTAGGGAGACGGTGCAATGTTAAGCTTGCAGAGATGAAAACCTGATTGCCATTCTAACATGAAGTGTGGATCCTGACAATGAGTGTTAAAATATTTACACATAGCAATATACTGATTGCAAAGCAATCAAGTGGCATTTGCAACAAGGTAGCATCATATGTTGTGATTCCCTTCCTTTCTGCTATAGCTACAGAAAACACTAGGTAACTGCAGAGACTAAGTAAACATCTTTAGGTGGTGAGCTTGCTACCATCTAGACAAACAATCTGCAGACACCGCAACTGGAGCAGATCAATTCTTTTAAATACAGTTTGACACTTTCCCTATTAATTTCAACAATGTCTTTAATTAAACTCCTATCCCATTTCAAATTTTTTAGAGAAACACGGATGGGAATACACGCTCCTCTAAAGTATCAGTTCCCTCCCTTGCATTAGCTGAATATGAAGCCTGGGAGAGTTACCAATCCTGTGAGATTCAATTATAGCCTCACCACAGCAGCATTTGAGAGGACATGAGAAGGAGCTCACACTGGGAAAGCATCCAACTAGCTTCATCTATCACTAAACTGCAGACATAAACCTAATGTAAAATGCCAATCTATTCAGTGGCACCCCCCTCTACACTCTCTTTCTCACTCTCTGTCTCTCTTTATATTCTCTCTCCAAATAATGAATAAACATGAGTGGCAGTCAAGTGTGATGTAGGCCAGTGAGTGGTAGGGTCAATCAATCACCATTCCACAGCTCATTAATATTTATTAGGGGCCTGGAGTCACCTCCTCGGCACCTGGACCTGGGCCGGACACAGCAGAGACAAGCCTCTTCAGGTTAATATTCATGAAACTGCTGGGAGAAACAAGACACATATGCAATGTTCAGGTAGAAGAACCACCACCTGCATGATATCATGCATATACACATGCATGTGTGTGTGTGTGCGTTATGCAGGCAAAGGACAAAGGGTAGCCTAGGCATTCAAATCATGCTCATACCTCACAGATCAATACCACATTGTCCTTAGAAACAAACATTGAGCCTTCTCATTTGTGAACCTGCTCAAGCACATCATTAATCCAGGTGGACTTTTTTTCCTCTCCATCTTCTCTCTACAGACACACACACACAACCTCCTCCCCTCACCTACATGTGTCAACAGAAACTGTCACTCACCATGGCACTTTGTGCCTGTACTAGAACTGTGGGGTTTGTTGGAGGAAAATGGTTGTGGGAATGAACATCTGCATAACAATGTCAGAGTCTGGTTTGTCTGCTCACAATGTCAGCCATTCATACATAGCCTTAGAGAAGATTTGTGAATTATTAAACGGTTCTTCTCCTGGATGCGTGAAGAAGTTTCCAACTTGGGACTAAATTAGTTCTCACCTTATTAACTTCTACTCTGAATGTTTGGAGTTAAATGGACATTCATAGACAGCTAGAGGACAAAATTCAGTTTTTGAAAATGGAACACAGAAACAAGGAGAGACAGAACTCACACAGAAAAAATACATATTGCAATGTAACAGAATATTATTCCGCATAAAAATATAGCCTACTGTGCGTAAGGAACGATAGAAAGAGGAAAGCATATACCTATAGGAAACCTCCTGAGCCTTACTATAGTCCCACTTAACCCAATACTAACAGGAAAATGACAGAAAGTGAAGTGAAGAGGAGAGGAGATGGAGAGGAGGAGAAGAATAAATAAAAAGAAGTGTGAAGAGGTCAGAGGTTAAGATGACAGGGTTATTTACTTAGTATACCTGGCCAGAGATGGAGCTGGATATTGTGCTCTGGCTCCTCTAATCCTTCTGTAATGAACAAAGTCATGAGGGGGCTTTAGCCCATAAAGCTTGACCAAACCCACAATATACACTCATCTCCTGGCTGCTAGTTCTGCAGACCTGTTCATCTGTATATTCACACAAAGTGAGGACAAAAGGATATTCCATCTCAGCGCGGATGTCATCCAGGCGATGGGAGAGTTCGATGGAGTCCTCTTCCTTGTTTTCATTGAACACCCTCAGCTGGATGTCGAGCTCCTCCGTCTCTTTAAGCTCCTGGAATAAGTTAGACAGACAGTTGAGAGTGTGTTACAGCTTTCACAAGGTCATCCTGCAGTGCAAATCCTAATTATCTGTTCAAGTATCTTGTATCAATTTGCTATTCTACTTTTTGTACCAATAAATCTTGTCCAACTTTTATATGTTAGTGTTAACTAGATCTGCCCAGAAAATCAAAATCACCAGAATATTAGTTTCCCTGTTCCAGCTGTACAGAAACTGGGAACTGAGCTGCCCTGAACCCTCTCAGTAAGTATTCCAGACAGTACCAATTCCAGCACACCTGTTCCAGCCACAAGGGGCTACATAGGTGCTCTTTACCACTTCTCTATGAATCACTGGTAGTGAAGTTTACAGATGGAGACAGAGCCAAATGTAACCCAATTTCTGCAGGTATCAATCACCCTGCAATGTTTTTCAGGTGCACCATCTGTCTTCAGCAAGCAGCGCTGGTTCGGAGGGAGGTGCACAATGGCACAAAAAAAAAGGAAGGGAGGGAGAAGAGGAGGAGAACCAAATACATGCGTCAAGGACTATGAGAACAAAACAAATTGTGCTTTCTTTTTTAGTGGAGTTCACTGTTTCTTTGCCAACAGCTACACTGACTCCTGAGCATAACTCATAATTAGATGAAAGAGTGTCAGTCTGAACGTCGGCATTAAAAGCAGTAAATGTGGCATTCATAAATGGCTGTACACTGAGACTCTTTCATATCGGCGGCAGAATTGAAGATAATTAAAGTAATGACAGTAATAATCAACAGGAGCAGCTGGGATGACTTATTAACAACTGGCTCTGTGACACGTTCACCCCGCTTGCGACAAATGAGAGTTTGAGTGATGAGTTGGAGCTCGTTTGCCTTCGGCTCATGTGAAGATGTGCAAGGTTGCTGATAATGATGCCTGTGTGATGAGGTGCTGGCACTGCATCACACCTGACACAAGCTTCTACTACTACTAATTACTGAGGATGTACAATGATATTGGCACCGTCATCGGTACGAGCCAATAAAGGTCTAAAAATGAAATAGTAGCGTTGGCCCTGAATGAACACTGACAGGCAGATAAAACAGCCTATAAGTTGACATGTCTGTTTGAAATGTAGCATAAAAGTAAATACGACGTGTTTTACATTTAACTTTTCTTACTTTGTCCAGCGAATGCACACATTTGAAAAGCATTGTATTTATGTCAGCACCTCATAGTGGGCCTTACTGGTAAGAATGTGTGGAATGATGTGTCATTCCCACTACAGTAAAATACTTTATGTTCTCTGCAATTAGGTGGAAAAAATACAGGCATATATCAGTATCAGCAATCAGCCAGAACAAATTGGAAAGTATTGGCTTGTTGGATGTCAGCAAAAATCTGGTATAACCTATCTCTAATGATGATTCTGATCTAGTGCATTTTTCGGACATGCCAAGTTTGTGATTTTATGTCTCGAAACTTTTATGTCTCAAAAAGTATTAAAAGAAATTAATTCTACGTCTACTTTATTTTGTTTGTAAGTCTGATTGTAAAGCTGATGTAGGCAGTATTTTTTTTACACTGTTTGGTGAAAAACAACAAAATATGTTATAGTCTGATTACTCACGGGAAGGATCTTCTTCAGGCCACATCTTAAAAACTCATTGCGTAAATGTATCCGGAAGTCCAGGTCATCGGGGGAGGTGACAAGGGCGTTGATCAGCTGCATGCAAGCAACCTGTGGAGCAGATGGACAAAAGGACAAATGAAAAAAAAACACAGAAAAAACAATTGTGAAAGTATGTATATGTTGCAAAACATGTTAATATAGCACTGAGTTTGTAATTGCATGTTCCGGCTGTGTGGTATCGAGGTGATTTTGGAGTGATCATTTGCTCTTACTGTCTAGTTTTCTCTAAAACCAAAATTACAGAAAACACACTGCAATGATGAGAGGAAAACGGTAAAGAGAAAAAGAGACTTGACGAAGATGGGAAAAAGTACAGGTCTGCTGTGTCTATTGACTAAATGTGCATTATTAATGGATTTATTGGTAAAGAAAAAGCCTCATCCTGAGTGTGTGTGTGTGTGTGTGTGTGTGTGTGTGTGTGTGGTGGGGGTGTGTGTTCGGTGGGTGGGTGGATGAGGAAGGGGAGGCGGGTTAAGAGGAAATCGCTGATGAATTATAATGAGCTGTAAGGTGTTTCAGGGGAGCAAGCCGAGGATAAGACAGTTTTCCTTGGACAGACAATCGATACCAGGCTGAAGGATTCCCATGGACAACGGGAAACGCTGCCTTCTGAAACCTTGACCCTGTACTGTTGGCTTGTATGCGTTATTAATAAGAGTCACAACAATGCTGATTCTCTGTGGTTTCCTGAGTCTGTTTTATTATTTTTTCAGGGTTAGAATTGCTGTTTGATTTAAAAGTATCACCCGCATTAAAAAACAAACAGATACTCTGGCAGGAAAGCAAATCAATCTGCAGCAGGCGATCATTCCGTGTAATGTCACCTGAACTGAACAAAATATTTCTTACTTATTGTTGCTTATTGTTCTAATGTTTTTGCTTATACAACTAATCTTAAGTCATCTTTTGTTAGAGCTACAATCAGGATAGCACAAGTCATTAAAGCAAATCGGTTGTTTTGCCTTGAGAAAAGCAAAAACAAAAGCTAGAGTGAGGAGCATTAGGTTTTTTTGTGTGTGTTTTTTGGTACTGTAGCAGAAAGCACAACAAGCATGTATGTTAGACAGTTTTAGGAGCGGAAAAAAATGCATTCTGTTCTGCGATACAAATAAGTTAGTGTATTTTCCCTTGGGAGAGCACAAGCTTGTTGCAGTAAAAGATGCACCGCAACTGCGTATGTGCCACCAGTGCCATGTACCAGAAACATGGAAGTTTGAGAAAAGCTCAAGGGCCTCGAAATAAGATCTGTGCACTGAAATCCTGACATTTTACTGCATCCACCAGAGGCCAGATACATAAAAGAAATTCCACCAAATCTTCACAGAATTTATCTGAGTGAAGAAAGCCATGGAGCTCATGAAAAATTCTTTCTCTTCTCCTGCATACAGATTTATACTAACATCAAGCACCTCAAACATACCTCAGTCATGTATTGTAGAGTGGGAACCCGTTGAGTTGGGGGTGGGTGCATTATCTGTATTAGGTTTAAAGAGCTGCAACCGTGCCAAAGGGAGGGGAGGGGGGGGCCAAACACCGTAATTAAAAGTGGCACTGCCAGGACAGTTTTAAAGTTGAAATGCGGAGTTTCCCTCGTGCTCAGTAGACAAGTATAGCCTGAACCACGGCAAAACACATTTTAATCACATTAGCAAAGTCTAGTTCTGCAGCCCATCACAGGTTTTGGATAAAAAGTCTATTAATTTCCTGGAACCCCCTGCATCAGCAAAGCATTTTAATTTACTTCACAATTAGCAGAGCTTCATTTCATTAACGGCAAAATTTAAAGGAAAAACAACAGCCTCCTAATAAAAGAATATCTACTTTCTCTTCCACCGTCCGCCTCATCAGTTTCCTTCATGACTTTTTTCTTCATGACTTCTCAATCCCTGCAGCTAAAGTAATTCCTTAAGTAATTCCCCGCTCGATTTTGGCTACACAAAAACATGTTTTAAGTGGTGTTGTTATTGCTGTTATATAGTTTTTCCCTGCTGCTGGAGAGTACTAGCGAAAATGAGGAGAGGTATGGCGCTTTTAGTTGCCCTTTCACACTGAGTCCTTTGAGACCCAACTTTGACAGCAACATGGAAAAAAGCAAGGAGAAGTATTTGTAAGATGTGAGGAAAAAATATGTATGGTAGTGGAAGGGAAAGAAAGAAAGAAAGAAAGAAAGAAAGAAAGAAAGAAAGAAAGAAAGAAAGAAAGAAAGAAAGAAAGAAAGAAAGAAAGAAAGAAAGAAAGAAAGAAAGAAAGAAAGAAAGAAAGAAAGAAAGAAAAAGAAAGAAAGAAAGAAAAAGAAAGAAAGAAAGAAAGGGGTGCAAAAATCGTGGGGGGAACTCAACATCTTTTTTTCATTGTCATTTTTCTGATGTTTGCAAAAAGAATGGGGGAATTCAGAAGAGGTGCTCAGTGAAGCAGGTGCTTTTGATTAAAGCAGGAGCATTGGAGCTCTGAGTGCATTTCTGTTACATCCCACAATGTGCTAGAGGTGATGTAAGGTTGATAAGAGGACGCAAAGACAGGAATAGTAAAAATACGAGGACAGCTGAGGTGGAGGTACAATAGTTCCCCGAGTGGCGTAGCTGTCAATTTGCCTGCATCAAACCTGATCCTTGTGACAAAAACAGAATTTGGGTGAATGACACTGTGCCAAGTTTTTGTGCACTGTACATGGCAAAACACCTGCTTTTGGTAATAAGCTGCTTGCTTCTTTTTGGAGTTTGAATAGTATGAATCTGTGTGTATGACACCCTGAAAGAGACACTGAAATTGTACAGGACAGCCTGCTGGAGAATATGAGTGCTTACTGTACTGGACACTGGATCAGACATTAAACCATGAAGGTCACTTTTTATCCATTAATGGAAATAATCAAAAGGGTAGCTGTGTATGTATAATGAATATTACAATGTGATATTAACTGTTTTTTCTTGTCTTTCTGGCTCTCTTTCACTGTGTGTGTGTGTGTGTGCGTGCGTGCGTGCGTGCGTGCGTGCGTGCGTGCGTGCGTGCGTGTGTGCGTCCTGACCTGGAGCTGCTGGGCCTCGTGGTTCTCCAGTCCTTCCACAATGGGAGCAAATCTCTCTTTATTGTTCCTCTCTGCAGCAATTGTCATGGCAGCTAGAATCTTATCCAGGCTGGAAGAAAACAGAGAACAGGGAGCAGGCAAACACAAAAGTCAACAAACACTTTTATCACCTCACTGACAGGACATTAACTGACAATTTTCAGCTCAAACACCATGTATCTTATCTCCCCTTGTGTGTTGGTGTGGACATGTGCTCGGCCAGTCTTTGGTCACTCTGACAAACGCTACCGCTTTCCATCTCTTTGTATGCAATCTAGTCAATTATTGTCGCAGTATCCAAGTTTGGCTTCATCTTGCCGTTACTAAGGTGATGCTTGACAACAACAGGGTTTTACTGCAAATGTGTTCAGTCGTCAAAGCAACTGTGGTATTGGAGTGTATCTGGATAGTGAGAAAGTGTGCAAATTATTGCAGCGACTGCCAGACTAACGTTCAAATACACCTATTGAGAAGGTAAGCAAATTAGAGTACCTGCAAGGGCTCAAGGCAGCCCGGCTTAATAGTGCATTGGACAAATTCATCCTCTAAATTGTGAATGAAACGAATTCAGTGCTACACATAAACACACACACAGGACCGTAATAAAAGTAAATTGATGTCTTATGAGCAGCTACGTGAGCAGTGATTTACAATATGCGTACACAATAATTGGCAGCAGGTGGTCTCTCTCACTGCAAGGCCATGGTGGCTATTTTAAATTCATAAGTTGAGAAACTGAACAGCTCCCCTATCCTCAACGGTGCTACTCTCAGGAGTACAAAAGAGCTCTTAGCCTGATCTACAAGTTCCCCTTGCTGTTCCAATAAATAATTTAAGGAAATAAATAAAGAAGTTGCACTAGACCAAATTGAAAATGGCAGTTTATTTGTGCACAAGCATGTGTAATCACACATGCAATCGAAACCTGGTGTTTCTGCTTTTATTACCACGTAACAAACCAAAAAAAACCACTTTAAAGTTGAAGAAATACTACAAATCCATTTGATATAGTGAGAGCGATCATATGTTTGACTAATGAGGCTGTATGTGTGGAGTAATCGCGCAGAGACAAATGAAAGGGCCTCGCTCTGCGACAGAGGATATAAAGTCACAGATATACATGGGGAGCTGCATACTGAGCAGCTTTAAAGCCAGTTCAGACGACGCTTCAAAACAGCCAAGATAGATCTGCTTAACTTGTCGTGTTCCCTTTTGATGCTGTCAGCTGAAGAGGGTGTTGAACATGAGCCAGCGTCACCACACTGGTTGGCAGAGAAGTTTCTGAGCGAGAAAAGTGACACCTCAGCTCCTTTGGCTGTCATTTCTACAGGATACGGACATTTTAATGCAAGGCTAAGATCATGGCAAAGATCTCCGTGTTTACTTGAACGTATTCTCGGATACTTTGAGTGAGAAGAGAGAGAGGGAGAGAGAAATTGAGTGGCTGAGAGAGAGCGCATTTGAATTATCTCTACACCCACTATCTGCTTAAAATAGTGGTGGTGTTCTTGTTTGTGTGCAAGCAGCAAGTCTACATCTGTGTGTTAAAGTGGTGACTGAACGGAACACGGGTCTAATTATTCATTCACTGCATCAATGCATTGATTATATCAAGACTCAAGTGCATCTATCTGCAAAAATCATGATTAAATCGAGTCAAGCTCACTTCAGTGATGATCTACATTACCAAACACGCTTTGAGTCAAACTGCGATTAGTTGTCTGTATATTAATTTTCCAAAGAAGGCAAACTTCCTTTAAAGCAATAATCTGTTAAGACAGCATTTAGATGTGTAACAACCCTAGAGGCTGTAGTAGGTTGTGTTATGTATGCTAGTGCTGCTATTGCTTACATGTTTGACCCCTCAAAAAATCCTATTTCTACAGCAGACATTTTGACACGTCAGTAGAAAAAGCATTACTGTAATTAATGAAAAAAAATGATGGCAGGGTCATTATAGATTTGCGGCTCAATAGCAGGATTTATTAGATTACTTGAATGGAACAAAGTCAGTGTTAATAGCTTCACTTCTGAGTTTACTGCTGTGAAAAATCAAAGTGTTAAAAAAAGGTCTATTAAGGAACAAGCACCTAATTCAGTTATACAAAATATTTTAGATGTATTAGCATGGATTTATGCTGTTAAACAAAAGTACCTGACACCCAGATGTTAAAAGACCATAAATGCAAAAAATAAGACAATGTAATATTCATTTTTTTAATTAGAAGTGACTATGTAGTCTTCTCTATTTGCCGTCTGGTGATACATGCAGTCTTATTTTATAGTAAACATCTGTTTAACAGACATATGCATATTTAGTCAATGGATATACATTTATAGGAGCAGTTACTGAATGTATTTCTTTAAAATCATTTTGGAAAACATGCACGGTAAGGGTCAGAGCTACAAGCATAGCTGCCTATTTAGATGGTCAGAAATATGAGACACATTGCTGAACTCAGCTTCTCCAGCGGAATTTGTGGGTTTGTTTATTTCCACCACTGCATACAGACTGACTTTGAAGTGCCATTGTTATTCCAGTCTGGCCCTGTGGGAAACAATAAAAAACACTCCCCTAAATCCAATTTATAAGCTGTCAGCCAGGTTGTGTCTGTGGCAAACTACACTGACTTCAACACATTAAAAGAGACTAAACTGTATCATCTCCCCATGTGACCCAACACATTTCTACACTGTCTGAAGTCATGTGTAAATGCAGTATATGCTCACAGTGTAGGGGTGTAGCGATAGATGCATTTGTCCTGAATTGTTCGGTACGCAACATACAGTTCTGTATGAAATTTTCTCAAAGCGGTACAATTAGTGAGCCAAACAATTACCGTCATAGGTTTATTTATATCTTCGTACCGCACTCCTGGGGAGAAAATTGTAAAGCAAAAGCTCCTCCCACAGCATTTTAACAGTGTAACAGTTGATGCCCCTCAGCTATAACATGCTA
The DNA here is from genome assembly GCF_022539595.1 of Amphiprion ocellaris. Lineage (NCBI taxonomy): Eukaryota > Metazoa > Chordata > Actinopteri > Pomacentridae > Amphiprion > Amphiprion ocellaris. The sequence continues at coordinate 12,781,825 of NC_072778.1, read as the reverse complement.
GCAGAGTTAGTCTTGAAAGCTGTACAGACACTGTGCCAATTTAATTAAACAGGTACATGTTGCTTTGCTTTTTAATCGATTTTTCCTGTGACTTTTCTGCTCACCCTGTGCTGGTCAGTGGATTTGCTACCATGTGGAGCTCACACTAAATGTAAACATCGACACATTTGTCCAAAGATGGCTAAGTCCTCAGTGTTGACAAAGAAAGAGGATTGCAGGATTACTTTGTGTTTTTTTGGAGATGAATTTGTGCCCACGGGTGTTACTCAAACTGGGGAAAAAAAGGTGTCTCTACATGTTATAGATATTTTTGAACTTTTAAAATGTGTTCCCATGTTTGTCCCCTATTTGCTCAGTGTGTACACAGCCTGCAGTTCAGTCTAATCCACAGGTCATATGACTGTTGGTTACAGCAAAGTGTACTGAGGAGCTCACAAATTTGTATTTTTTTTTTTACATAATCCTGTTGGTGAAATGTGAATTTGTGACTGAATAAAGTGGTTTGAATGAAAAATCACAATTTTATACTTGCATCTAATATATAATACATCTAACAATTTCTGACAAATGGTGTAATGTTGCCTTCTTTTTTTTTTTTTTTTTAAAGATAACAAGCCTTTCAAACCCACCGGCAGATTCTTGGGTTCAGACATTTAATTATAAATATGTTGCACTTGTGATTATTGACATTCTTAATTTCATTTTATTTTTGCAACTGAGAGTAAACAGCTTAGAATCCTCTTTCTGACAGTACACAGCCTTTGAGTATTTTAAATGTAAAAATGTAAGAACAGAATAAGTGACAATTACACACTTTCGAATAAGCATAAATACAATATAAATAGAAATATGGACTTTGTATCTGGGTAAACCCATATCGCAGTGGGTAAACATTTACACATAGGGGGCAATTTCTGTCTGAGTACATGTCATCTAGTGGGAGAATATACCAAAGCAAAAGTAATATTGCAGTGTTTACAAAAAGCAGCTTTCTCCTTCCCTCTTGCTATTTCAGAAACATTAGTATGAGAACACATCGGACCATATGTCTTTCATAGGTGCATTTCATTTTTTGCCATCAGTCAGGATTCTGTAACAGTGTTGTACTGTCCCTATAACCGCTGTGATTTACTGAGAAAGATAAGAAAATGTGTTCTCCCGCTGTCAATTCTGAACACTAAAACACTGCAGAACAGTGAAAAGAGGATAGGAAAAGTACTTATAGGGTCAGCTGACTACTCTCACCAAACAAGCAAATTGAGGTGTGTGGAACAAGTGTAATAAACAGACTGTTTGTCTTTGAGATTGTTGGAAACCTGTCTCTTTTTTATGTCACTTTTGTTGCATACAAACCTTTTACTCCCATTCTTTTCATTTGAAAATCAAACCTGCAAAAAAAAACCAAACCTCCTCACCTGATTACTGACCTTAAAACTGTGACAAACCCATCTTATTCCAGACTTTGTAAAGGTGAGGGACTGGGTATACTGTAGATTTTCTATACATGTGCCCAATGTGTGAGAATAGGTGTGACAAACAATTAGATAAAAAGATTTCAACTTACATGTTTTCCTCTCCAATGATACAGAAAGCAGAGAGAATTTTGACAATCTCTGTCATCATGTTGGTCTGTTTGGGGTCGATCGCTCGTGCCAACAGCAACAAGCTTCGTTCGTCTCCCAAGATCCTTTGCAGTCCATACTGTGAGACATGAAATAGGCGAGGTAGGACGGAGAATAGCTCCATTGGGTATAAATTAATGAGAGCATCTGCATTCATAGAGAACTTTCCTTCCAAATAAAAAAATGTATTACACAAAAAAAGCACTAATGTATCTAAGTTATAGTTAGCCTTAATTTTCTTTTAAGGAGGGACAACGAGGCCATGGGAGAAAATGGAGAGGATGATGAATTAATTCAATTCAGGACAGGACTATAGGGACATATACTTATAGTCTCCTGCACCTTTTAGTCTCCCCACAACTGAAGGAACGGGTTGAGATGACCACATGTGGGGATTAACTCAAAGAGAAGCTATATCAATAGTTCATCTATCCCTGAAATGTGTGCCACTTTTGAGAAATGAGCCAGACCTTCCCAAAAAGGATAATTAAAAGATCTGAGACTGTGAGCTTGAAATGGTAAAATTAGCTTCACTTTACTGCCCCACTATCCCAAGCTTGTCAGAGTCCAGATTCAAATCAGGTATAGAATCCTGGTCACCTGAGCTGCTATGAGACGTTTAATTTAATGCTCTGATGTTTAATTTAAGTGTGCTACGAGTGGTGTCTGCCTTTGCTTTTTACTTATTTGTAAATTATATTTAACCTTCAACTACTGAATAAAAACAAAATAATAGTTTTGCAGCCAGGCAATATCATTACATGCTAGTATACTGACATTATAAATGAGATCTTTATATAAGAAATCAAATAAATGTATAACATTTTTTTTCATGTACAAACCTTATTGTTCATGAACGCCTTCAAGCACTGGATGAGTTTATGCTGGTTCCGTTTATCAATATTCTCTTGCCTGGAAAAAATAAATTATTATGATTATATGAACAGAGCTTGGTGGTGAAAAATAACAAAGACATGTGATGTACTTTGAGTTAACTCACTGTTTCTTGTCCAGCAGCTTCTCCAGAGCATCCAGAAGAAGGCCAAGACCCTCATGACCGAAGTTATTAACCCAACTAGAGAGAAAACACAGACAGACAAAAAAAAAAACAATCAGATCATCCAATACAAAATTATTATTCCCCTGTTGGTTCACTGGAGGGCAGACTGAGAGGGACACCACCACAAACAATATTAACCCAAAGGAAATCAGTCATTCAGACTAATATCAGAGGTTTAACACTTAACTGGATAAATTGACTGTTGTAGTGGTTTTTAATTCCTAACAGGGAGCGGTGCAAATCAAAAACCACCCTGCCCTCTTCCCGACACTGAATACAGTCTGAATCAGTTTGAATTTAAACTGCACCCATTTACAAGCAAATGAACACTCATCCATCTTAACTAGTGTTCCCATCGCTAAGCAGTTTGTATCCAGGCCCCCCTGTGAGCTGCTATGCTACTGTGCCAAAAGATTAAGCAATGCAAGAAAGATAACACTGTAATCGATAATGGATCGCGAGAGATAATTGGCTATAAACCACAGCGTATCAGGAGACAGCAAATGATCCAGTGCAGATGAGCCCGTTTGTCTAAGCCAGGAGAAGAGAGAGGCAGGAGGAGGTGGGAGGGACAGTGTGGTCACAGCCAGATTATGTCATTAGCATTACTTGTTTTCAGGCTCCTAACTGTCAATAACGCAAAATACATGGAGCAATTTTCTGACATTAACAGGGCATAAGTCAATGATTTCTCCCGCCTTTTTGACAATGATTTGAAATAATAATGGTTTGAGTATTAAAGCCATTTGTATTGACTCGGTGAGTCGAAGGAGCCCCTCAATTAGGGATGAGATGCATTAGCCTGAGGCGACTAGCCAAGTTGAGGTGAGGTATTTCTTTGATCTGCATCTAAATTAGCACACACAACACCCCCCCAACCCACCTACCATTACTCAAATTTCATTAGCAGACAAGCAGAGCCAATTTATAAGTTCTAAATATTTACTTTTGTGTATAATGATGATCTGTTTTCTTAATAAAAACAAAACATCCTAATGTTTTATAAATGTCTTTATAAATGTCTGTTTACCAAGAGTCTTCCAATTTGAATGTTTTCTTCCTGCATGTATTTTGCACATGCTGAAGGCCATAAAAGAGATGAAAGAACAGACAGTCTCATTTTACTGCAGAATAACAATGCAGTTGTATATATTGGTGATACAGAGATGGCAGAAGCAAATGAAAGACTGGGACAACAAAGAGGGAAATGAGGCGACATGGCTGAGGGAGCACAATTCACTAAGTCCACAGGCTTTGTTTATGCTCCTTAGTAATGAAGGGTAATGTCAGTCTCTGGAGAAAAAGGAAACAGGACCAATATTTGTGAGGAGAAACTTTGTTCATTACACAATGTAACTGTCGCATGGGATTTTGGGGAGGTTGTGTAACATCAGCAAGGTGTGTGAGAACTTTTACACATGCAAGCAAAAGCAAACCAGTGACGGAACCCGGTCACTAACTGACTCTGACCAGTACACACTGAGTGAAAAACTACTGCAGCAGTCAGAGTAAGTCAAATTTCACTTTACTACGTACATATTCAAAATGTTAAACATTTGTTTATGCCAAAGCTCCAGCCTTAAAAAAGAGAACTCCCATTCCGCAGTTCTCATATCAGCATTTGGTTGAGATTTTGTTGATGTTATGATCAATTTTTCAGATCCATGGTGCGTTCTGACACATTTTTATGTAGCGATCAACATTTTCTCACACTCCTGGTGTTTTCAGGCACCCTAAGGGCAGGACTAGTATGCTTTGATTGCAAATGCTGCATTCATGCTGTATCTTATCAAGTGACAGCTAAAAACTTGAATTAATATTAGTCAAAAACAAGCAAATCACAAACACCAACTATTGTAATATGTAAACTGGAAATCTTGCAACAGATGTTTGTGCAAAGTGTTTAGTGTCTGCTCCATGTTTGCCTTCTCTGTAATACTGTTTGACTGTAACAGAGCAGACATAAAAGAAAGCTGGGACTGGGATTGTGTGTGCAGTAAGTTTTTCATCAAAAATGCACGTCTTGCTGCAGGTTGCAACATAATGCGGTCCTCCTCAAGGTTTTTAAGTCACGAAATGTTTTGAGTCCTCCCTACATCCCAGACTGTCTATCATTTTCTGTCCCCTCACGTATACCCTTAGGTCCTCTACAGCTTGCCTTCTAAATGCCCCTGAAGTTACCACAAAGACAATGAAAGATGGCACTTCTATAGTGTTTTCCCGAGGCTATGAAATGCCCCCTCTCTCTCTTCATCAGGGGGAACTGCTTCAATGGACAGCATACTATTACAACAACTAACACAAATAACAATGCAGAGTCTTCCTAGTCGTATAATGCTTGTAGAATTAATAATTTTACAACCCACTCTTTCTACATCTACCTCATAAAAGCATTTCTTCCTCCAACACATGACCAGAACATATGAATTTTAGGAGATAATATTATTATAAAGGGCTTTTTTTCATCCAACAAGCATTTCTTTATCAGACTTGTATTGTAGACGTGGGTAAAGTTTGGTCAAATATAAGGTATAACACCAAAGGAACAAGGGATCAAATCCTTCCCTTATCAGTCTCTTCTCCTAATGCGGGCATACATCCAAGGATTTCATTAACTTGGGGGAGAACTTGTTCATCTAATATTGATGGCTATAATCCTCTAGTTAAGTGCCACCAAATTGTGTTACTTTCTGCAATCATGTATATTCCGCAGGCAAAATGAAAAATTCATGGTTGGTCTTAGGGAAGCAATTTCTTATTTTATATTTTGTGTTATTTCTGCTGGCTTGACGCAACTATGCTGTAGCTAAGTTAACTGCTATAAAATGTATGCATTGAAATCCTCCCAGTTTATTCTACAAATATGCATTCAGACATAAACAAGATGCTTACTAGAGAGATGTGTGTTCCCTCAACAACATTTCAGCTTCATCAAAAGTCCATTATGTTGTGGACATTTCTCAACATCGCTGTTAATTTATTACAACTGAAGTCAAAATGTTTTGCAGTCAGATGATTGTATGTCTTCCTGTCAAATAACATTTGTTTTCCCAAAAGTGCAAAAGAGATTACTGACTTTCTCACATGTGGTGCCATAACAAATGTAGTTATGCATGAGGAAATACTATATCCATCCGCACGTCAATTCAATTTCTGTACTGCTTATCTTGTTCACTGTCACAGGGGTCTGGAGCCCATCCCAGCATGCATTTCAAAAGAGGAAGGATAAACTCGATAAACAGGTTATAGTTCATTGCAGGACAAACACATGTACATGGACTGGGAGAGAGAAACTTTCTTGATATAAGGTAAACAACACTGCTATGTACTGAACAACCATAAGAAAAATGAGCATGTACATCAGCATGTGTGCAATATAAGTGTTTAGAAATTTACAGTATTTCATGCTAAACAAAAGTGAGCCTGCTTTAAAGAATAAAAATGATGACAATCAATGAGTCACATCCACCCACGCCATTCAAACAGTCTTGAAATAACTCATTTCGGACTGTAATTTTAGGCCCTTCCCTAACACATCAAAAAAACTAAACAGTGATATCAGAGAAGAAGAGTCGTCTTGTTTAAGGTAATACCAATAGCTACGATGTATATAGTATTGTATATTCCTAAGCTACAGGACAAGATATCATAGCAAAGAGAGTGGAAAAGAAGGTGAAACGTGTGTGTGGAGTTCTACAAACACTTGGCAAGGGAAATGTTAGTACATGATGAAAAGATTACTCTGCATCACCAGTCACAGTAAGTGCCTCGACAGCGGCAAAAACAGTGCTGAGGCAGACACTGTCTCAGTCTTTCTGTTTGACTGATCACTGGTCTCGTGTTTAGATGGCTTGTGTGTGCATTGATTTCAGTCTATAGACCAGTTTTATTATTTTATCAGGGCTAGGTGGGGAGCTTTATTACTGAAAGCTTCTGTGCAAGTGCAATATCTTTCATATTGTATTACAGGCCGAGCCGTACAACTGTCCCTCTGTGGGACTACTGACCTATTCAGTGCAACAGAATTCCAATTGAGGCCCAATGTGCCATGCAACAAATAGGTCTGAACAATATAGCTTGAAACCAAGCACCACCAGTGTCTGCTTAGTGATTTACCATGCCAAACATGGAGCAACATTACACTCTGATCAATTTAATAGTCAGCTAAAATGACTATAATGCACAGGGCATATCGGATGACAGATATTAGATATAAAATATTAACTATGCTTTTGTTCATCACATCCTGAAGAATAATACATTTGACATGAAAAAATATGAAGAGCAACAACTTTGTATTTGTATTAATGTGTCCTTTATAGCTTTATTTATTTGATTAAATAATCAAAAAAAAACTATATGACAGATTGTGGACTTTATTGTTAAATTATTGTTTTTCCTGATTTGTTTTATCTGTCTCATGTCACAAAAAATTTATGTATATACAATAAAAAAGGAGTGTTACTCGGGCTGAACGTTACTAAAAGCAGATAACAGAACTCTGTGTTTCATACTAGGTTCAAGATAAGGTCATTCTTACCCCAAACATCATGAACAGACTGCAGCTAACACAACTTACAGCAACTCTGACAGAGAAGATGACATAAAATGCCTAATTCCTTTTCTTATTATACATTTTATCCAGTGTTGTTTTAAATAAACAAAAACAAGAGATGCCAGACAGCCCAACGAGGTTATAAAAAAAATATTTTCTCTTTTCTATTTTCTGTTTTTGCATATGAGTGGGACAAAATACTTTAACGTTTGTAATATTCAGGCTCAGATTTGCTTGGAGGTTTATGCTACCATGAGAATTGCTGATTGACTGATGAGGTGTATGTAGGGCTGACACAATTCTGGATTATTACTAACCAAAGAGATCAAAAAACAATATTTGGAATCGATAAACATTTTCAGCAAAAATGAAAATGTTGGAGCCAAAATTCAGAAAAACACACACTCCAACGCTAAACTTAAATACTTTTTTTTTTTATTTTAAATATGTTCAAGTAAAACAGAACTTGTAACTTATATCCCTCAGTGTTAATTAGCTAGTGTTCATGATGTGCAACCAATCAGACGGGGCTAAGAGCAGGACATGAAGACCACAGTGTAGCAACTACAGATAGAGAGAGGTATCTGCATGAGTTCCAAAGAAGTGCATTTTTAAACTAACTTAAATTATTGGAAGTCGGTAAAAAATTAAAAATAAACCAATGATCAGAAAAATGCTGAATATCAGATCCAATAACCATGCAAGAAATCAATAAGTAATTGGCCGACCTCTAAATTAGGATGTTAGCGCACGAAGACTAACACAGAGCAATATGACATGACGTTATCGCCACCTAGACATTAAATGCTGTTGGTCCTTCACATGTCAACAAAGCAGCTCCTACCCACTGAAGCATGGACTCTGCAAGTCCTCTGAAGGTGTCCTGTGGTATCTGGAACCAGGACCTTAGCAGCAGATGGAGCAGACCCATTCCAGCACATCCCCTAACTTCCTGTTGCCGGTTCATGCTTCGTACCCATTCAGACCACTGTGAGTAAAACTTCACCCCTTCTGACTGGGAGCAGCCAACGAGCGACGCCATTTGGGAGATGATCCGACTCAGTCATCCGGCCATGTTTTGGCTCTTCTCAAAGTCACTCGGGTCTTAACACTTTGCTCCTGCACCCAATCCGTTGACTACGAGTGCTGCCAGACCTTAACATGCGCTGCTGTTACAAGATAATCACTGCTATTCAACTTCATCTGTGAGTGGCCATGTTTTGGCTCATTGGTGTAGAATTGCAGAGAACTGAAGTGTTGGACCTGTTGCTACTGGACCAACAAACCCGCCTATGCAGTGTTTGCACAAGCTGTCAAGGTGGTTATAACCTAATATCGCAGAAGAAGTTGATGCACTCATCCTACATTCTAATGAAACTACATAAAGCAAATCGACACAACACTAAAACACACACACACTGGCAGGTTATAGCCAGTAAGAATCAGTTACAAAAAAGATTGTTTAAAAACTTTAACATAAAGTTTTTAAACTCAAACACAAACCGTATTCTCTGTTGTCTAGTTGACCCTTATTCATATCGACCTTCACCTCACATAGAAGTGACTGAAATACTGAAAAGACTGATTGGATAAGGAAGAACCGAGGAAAACTGCCAAGAAATGTGTCGAGTATAACAGACACAACGTGCATCGAGCATTTGTACATATAAAGGCATACAGAGGCACAATTATTGACCTGTGCTCCCCTGAAAGAGAACAATCAAGAGACATGTTTCGTATGTAACTGCAGCTAACATTCACTTTCTCCAACCATGCTGTCAACTCAGATAATATCTTGGGTCTCAGACTCCTGCTGCCTAGCACACTTCTTAAAATGTAAGGCGTCACAGCACAGAGCACGTAACAGCTGCGTGTACTATATAGATAAAGAGTTTGAGAGAGCAGTGTCACTACAACTTTTTTTATATAAGAATATAACAAAAAAGCTGCATTGAGTTCCAGCAGAGGTATCATTTACAGAACCAACTGGGGTGGTACTGTTGTTTGATATTGGTGCTGAAGCAAGTAACAAAGTCTGAGAGCAATATATCTGATGTCTGCACTCAACGAATGTGATTTCTGGTGTAGCCAAGCGAGGACAGCATAGGGAACAATGCAGCACTCAGAAGGAGCAGTCTGCACTATTATTTGAGTCTCAGCTTGATTTCAAAACTTGGCTTTAACAAAGACTGAGAACAAACTACATAAATGAATGTGGAACTAAAGGTATTTGCATGTGTCTCTCTGTGTGTGTGTGTGTGTGTGTGTATATTGTATAGAAAGGAGTGTGAAAAGTGGATATCTCCATCAAAACTAAATCAACTATTAGGTACAGACAGCTGGCAGCACAACATGTCTCCAGGATACTTTGGAAAGCCAACCCCCACTGAGTACAAAACACTTTAAATTTTCTAATTATCCCCTGAACAACATCATAGAATTCTACACAATAATCTCCACTGCGAGCTGAGGACAGAGTCCAGAGGTACCAGCAGTTTAATGGTCAAATAGGCCTTTTTATTTACAACGGCTTAAAAGTTCAGTATCATGTAAACCCATATATGTTGTGAGAGATTAGAGAACAGCTCTTCAGGTTTGATGCAATGAATCGGCACATTCCTCAGGTTTTTGGAAAGATGAGCTTCATTTTTCAGAGAGGAGAAGGAAATGCAATGGCAAGCACTTTTCTGAAAGAACTGATTCTATTTTCAAAGTCATAAAGTTGCCATTTTGTGCAAGCTTTTGTTGCTGGCACCTTTTACAGAAGATGTATCCGTGTCCGAGAACCTCCAAGAATGTGTGTGCCAGAATTTGTGCTATTATTTAATATCTACAGAGAACTAGTAAAACATTAGGACAGCTCTACAGCTCTACTAAATTCTGGAGCAGACAAGATGACTTTTGTTGGTTAGGAGAGGTGATAAATGCTTTTATTCCAGAGCATAAAGGCAGCAACAAATGTGTCACTCTGTGACGTTTGGACAGATTGAAATATTTCCTCTTCATAAGTTTGCTAAATATGATCTCAAGTCACGTGGAATTCAACATGAAATACAACCCACACAGAAAACATAAATCTTTATCTAGAAATTTTTAAAATACAGTTTAAAATACCATATTTTTGGCATTATTAGCATACATACCAATGATTTAAAACTGTAAAAAATCCACCATATTACATATAGTGTCCAGAGATATTATATATGCTCCAAAATTTACGCCATGACCTAGAAACAATGGATAATAAGAAATGCTGAGAAAAGGACAGTCATTAGGGAATTTTATGACAGTTATTCCCTGTATGTGTCAGTTAATTCCTATAGTGGATGGAAACAATTTTCAGCTAAATCAATATGAAATTCAAATCAGATATTTCTCAATTATGTATGCATCACTCTGGGGCTGTAACAGATATGGCTATCTTGGAGGTCAACAGATGGTGTCATAAAATGAAATAGGCATCACTCTTAAAATATACTCAGACACTGAGGACATTTATGTCTCCGAAACCATTTCCACTGCCTCTGAGGAAGAAGGGCAAACATCAACTCTGAAGTCAGCCGCAAGGGTAAAAACCAGTTAACTTGCTCATTTTCTGACTGCTTGTCACGTCCATCGAAGACCGTGTTATAGCATTCGTGCCAAATTTAACAGTCAAATAAAACTGACTCTCTGAAACTAGAACGATTTTACCATTCTGAAAAGACAAAACATTTTAAATAATGAATGTATTATTTCTGCAATTACAGAGGACCGGGGAAACTTCAGCCTACGAGATTCTACTAAACATTTATGCAATTTGCAAATCTTTAAAGCCTTGTTTCTCCTTGACAAGGGGCAGAGCAAACTTTACCGAGGACTGGAGGGCGATGGAGAGTGGTTTGTAATAACACTTGGAGCCTAGAGAGCACAGTCTCACAGCAAAGTGCAAAGAAAATTACCCCACTGAAAAGCTTCCACTCCCACTTCACCTCTTTGTTGAGGCAGCAGCCACGACATATTCTGTGGCCTTAACAGTTGCAGTTTCTGGATATCTTGTGTATGTGTATCTCCTCTTTCCATCCTCATCTCTTCCGAGAGGATGTTAAAACTTGATTGTCATGGCTGAGAATCAAATTCCTATTTCTTTTTTTTCCATTATCCTATTTGATGGGAAGAAATGGTGCTTGATGTGGAGAGTTCAAAGGAGTCTGGCTGTCATGTGTCCCGAGGTAGCTCATCCTCCTGAACTTCACTGAGGATATCTGAGTTTCTTTTTTTAATGCTATATTTAAAAAAAATCTAATTGACATGGAGTCTGATTAAGCTTACAAAAGCACTATCCAGAGTAACAAAGTGAATACAGAGGATCAATTATGGATGATTCACTGCAATATTTCCACATCAAAAATGACAGAGTTGAAACAGTTATTAATCTCTGTGAAGAATCTATGTCAGACAGAGCCGGCTCATTGATGTCTACCGTATCTAAACCCCTCACACAAGTATCATTCATCAGTGCAGCGTTAACTCACTGCAGATGTATTGAGACCCACTATTCGCACTTTGTGCGTGTGCCAGACAGGATTTCAGGCCTAAGCTGTCGAGGGTTTACACACAACCTGCGAGACGTTTTGATGCTCATATTTGTCTCAACAGCCACAACGACAGAAGGACAGATGGATATGCTCCTTTGTGCTGGTGTTAATTAGCTTCTGAACGCACAGTAGACAGAAAAGGCCAAGGGAGGAAGAGTCAGCAATATAAAAGTGCCAGTTAACACTACTACTTTTAAAACTTGTATGCCAAGGGAGAGGCTTTCTGACACCTCATAATTGTCCAGATTTTTAAAGGTTTTATCACACATGTAAAATGTAATCACAAGTGCATTCATATATTTTCCAAGAGGTATTTTAACATTTGAATCAAAAGTATGACAGCACTATACTTTAACTGTCTCAGAATAATGTTTCAGATCATTAAATACACATATAATGGCACGAGAGAATGAGGAAATCTTTGCCAAGATTTATTATATATTATACAAGGAGCACCACCACTGTACCTAGAGGAAATGTCAGTGTTTCTCAGGTGGTGTTCAATGCTTTGTCATCCTGGGCATTAGGACAGACAGTTAACAGGACAAGAAACTTTGTGTTAGCAGGCAAAGCAACTCCTGAGCTCGTAAAAAGCCCATTACTACTGTTCCATGCAACCCTCAGTGCTCAGCTACAAGCATTCAGCTGAGAAAAGCTGGTGAGACTGATTCAGACTCAGAGACACTCTGTGTGGCAGAGCAGCAAGATCATCACAACAACCCACACCTTGAGTATACAGACACACAGAGAAACCCTGGTGTCAGCAAATGTCTCCCACCTCCACAAAAAGACCCCACAAGAAAATGCTACAGAGAAAATATCTGACTTGTACCATGAAGATTTCATATAATGAGAAGTTAGGAGCCCAGTTCAATTTAGCTTGAATATGTCTTAGGGATCTGAGAACTAGCAGATCTAATATGTAAGTCACTGTCAGAATTTGACAAAGTCAGAGTGTAATGCTGAGGGCCAAACAGAGGGAACTCAAAAGTCTGGGCATCGGATGTGTGCTCTTGTGCCCAAAACCACTAAAACCACTCACCTGTTTTTATATTGGAAAGTCTATTAGTGGAGCAGTAGTTGAGTTAGATTCAGAGGAAGCTTTACTCTGCAGCTTTTAAATGAAACTATCAAAAAAGTAAAAGCAGAGTATGCCCAGTCATGCAAAAACAAAATGTAAACATACATAATACAAAACAGATGAGTCTTTGCTTTCATGACTGTATGTGTTTAGACTTTTAAATGGATCTTATCACTGTTTAAAAATGTGCAAACAGAGACGGAAGCTATGAAATGAGCAAGATAAAGAAGGACAGGCTGAAAAAAAAAACAGGATTTCTTTCCCACTAAATGAGAAAATAAGAGGGTTGTAATTTTCTGTAAGTTGGCATCTCACTTCATGTCAGTGGATTAAGAAATTAATGAAAAGTGGCTAGTCAATCTGACACTTCTAAATTAAGAAGCGAGTATCCAAATGACAAAATTAAAAGGGGGAGAATGAAGTAGAGGATAAATAATTGGCTGGGGAAATTTTGACAGAAAGAGAAGTGCAAAACATGGCAGCTGAGGAGAAGAGAGTGGAAACAGAGAAGGCAGTGGATGCTCCAGGCAATGCCATCTGTGGGTGGATCGGCAAAGGCTGCATGCCACACACCTGTGTGGGACTGCCTGAGAGATAAGGCCCTCAGCACAATGGCCCTGTGGCCACCTGTGCTGCCAAACAGGTGCACAGCCCAGCCAATTAAACTATTAGACAAACACAGGCCTCTGGGAGCAAATTAGCAGGCTGCCCAAACATCAGTGGGAAACAAAAAGCAGTGGTAAGCACTCACTGTGAAGAACAACAACACTTTGATGGGGGAGACTTTCATTCCAACGTACAGCATTAAGTTTTATGCAAAAAAAACCAAGATATTGGTTATGATTTCAGATCGTCACATAAATGTGAAACACTGTGAAATTTCCCCTGTGTTTAGAGACAACCCCCAAATCAGTTATTTTGCACTAATCAATCTAACATTGCTAACCATGTATTAAAGATCAATATTTCTTGAGTCATCAATTCATTATGCATTCAGGTAGCAGCAGTCGGACAGGCTGCTCGTAAGTGGACACACTGCGTTCAGTTGTCAGAGCTAAAGATTATTAATCATTTAAGTCGTTATTTCAAAATCAGCAGGTCTGGGATTACATGAAAGCCAGAAGCAACAGAGAGAGCCTAAATCCACAGAAGAACTGAGGCAAGTTCTCCAAGATGCTTGGAACAACATATCTGCCAAATACCTTGATAAACTAAGCATAAGAATTGGTTCTGTTTCAGTTATAAAATGTGGTCACACAAATATTGATTTCTTTTTGAATTTTCTGTTTATTACACTTTGTATGAGGGTAACTGATAAATACATGGATAACAGTCATGGCAATATTTTTTAAATTCGGTGTATAGTTTTTCAGCCTGAAACAGTAGCATACTCAGAATTTGGGGCCATAAAAGACAGATTTTTTTCTACACATAAGTGGCTGAGAAATAAGGGCACTGATTTTAACATTCTGCTTTAGATTGTTTGAACACAGCCAAGACAATCTCACACAAAGTTTGTCTGGCCTTTTCAACTATGAGAAAACTGGAACATGAAAAAGCAACCAGCTGGTGACTGCATGTCTGTATTTCTGCAGGGACGGGACTTGTCTCTGCAATAATAAATATTGTTTGGGGTTATAAACTGTCAGGTACAACTAGCAAAGTAGCAAAAATGGTAGCACATTAAGGACCAATTACCAGCAAATCTCAGTGTGTTTCGATTATTACTAATAAATTTTTACAATTTTGTATATTTCATCAAATCCATAATAAATACATTAATTTAGTTATTAAAAACAGTACAGCTCATCATTATTCTGAGGTGCAAATGTGAAAGTTCTCCTCTGGCATCTACTTCATAGTTACTTTCAGTATATGATAACATACCAACATACTGTACAAAGGTTACATTAACATACTGGAGTCAAATGCAAACTTCCTGTGTGTTGTGATCCATAACAATTAAATATATTCATATTAATTAGACGTAACCTTAACCATGCTTCAAGAAAATAATCAGCCACCTTCCTCAGGAGAGAAATGATAAGAGGCGTAAAAGACGAGCAGGGGACCGGTGTTAGTCAACACTGGCATAGTCCTCTTCAACACACACACTAAAAGGTGGCTCCCTGGATGGGCTTAGCCATCCGTGGGAGGCGACTCCTTCATAAAGCACGGGTCCCTCATACGCTGGTCAAAGGTTCAGCCGTTTAAAAACACCCACAGGGCAAGCCTGGCCTCAGTTATACCCCCCTCGGCACCAGTTGGCCTTTCTTAGTGGAAAGGCTGACTTGACTCCCCACAGCTTGCTAGAAGACTGTGGACACTGACTTCACAGCTCTGCAATCACCCGAGGGATAATTACTCAGTTACTTAGCTATTCATAAGACTACATTAGATACTGTATGTAAAATGTAATAGATAAATAAAAATAGATAGATAGATAGATAGATAGATAGATAGATAGATAGATAGATAGATAGATAGATAGATAGATAGATAGATAGATAGATAGATAGATAGATAGATAGATAGATAGATAGATAGATAGATAGATAGATAGATAGAATAGTATCCATCTATCTTGTTAGCCAACTGAAAATCTTTGCATCTTTGTACATCGATTCAAACCATAATTTCAAGTGATCATTTTCTCTTATCAGTTTGATGTGAAATAGAAGATGAGGGCTGCGATTAATAAAAATACCCATTGTATTTTCATATATAGAGGGTTGTTGGATTTCAAATTGGTTCATACCGGAAAACAGCCACAATGCTGGTAGTGCCACACAGATTAAATAAAAGCTCCTCTGAGGCTATGCTGGCAGGTCCTTTCACTGTAGGCAGGGTCAACATGAAAATGTATTCCACTTATCCAATGACCATTTAATATGCACTACTCATTGGTTCACATTAAGAAACATCTCCTCAACAGTGGGCTGGTAAATAATTTAGACGATCTGCTGTCACTAAGGGTTCTTTCTGCTGCACTAGTGGGACCAAATTAAAATTGAAGATCTCATTCACAGGACAGAAGGCAGAGACTTTGGGTAACAAGCAGAGACAAGGCTACAAAAATCAGTAAGGCCTTGTAACGAATGACTCAAGAGCCTAGCAAAGCTCTGAAGAAATGGAGGACTTTTCTTTTTCTCTTTAACATATAGCTTTATAATAGATGTTTTTAAAAAAAAGAAATGAAGACTATTTTTACTTCTCAGGGTATCTATTTTTAATTTTTTTTATAAAGTGCTCTTTTTACAATGTATCTTTATTTTTATAATATATATTTATATTTCTCTTTTTTTTTTATTGCTACCGTTCTTACCTGTTCCATTAATTTATTTTATTTTTCTAACTTGAGAAAACCCACAAAGAATTCCAGTGTAAATACACTGTAATGGAAATAGACTTCTATTCTATTGGAGAACCACAATTCATATCTATATTATAATGAGTAAACTGTATGAACTGTATGAATTAAGTTCAGTTTCAGCATTCCTGTGCACATACATATCCAAACCAATATTATATTAAGTAATTTCCATTTCCTTCCTTTTATATTCTAAAAAAAACACTAAGGACAACTTTTACCGCCAGTTATCACTGCTGAGGCTAAAGTACACTATTTCCAGCTGTGCATTACTGTTGTATGGGCTAGTAATTTGTTCAACTGGATCCTTTCATGCAATAGTGCCTTGATGAAAACTCTGTGGATAATTTCCCAAAAATAATGATGAACAGATGTAATATGTATCTATTGTGTGTATGGTGGAACTGGAAATGTATCATTGTCCCAGCAAAAAAAAAAAAAAAAAAGCATTCCAAAAAGCTATGGCAACCTCAAGTAGCATTCACACACTTCACACCGAACAAGGTACAGTTTGCAGGGAGTGAGAAACATTGAGTTACTAACCTGACAGGGTTACTTGTGAGAGACACTCTGAGGGATTCCAGGCAGTTGAGTAGTTTTTCCTCCGTGATGCCAGAACGCAGTTCATGGACATATTCCTGGGATGAAAGGGTACACTCGTGCTTGCTGTTCCTGAGTCCACCCTGCAAACAAAATATCAGGGAGACAATTATTAGATTAGCAGCCTATACTTTAACTTCAGTACCTACAGCAATGTGAAAAACAACCATAAGGGACATGAATGCATAATTTGCATCAACAACATGTTTCTATATACACAGAATGACTAAAGGAACAATTACTCAGTCAAGGAAATTAGAAGAAACCTGTTTATTCTAAATATGCCACAAAAATTAACAACAAAGTCATTCATACCACAAAGTGGACTTATTATTAAGTAGCATGAGTTTGTGTAGTTTTATAAACTTTTTTTGTCTTAAAGTGTAGATTCTTACAAATGTACTAGTGATAAAAGCTGGCCATAACTTCTGTGTTTTCTAAGAAAACAAGAAACCTGCCTGCCAATTTCTACTTCTTCTCAATCAGCCAAGACTCTAATGATGGACTGCAGTCTCCAAGAGCCAAACACAGGCTCTACAAGCTATCTGCTGCAGCTCCTGCTTGAAGTAAATGGATTCTTGTGTATAATCTCCACAGGGATGTGTTGCTACACTGACGCTTACACAATGACACTGTCTATTCGCGATAACTCGCACACTTTCAGCACAAGAAGGAAACACACATTCACATTCTCACTCTCCAAGCACAGTGAAGGTAATATTGTACTGAGCATGTGAGCTACAGCTTAACTCCAAAGTTACCATCTGAATCTGTTGTTCGTCTGACATCATTTTCAAACACCCTTGCAATCAACAAATAAACTGAAGAATAGATTAATTTTGCAGCACCATCTCAACTTCCATTCCAAGCTGTGTGAACAAATCGGTGCTAATTTAGTCACTTCATAATGCTATTGTTAAAATGACCTACATTTCATGTGGGGGCTGAGTCAAGGTACAATACAAAACAAATGAGGAAACATGTTACAGAAACAGCATCACACACGCTTAAACCAGTCTGCTAGCCAAAAGCATTGTCACTGTGTTCATCCCTGGAGTGCTGGTTCCCCACAAAGTGAGCTGTGTTAATAGGCAGTTTGGGAAGTAATAAGCTAGCTCATTTATCTGGAGAAAAGAGAGGCCTGCTGCTCTCCTGCAATGCACAGTCAACATGAAAGAACTCGTTTTTTTGTTTGAAAAACCAGACGCAGTCTGAAAACAGCAAGTTACCAATAATTATGTGCTTTCCATATAAGCTGAGCTCATAGTTTGATTGTCTCAATAACTGCATAAAATATTCATATTTATTTGATAAAGGATGATGTAAAATTACGTTTCTCAAATTCCTGGAGTGATTCCTGCCAAAGCCAATTATAATATTAAATTATTTAGCAGAAATGTGATCACATGCAGCCTAGTACCTTATGTTATTGTCCATATGTAGAGAAAAAAAGGATAGACTAAGGCCATTCCAGAGTAAGACTGAATTTCATCATTCATTTTTGTTAAACAGTAACAAGCCATTATTTTTCCCATTATTATCTTCTGCCATAGCTTTAAAAAATACTTCATTCTAATGCTGTGGTTCTAGTACTTGAAGAAAACAATATCAAAGAACTTAAACCGTAGAGTGTACTTTAGCATAATTGTGTAGTTTTCCAAACTATACTTGGATTTTGTAATAAATTCCTTCACTGCCTTTTCATATACCTTTCATCTTATTCTCGAGTACTGTTGGGAGAATGTGGAGGAGTGACTGGGTTAACTCATGATAGTTACCAGGCCAATGGGGAGATAAGAATCCTTCTCATTCTTATCAAGACTTTGCAGTTGTTAACAACCACAGCACTCTTTGTTTCACACTTCTGCCGAACACAGTTTTACATTCTTTTTATTGACAGCTGTAGAACAGCTACATTTAAAAACGGAAGAAATTAATAAGAGGCTGATAAAACCAGATAGACAGGATATGAAATGTCAATTTGATGGAGAAGAGGAAACAGACAGACACTCCAGACAAATCCCTGAGGTGAAATGTGGAGACTTTGCAAGAAATATACTTCAAAATTTCACTTAGACTGTGATGTATAACTGCCTCTGAAGTGGGTATTACAACAACAATTACACTATTCTGGTTGTTTAAGTACTATAAAAAAATAGATGTGTTTTTAATCCCTGTGTGGCAGTGCTTTTTTTGTTTTTAAAACAGACTCTTGAAATTACTTCTCCATGAAAAGATTTTGGAATAATTTTGTGTTATGTCCAGATGTTTGCCACTGCTGGACACTTCTTTGCTAAAGCATATCCTCAATGGTCGTGGACAGTGCCTGTGAAGTGGCAGACAAGGGTGATGGACCCATTTTCAGGAAGGGCAACTGAAGGTGATGTTCCAATTATCAGTGTTTCACACTATCGAGCATCCCTAGAAAGGCTGACTCCAGGGTGCCAGAAAGTAGGGTCTGACCAAATGTCAAATCTCAGATTCAGGCAGAGCCATGTGGATTCTGTCCTGGTAGTATACTAGCAGTGGGCCAGATCTTTATCCTTGTGGAGTTGCTAAGGAGGGTCACAGGAGTTTGAAATCTAATCCACATCCAGTCCAGTCCAGAAACAAGTTTCTGGTGAGTGTTGACTCTGTCAAAATTGCCCCTTGGTGATGAACCTGTTTGTGACAATCATGGACAGGATCTCAAGTTGCAGCAGGGTGACGAGGATTTCCAGTTTAGAAACCTTACAGTCATGTTTGTGCTTTTTGCAGATGATGTTCTGTTGACTTCATTACACCATGACCTTTAGTGAAAATTAGAACAGTTTGCAGCTGGGTGTGATCAGCCGGGATGAGAGTCTGCACCTACGAGATCAAGGACGGAAACTAGAGAGTTGCTCCTTACCTATGGTCACAAGCTCTAGGTAGTGACCAAAAGAAAGAAATTAAGGACACAAGCGACCAGAATGAGGTTCCTCCTTAGTGTGGCTCGGCTCAACCTTCGAGACAGCGGAAGGACGTCTGATAGGGAGCTCGGAGTAGACTTGCTGCTCCTTCATGTTAAAGGGAACCAGTTAAGGTGATTTAGGCATCTGATTTGGATGCCTCCTGGGTGCCTTCTTCTGGTGGTGTTAGGGACACATGCAGCTGAAAGGACATCCGGGACAGACCCAGAAATCGGCAAGTAGATTACAGAGCTCATCTGCCCTGAGAACGTCTTGTGATTATGCAGAAGTAACTGAAATGGCTGGGGAGAGAGACACTCGGAAACCTGTTTTGAACATAACCCATCTTTGGATAAGCAGAAAAAAATGTATGTATGTATGTATGGATGTATGTATGGATGTATGGATGGATGTATGGATGGATGGATGTATGGATGGATGTATGGATGGATGTATGGATGGATGAATGTATGGCTGGCTGGCTGGCTGGCTGGCTGGATGGATGGATGGATGGATGGATGGATGGATGGATGGATAAGGGCTATTTTCTTATTGAGAAGAATCAGTCTGCTCAAGAATCTGCTGTATATATTAACCAGAAGGTCGATACTCTTTGGACCTACCAAGGACAGTGCATCAACTATGTCAGAATAATGCCAGGAATGCAGGACAAACATGTAGTCCATGATAGATCTATTTGTCCTCCAAAAAGTAAAAGGAAAAAATATTACCCATTGGCATTTATATTCTCAGGCTAGCAATGTTAGGAGGTGGAGCAATATGCTGCTTGTCCCCTGAAAATATCATTGTTAAATGTTGCGCCATCACAGCAGTTCATTCCCCAAATCCTGTTTCGAAAACACACTGCTGTCTGCAGTGAATCAGTTTAGATGAGAACAAAAGCTAAAGCAACTGGATTGGTTAGACAGTGGAGAGGCGATATGTCAGAACTGCGCTGAAAAAAGCTAGACATAATGGCAGCTGAGATGTATTAAAATCATAGTGGTGGAGTACACACAAGTCTGTAGAGCAATCATTTGCCATTTACACGGCTTGACTTTAGTAGTGTTAGAGCTTAATAAAATGCACTCAGCAGTTTATTCAAGGACAGCTTGCAAGTTTAAGTGATAACTCAAGTTTAAAATTTACTAAAATGATAAATCAATGAAAAAACTTCAACATTGCACAATAAATATATACACTTTTGGCAAAGTAATTGAGAACAAAATAACATAACTGCTTACCTAAACACAGCAGAGAAATATATATAAACTGTGGAAGAAAAAACACTCAATTTCAAATGCAAAAATGCTGCTTACATTATTGTGATTCCATTTTTGAAAATGGCTGATCAGGCGACTGCCTTTTCAGAACAGTACTTCCTCAGTAATGTGCAGTGAGAGGCAAATGCATCATCCATTTTTTATGTATCTGCTAACCTCTCAGTAGTTCCCAGCAGGTATAGCACTATGTCCAGAAAAGCTAGAGCTCTGATTTCACCACATGTTCTGACCTCTAGAAACCAAAGACACTGACCATAAACTGCTTTTTCATGACCCTAGCTCAAATCAATAGAATCCTTTGGGATAATATCAACATTACACCACCATGCTGGCAGCAGAGAAACAATGTGAGGAGCGGGAGGAGGGATTACCTGCTGGCCACTGGGTAATAGAGTTTTCCCCTGTCAGGCTCACAAAAATGGTCAACAGAAGAAATGGTCAAAAAGAGACCCTTGAGAAAGAGAGCAAGAAAAGAAAGAGAGGAGGCAGAGAAAGACTGGGTGCATAGTTAGTGATCCGGCAGCAAGATGTAAAACGTGGAATATGATTCAGGAGCATGAGGGTCAGAAAAAGTAGGATATAGGTGCAAAAATATAGAGAAACGGTATGGGAGTGAAAGGGCGAGATAGTACATCAGGAGACGCTGCAACCTCAACAGCAGAGGACAGACACAGCCTTTTGACCACAGCCCAGAGCCTCATCTCCTGCCGCTTATTGAATCCCCTATTTGTCGATAACAGTATTTCCTGCCAAAGAAAATAGTGCTGGGAGCAATTACTTCAGTGAGCCTGTCAATTTCATTTTGGGGGGTTAGGGGAGCATTGAGGCTCATTCCCTCCTCCTCTATCACCTCTGTCTCCCTTTCTGTATGCCATGGGGAGTGAAAGAGTGCTGTGCCTTCTATCGAGGGCAGGGCAGGGAGACAATGCCAAGGCGGCTGCACCTCCACATGTCATCTTCACCTGTAATGAGCCTATAACAAGCTGGCAGCTTCCTCAGTGCCCAGTGCTCGGCACACTCAGGCGGACTGATAGATACATTATTCAGCTTCTTTGTCAGCTTACTGGAGAACCACATAAGCAGTAACATGTCTGGCCTGGAAGCTAGCGCTGGGAGATAGCTTCCAGGCCAGACATGCTTCTCCCATTCAGTCAAACCTGCTACCCAGCTCTCTATGTTTCTCCAGCTCAAGCACAAACACAAGCTTTAAAATAATGTCTACCCAACTATCTGACAGTGTTATGTGCTTCCAAGGTGCAAATAGCAAGTGATGCTTCAATGATTTCTTAAAATGGCAATTATGAAAGAAGTCCATAGCTTTGTGTATTAGATCTGCGTTTCCCTTTATAGCAAAATCACGACGCCACTGTATTCATTTGAATTGCATGGATCATCACAGGTAAGATACTTATGGTACTAGAGTACAAATGTTCATATCAGACAATAAGTCTTTTTCTCTGAGGTACAGCACAATGCAACAACCAAAACTGTAGCCAAAAAAAGGAATCCTTATAGTTTCATTGATTTAATTTTTTTGAATTTGACACAATAACAAAACTCTATTTGGGGTAACAGTGTCCAAATACTGACATGAATATGCTGTATTCTCCTTCATCCTTTCATTGTAACTGAACGTGACGAACAACACCACCACTTTGCAAGATGAACTTATGAGCAATAATCACATATATTGGGTATACAGTACTGTTCTTCTGATATAATGGATCAAAACATATTAAAACATATCACCCCCACCTTGCACCCCTAAAAAGTCAGACAAAAAGTTCTAGATTACTGAAAGATCTAATTACTGCTTCTTTATGCGTAATTAATGAAAATTACCAGAGCACCCTACTGCTTTATGCAAAAATAATAAAGATAGAATCTGAACAATTAGAGCATATCAAGCTGCCATGTTATAACTTAATTTCCTGTTCATTAAGGGTTGGTAGATTAGTGGAGAGAAAAAGATACCACAAGAATGGGGAATACATAGTTCTTCAGGTGGAAGCAAATGTCACATGTCCCGTCCTTTCTATTATGATTCAGACATGATCTATGAACAATGCTGAACACAACTGTGCAAGGAAATAGGGTTTGCACAACAAACACAAAGAGACCAACCTGAGAGATGCTATAGTACATGAATAAGCAACCTTACATTTAACACAGTCTAAAGTTTGGCATGTGAGTGCAGCAGCAGTCACGGTAAAGGTCAACGGGAACACGGATCAGTTGAGATGCTGGTTGGATGGACAATCCCTAGCCCCCCTTAAAGGACAGAGTTCTGCTGCCGGCAGATAAGACATTTCATCTAGCCACCAGGGCGCAGGGCTCCCAGCTCAGTGGGGGATTTCCCACCGGACCATGTGGCCAAGCATTTCATCTCTTTCTCTCATCGTCAATCTACAATTCAGTCTTTTCCTTTCTTCCTTTATTCATTCTTCCTCATTTCTGTCTCACTCCATCCATATTGAGGTGTTTTTGAACCCTGTGTGACAGCTACAAAGAAATATGCGTTTATCTGTGTGCAACAGGGTTAGGCTTTTTCTACTTTTTCTATTTATTTTCTTCTTCTATCTTGTGCCTGTTGTGGTCAGAAAAAAAAAAAATCTACAGACAGCTTTATTCTCCCATGTCTGGGCAACTTGCTGATAACACAGACACAATTAGGCCTACAACATTCTCTCAATAATCAGGCTAGTGGCATTATATCTTGTGTTCAGACAAGACAAGCTCGCTGCAACAGAGCGGCAGAGAGAGAAGAAAACACAAAAAGAAACAATGACTTATTAGGCTGGTTGAAAATAACATTGCAGGGTTCACTTGGTAAGAAACGCTGGGCAGCGGCCAGCATGTGTATTTGTGTGCTGATCTCCAAGGCCTTGAGAAGGAGCATCCAGTGACAGCAGCAACCACAGAAAAAATGAGGATATTAAACTATTCCACTGTTGCTGTTTTTTTTTTTTTTTTTTTTTAAACTGTAATTTCAACACAAAGTTACCCACAACAGTTTGTAAAGGTAATTCAATTACACACAACAGTGTGCTGGTGGGTGGGAGTGTGTATATATGAATACGACGAAAGGTCAGAAGAAAAAAAATGGAACAGCTCAACCATAGGGCTGAATACATATGAGATTTATTTATTTAGAACTAGAATTTAAACAGGGACATGTTGTTATTGAAGAAAAGCCATGTTCTTCTAAATGGGTTTTAAACTTTCAAACAGATCAGAAAAAAACATCCTTCCTTTTTGTCTCAAATTTAGCTGTCATGCAGTAATGAATGAGGCTTCGATGTCTACAGAAAAAGCCTGACATGACTTTAAACATCAAGACATTCAAAAGCAATTATAAACAAAGAACTAAAATGTATTCCTTCTGTCCCATCAGCAGTAACTACATTTGGACAGCTGAATGAAAGATTTGAAATGAAAGATCACAAATAATAAAAAAAAAATCTACTTCTCTTTATCCAGGAGTGCTTATGCCGCACCTTTCACCATTTAAAAATGTTCAAAGTTAAAACAGGAGTCGGTTCAAGGTTAACCTGTTTGTGATACTTTTACCTTCACCTTTACCAGACTAACATAAAAGGTGGCTGTATTCCTCTCTTTTAAGTGGCTCACCCCTTTCCTTTCTCTTTCGCGCTTTCACTCTTAGCTTGACCTACACCAACTTTGGAGAAAACACATACGCAACACATGCGTATGTGGACCATACATGTTCGTCCTACTGGCTGTGCCCCAGAAGTGAACAAGGTGAGGGCAGAGTAATAGGCATCGTCAGCAAACTCTCTTGGCTTTAATCCCACAGAAAGATGACCTGAAATTTGCCATTAGTGTCTCAAACAGCTGTAAAAGGATGCCCACAATGACAGAATATTCAGTCGAGGAAAGCGGAATTTCTTATGTCACGACCCCAGACTGTTAAGGAGTCGTCATCAGTAAAGCAAGGTTGAAATGAAAGCCAAAGTCCTTGCTAAGTGAAACTGATTCTCTAAAAAAAAAAAAAAAAAAAACACTGATTAAAGTCTATGCAAAGAATGGCAAGCAGCTGAACCTCTGTAACCCTTTTAAACCAGGAAGAGACTGAAATATGAAATTCAAATGTCTGTATGTGAGAAAGAAAGTATCAATGAGACATGATCTTGAACGCTCAAGTAACCCATCCAGAAGCAAAGGTTGAACTTTACGATCAATGGAGAAGGAGAAAAAAGGAATGGAGAAGGAGAAAAAAGGATGAAAGCCTACAAGTGAAGCTGCTGAGAATAGGGTGGATGGCGGTGGCCACAATAAACATGGCAGATTAATATATAAATTAAATACTGAAACATTTGAGAGACCAACGCACATGCACAGAGAACTTAATGAACGATCTTCTTCTTGCCTCCGGGAACAGTCACGTTTTTCCTTTTACCAATGTTAAGGGGAGATCCAAACAGTTACATACTTGTTTATGTACAATAATACAACATCATGCATTTCCCTACTTTTCAATTTCAGGTATGTCAGTCAGTGCTGTACCTGTCACTTGGGCTCTCAGCCACTTTAAACGTCCTTGTCATTACATTGCTGTTATATTTAATGATAGGTAAGGATATTATGTGTGAAAATGAAATCTCTTCTCCCACGCACCATCATTTTATGCTTTATCCACTGAATAAAGAGTGTTGTATAGAGGAACAGTTGTATGATTTTAAATCTGGTGGACTTGAATTAAATCTGACACTGGTCTACACTGCTGTCTGTGCATTCTCAGAGTAAATAGCTGAGGGTATTATAGTAATGTCACTCACTGTAATTTTGGGCTACAGTTAAGTAAAATAATCCTGCATGTGTGTCTGCATTCCAATGGAGACATAAATGCATGTAGTATATGTAAGATACAGTGTGTAGTAGTAACTGTATGGTACAAAAGGAGTTCAAAATAATATCAAGAAAATGTTGCATATTGTTGATGAAAAAGGCTAAATGAGAGCAAATGCTGTTGCGCAGCTGTTAACTTTGGAAATTAGTGGCAGGCTGTTTTGAATTGCTGTTTGACAACCTAAAACTATTATGCTTAAGGTTATAGAAATAGTATGGTTTTTGGAGCTTCTACAAGATCTACTGCTTTAGGTCCTGAAACCTTACTATCTGTAGCTACTTGTGCCAGAACTTCGTCCTTGCCCTATCGATTCTCTGTAGCAACTTTCACATCCTAATGCAAGAAACATTTCTGTGCACACATACCCAGAACCATACACACACAGCCATATGCATAGTGGGTCATGCATTGTTAAAAAAAAAATTACCCAAATTTTACTCAGTTGACTTCAGTTCTGTTTTTTAATAATATGATACAGTTTTGTATGTATATTTAACTACAGGCCACTAACACCACAGCTAATTAATGCTTGACAAGAGGGATTGCTGAAAAGCTTGAACCACAAATGTTCAGCACTTTGTGTGTCTGCATGCGCTTATGCATGAGTTGTGTAGGAACACATATATATTAATATGGTTCTTTTCAAACAATCGCATGAGTGTGCTCATGAACCTCTGTCTGTGCATGTACGTTTCTGGGGGGGTTATGTTTGTGTGCGGTGCAGAATATTCCCCTAAGCAGCTCTCCCTGTGCTTTGCAGGACTCAAGTCTGCACTGAATTTCAATGACACTTCTATAAAGATAGGAGCAGATGTCAGCCAGCTCGCTGAAAGTCAGGTAGAAGAGAGCGAGAAAAGTAAAGTGAGTAAAATTGACTGCACACTAGCCGCAGAGAAATGTCTTCAGATGCATGTCTATTTGCAGCAGTGTAATACAAGAACTTGGTATGATTTATTGCAAAGATATAACATTTAAGAAAATTTGTCTTTCGAAAAGTTTGAAAACCCTTATATTAACATGTAATCTACATATGGATACACAAACTGGAAAATTATATCTGTTCAATGGGTCTTACATTAAATATAAACATGGACTGCCATTATGTTGACTGTTGTCATACTGCAATCGGATCTAAATATGGAAATTGTTTTGGCAGGTCTGCCTGATTTATTGCAAGAAAAAACTTGCTGGCTAACATTACTGCTATTAGTTGTAGCTTTTATTCGGCCTGCTTGAGTTAACAGGTAGACTTTTAACTTGAAGGCTTTTTCTGTAGATTGTAGTAACGCTCTGTGGTCTGCATTTGCGCCTGGCTGAGATTCGATCACAATGTGAGACTGTTCACTTCTAAATGTGATCTGGCTGACTAGGCCTGACAGGTCTGAGCTGTTTTGGCAGCCCGAGGGGGACCTCCACAGTATCAGGCGGCTGGTTTTAATGTTGTAGCTGATCGGTTTAATTTCACTTTGCATTAACATATATTTTCCCTTATCCACACAAGTTATCCGGATTCCAACTGCACAATAATACAATATGAAAATGGAATATGAAAGACAGCTGATGGACAGGTTTTTGTGAGCTGAAATCCTAACAATAAGATCATTACAGAAACATATGGATTTCTTTCTCCATTAAGCCGACCTAAAAATAAGTCTCTGCAGTGACTCACCACCCTGCTTTCAAGATAATGCACTACACCCCAACCACTCACCAATCAATTCAAGGTCAGTAGGTGGCTCAATATTGTCCCAAAAGATCCCAGAAACCACAAAGACATGAGGTATTTTGTATGTAGATGAGATGAGAAAGGGGTAAAATTTCCATAGTTACATGGAAGTGACAAATAATGACAGAGGAAAACTTGAAAGGCATGAGAAGCCTTTGTGGCACTTTTTTCCCCCCATGTACTCTCTGTGTTGTGGCAGAGAGGGTTAACAAGTGAGCTGTTAAGCAGGTAAAGTCACACAGGATCTAATTTAGGCTTTCACTGTGGTCTCTGCTGCATTGATTGCAATGTGAAGGCCTAATGAACTCTGTGCTGTTGTTTCCAGCTTTGGGAGCTTGGGTATGAAGCCAAGAGCTGCAACAACTGACTAAAAGTTAGGAGAAGGACTACAAAAAAGGTATGAAGATAGGGAAACAATGCTGAAACAATGAATAAATGAGAAAGAGTACTGATGCCGGTTTCTAATGTGTGTCCTATTTTATGCTCCTTCATCCTTCTTCACCGACCCTCTCCATAAGGGACTAACCTTGATAAATCATACATAGGGCAAACACGCTATGGGAGCAAAAGGTCCACATTAGTCGGATATTCTTCTTTTCTCAATCTCTTTCCACACTGATTCAGCTGAATAACAATCCTGGTTTTAAGAATAAACAATACTTGAACTATGTTTTGTTGTTTAAAAAGTTGCTGGAGATTATGTGTGTGAGACAATATCGGGAAACAGATCATGAGCCGAACCCTCAACCAGTCCAGAGAGGTGGGTTTAAGGTGTCTGGCCATTTTGAGGATATATGACTAAGCCTAAAAGCTAAAAGAGCACAACAAAGGGATTGAAAGTGATAACAAGAGATATTACATAGAGTGGTTTATGTCAGATGATATAGATCTGCACCCGTCTCACCATGGTAGGAAGTCCCTCTCTGTCTTCATCATCTATACAGAGTCGCAACCACAAAGCCAGTCTTTTATTTCTGTCTGTGCCACTTTCATTAATGCTTACAGCTTTCTCTCACAAGGTCAGACTGTTACATATGAGCGCATGCAGAGCACACATATACGCCAAACAACCACAACATTACAGCCACTGACAGGTTAGGTAAATAACATTGATCATCCCGTTACAGTGTCATGTTCTGCTGGGAAACCTTGGGTCCTGGCATTCATGTGGATGTCACTTTGACAGATACCATCTACCTTAACATTACTGAAGACCAGCCACAACCTCATGGCAACAGTACTCCCACACAGCACCAGCGTCCTCCAGCAGAACGATGTACACTGCAAAAACTGCTCAAGTAAAGCTTAAGGAACATGAAAAGGAGCCCAAGGCATTGACTCTGGCTCCAAATTCCCTCACCCTGATCCTTTGGGTCCTCTGAGTTGCAGGGTGGGGGAAGTTGAAGACAGAACCTTGAAACAAAGAGCATCAAAAGGATCCACTGTAAATGTCCCAGAAAAAAAATAAATAAATAAATAAATAAATGTCCCAGTGCCTGGCACAACAGGGTACCTCCAAATTTTCCACGTCCATGGCCCCATGGGTCAGAGTGGAGTTAGCAGAATAAAGGGAATCTATCGCAATATTAGACAGGTGTTTTAATATGTGCATACATATACAGGCAGCTGACATTTATAAAATGCACACTCCAGATTCATCTCATTTAGGTATGTTGCTCATACGATTTGCTGAGGTGTGTCTAACTAACTTTACAAACTGATTCCAGCTTTGTTTCTCTTTTGTAAGTAAGCACCATTACACTTTGGCGTCCCTTTTACCTCTCGCTGCTGGTCTTTTGCTAGACTGCTGGTGCCACTGTGTGAGATTAATCAAGCACTGCTGGCTTGGCCTTGGCCCTATGCTTCTACTGCTGATGGGTGCCAGAGTGGTGACCCAAACCCTTACATGACCCAAGGTCACAGCCTTGTGTTTAATTAATACCACAGAAGGGAATATCCATCTTCACTCATACAGCTTGTGTAAAACACAGCAAGGTTATATACTAGAATCCTAATTCTGTAAGTGCAGACAGGGCCATCTAATTTTGTCTTTCACTTCTTGACTTGTTGACTTTGTGGATGATCAGTCTGAATATACTTGCCATTTACCATGTAAAGGTAGGTAGGTGGATTCTGATCTGCTCATCACTCTGCCTGGACAATATAAGAAAATCTGCAACTGTTCAGTATTGCAATGATGGTATTACTTCTAATTAATAAACAAATAGAGAATTGTGAATATTAGCGACACAATTTCTATCCTTGTCTCCCGTATCCTATCTTTCTGCTTTAAGAGGTACATAAATATAGAAAAGAAATAATGAAATAAATTATTTCAAGCACATGCATTGACAACCAATTTAACATAATATTAATTTAAATGAGGCATTATAACTGTAAGAAACTGAAGTTTCATCTCATCAGTTTACTTTAACGTAATTTCTTCTAAACCCAACAAAAACATCTCTTAACATTTTCCTCACTCTTCTCTCCTTACACAGCCGTCATGCTACGTCACCTCTGAGGGCAGTGGATGCATCAAATGATTGGCCAAAGGGTGTGAATGCTTAGTGCATGTGTCCAGGGCTCCACCTGATAGGTCAAATGTTCATCCTCTGAGTGTGAATGCGTGGAGTGTGTACCTAAAATGATTCTTTTCATTTATCCCATTTCAGGCAGTCTTATGCGATGTGTTTATCGCTAATGTTCATATCACAATGAAAATGGGATTTATCAGTCAGTACTGCTTAACACTCCTTACAAAACGAATGGTACAACTTATAATGTTCCTTACTTAACCTCTGCTCCTGAAATAGTCTGCTCTTATCAGTACAACACACAAAACCCAGAACCCATCATTTTTTGGTCATCCTCTCCAACCTGAGAATAAACTGCCAAGCATGTGCAATAAATAACAAACAGGAAAAAACAGGCAGGATGACTGAGGACAAAAACTGGGCTCAGGTAAAAATGATTTGGCAGGGACATTAATGATGTCCAATCCCTACACAGGTTCTGTGGGCAGATTCTGATGGAGGGGACAAGTATGATTTATGACAATGGCAGTCCTCAGAGAATGGTGATGGGCCTTGCCAGAAGCTGAATGGGTGGTATGCAAGTGCGTTTGTATCTGTGTTCATGTTTCTGTTTGCAATACTGACCCTCAGCTTGGACAGAATTGTAAATGGGAATAGACTGAGCTCTGACCAGGTAAACACACACAATTTACACACAAAGACACACATGCATTCAAACTGAAAAAGCAAAAAAAAAGCTCTGCATTTCCTGAACCTCGAAGCAGTGGGTTGGTACATTGGATTCAGTTATTATTTCCAGGGCAGTCAGCTTTGATCTCCTTCTCATGTCTGCATTGGGGTTGTCTCATCTCGAATAACCACAGATACATTTCCTCTCCTCTTCCCTGTTAGCTAGATAAATAGGATTTCAAATTGTCTGGTGCTACCCCATCAGAAGAAAAACATGATCTATGAAATATCTTCCCATGAAAAACCCATACTGAGAGATTATCTTCTCATCACACAGACAGCACAGCTAACAGATAGGGTGAGAGAGGTGATCTGTACTGAAAGTGGAACCCAGTGTGTATGTGTGAAGACGGTGGATGCCTGTGTATGTATGTGCATGGCTGTGTCTTTTTGTGTTTGTGTATGTATATAGAAAAATAACAAAACATTTGTAGAAAAAGTGAGAGCAATGCAGTACCAGTTATGGCCCAAACCTGAAGGGGCTTCCTTTCTAATCGACCATAATTGCATGCATTCGCACTGAGGTCTAAGGAAACAAAAACCGTTTCTTCTAATATCCACACTATTACTTTGTCTCCATTGAGAGGCTACAGGCCATTCAATAGCAGTAGAAATACCTATTCATCAAGGTGTCTATGTCCAGGCCCTTCCTAATAACAGACGGAGAGATCTTTAACAGCCCATAAATGAAGGCTCCAAACTCCAGAGAAAGCACTTGCATCAGCAGAGCAACAGTTAAACGAACTCTCTCCTAGGTTGGGCTTGACTACTCCAACAAAGCAAGATTAATTTGCCTGTTGAATTGAGGCCGATGCCCCAGCCATGGCATGCTGCCTAGCTGATGGTGAGGTGCATTGGTGCCTCCCATGCACCAGAAGCATTGGTAAAATGTCAACAGTGCAGCATTATACGGAAAAGCAGAAAGTTCCAGTTCCAGTGAAAAGAAAGAACATGCATTTCTTTACCTGGCAGACAAAATATAAAGTTCCTACCACAAATCAGACATGCATTTAAGATAAATGGATAATCAATAGGACAGAAGGCTATACAGATAACCTCTGCATCTCTAGACGCCTAATGCATCTGTGGAAACAGCACCAAACCAACAAGAATGTTGGGACTAATAATAAGTACAACAATTACAGCTTTGTTCCAGCGCGATACACAGGGGGGATTTAGATTGCACAATGTAAAATAAGATTATTAAGTGGAGAATGCTAAATCCGTTAGCAAAAAATTAATCAAAGAGATACTGAAAATACAATATCCTTGACTATATCAATATTGCCATTAACAATAAAACAGCAGTATCTTTCAATACACAAAATCTTAGGTGCACAGGAACACAATATGCGACCTTGGGTGAATTAATTAAATTCTTCACCTATGCTAAATGTGAGGTGAAAAATGTAGCTAGTGATACTCTTCTCTGGTGTGGGAGAATTGGTCAGAAAGGATGAAATGAGAGAAGAAAAATAATTAGTTCAGAAACAGCTCCTTGTCTCCTCCCATACACACACTCGCAGCATGTCATTTTGTGTCACAGTGTCTGGACATGTGTCTCTACACCGAACTACTTGGGGCACAATGAAGCTGTACCTTTTTGAGCAGAGGCCACTATAGTGCTGGCTTCTTTTCTGGCCTCGTTTTTCCCCCCACCAGCTCTGACAGGTGTGACCTTTCGGCTGTGCTGGTAGCGGCGACTCTCGCCCCCAGACAGTAGGCCTGGATTAGTCACCATCTCTGAGGATTGTGGCGCCTTGCACGAATGCGCATGTGAGGCCCAAGCTCTCTCCAGCATGGCCGAAGGGCCTGCTATGAAAAATAGAACACCTAATGCCTGGAGATAGAGACATTCATCAAAGACCAGGGCCCCTGCCTGCCTGCTTTGTGTGCCGCCCTCCCTCCCTATTCTCTATTCAGTACTGAGATGCAGAAACAACTCACTTATTGCACAGTCATAAAAGAGAGATGGGGAGTTTTATTATTATTGCTGTAAGAATGTAATATTATTTCTAGACCTTTTCCCTCAAAAGAGTCCCTTGCTTCTTTTTACAACCATTCACATGCTTCAAGTGATCTCTCATGTTTAGAAGGAAATCAGGTTATCAGAGCCTCATGCGAATATACATCAATAGATGGATGCACATGTAGCTTCTCCACCAGCTTCTGTC
Source organism: Amphiprion ocellaris (assembly GCF_022539595.1). Classification (NCBI taxonomy): domain Eukaryota; kingdom Metazoa; phylum Chordata; class Actinopteri; family Pomacentridae; genus Amphiprion; species Amphiprion ocellaris. Next base: position 12,748,711 of record NC_072778.1, on the reverse strand, counting down.
CACTCACATTAGCTAAGCAGATTGCCTACATTGGCCAACTTTTGAATGACAATCGCAGGGAGACCATTGAGAATATAAGGAAGCGGCCAAAAATATCTTGGGAACTGGTAGCCATGCCAACTAACACCAAGCGACCAGACCAGTTAACCTCTGCAGTGAACTGCTAAACCCTGGGGTACAGCTTGGTAATGACATCTCTTCCTCTATGCCTTCGCTCCATCTCTGCATTCCTCTCTGTTTATCTTGACGGGTCATGGAGGAATACTGTAGTTGAAGACACTGCCCAATGTGTGTTCATGCCAAAATATAACAGGACACAGGAAGAAATGACTTTCTCTTAGTTTATTCAAATTCCACTCTACCAACAAGGGGTTAGTATGATACCGGGAAGGGGTAGGCTATTGAAAATATCAAAGCCTAAAGGTTCAGTGCCATGAGATTTCTGTTTTGCCTGGAGGACATGATAATGTGAGCAAACCTGTGAAGAAAGGAATGCAGACAGCCCAGAAACATAGAGTTCACACATGGAGATCAGGGAAGATGATACGCATGGTAACGCATGTGGCATATATATTCCTCCCAAAATTATACAAGTCACATCTTTGAGCTGCTGCTGCAGTCTTCACCTTCAAGTTGTACTGTTCTTGTGGAATGGAAGTAATGAGTTCAAAAAGCTATGTTGACAGTCAATGGCCCAAAAGATTGGGCTTCTTCAGTGGGTGAAGGTGATATTTCACACAGGGCCTGTACATAACAAACGCAGCAGACTATATGCCAAAGGCTAGCCAGCAGGATTTCAGATGCACACACACCATATTTCTCAGTAACACCACAGCTCCAGGTGCCTCATGGGGCCACTGCCTTCCTTCATCCCTCCATCTATCCCCACATACCCCTGTCTCTCTGATCCTCATCTCTTCTCTCTCAAAACCTTAGGTTTAGATGGGCCTTCAGTGTGAGAGCTCCTGCTGTCATACACAGCTCTTCGAAGAGGAAAAGGAAAAAAAATCTAAATGAGGCAATACTCAAACAATAGTTCAGTAATGTCACAACCCAAAGTAAAGTCCTCTCTCCTATGGTTGTATATCGTAAACAACCTATGAAGAGGAACTGTGCAAGTGTAAAAGTACCAATTCACTAATAGGAGCAGGCACACTGCAGCGCTGTTTCATGTACCTAAATGTGTCTGTTTGCTCAAGTGACTGAACATTGCATCAGGCATGCAGATTGTGCTTGTGTATGTGCCTTTGTGTGTGCCTGTGTGTGTGTGTTCTCTGCCAATGCCAAGGGCTTTGCAGACGTGGGGGGTAAAACGCTCTTTAAGAATGGGATTTAGTAACACATAGGCAGCTCTGGCATTGCAGCTTCAAAGCGGAGGCAGGCAGAAATTCCCTCTGTACATGTGCATTTCTGCGTTTGTGCATGCGTGATGCACGCTTTCTCGGAGATAAACCTATTGCCACTGCGAAGGAAGATCATTTGAATGGTAGCAGCACCACACACAGCATCATGAAGAGAAATACATGCTTGAATGATTTCTGATATTACAAAATGTATGTCAGACAGGGAAACCAGACAACAGAGCGTGAAGGAGGGGACACAAAGAGGGTGAGGTTTGGTGGATGACTTGGTGCAGAGTCTTTAGTGTAAGTAATAAGATAGAACCTTCATTTCTAGTTAACTGGCAATTTCTACAAGTACAGATTCTGCCTCCAGACAACAGCATGAGGGAGTGCTCTACGCAAATGCTAGATGGGTTCGCTCTAATCTAATAAAGACTCAACAAACGCAGAAAGATTTCACCAGGTGAGTGCTTTTCAGCATGCAGTAGACTCACCCATTCAGACACCTGCACAGATGAATAAGCACACATACATGCATTTTCATGTGTATGCACGCACACATACAATATACACATTGAGATCTATATTTAACCACACAATTAAAATCTGAATCATTTATTACTTTGTGTCTTGAGTTGGTGGCATGCGAGGAGGCAGTGTATGTTTTCTGGTGGAGTCCCTGATGACACACGTGCAGCATCTCTTCCAGAAAACCTTCCACATGAGTAGCACAAGTTACTGGTATCTGACTTAGAATCATGCCAGTGTGTAATAGAACATGAACATATTACTTGCCCCAGAATCACTCAGCGTTTCATCTCATTCTATTTGGTTTAGCTGACCGTAACTCTGTCTGGTTCCACTACCCTTGCCAGCCACCACAGACTGATATGCCTCCTCCAAGGGAATGATGAGTAGGCAAAGATTGCTCAAAGTTCTGCTCAGTAGGCTACTCTCTGCCAGCCAGCCAGCCAGCCAAGTTAAAAGATTTATAATTTGATCTGAAAATTAGTTACCTAAATTTGCCTGGTGACAGGGACTGGATTTTATGATTTTTCTGTACAGGCAGCTTTCTGGGCTGCCCGAAGACTGAAAAGGATAAAAGTGAAATGAAGGAGTCTGTCAAGATGCCAACTATAAAATTTCATCAGCCAGAGAACTCTACTGCTCCGAGCCCTTGCCCAATGGGCAACAGGAGACGGCGAGAGAGAAAGAGATACTGAAAGAAAAGAGCTGTGAAGAGGAAACAGATGGGAAATGGAAGAGGATTTACGATGGGTGACGGTCTCCTTTTAACCCCAATATTTGCTAAGAGGAAAAAGGACGGTGAAATTACATTGCAGGGGCCACAATCAATAACCACAAATATTATACAGCCCCCGAGTCCTTCTGCTTATACATAAGGCTTTATGTGGAATAACACCTTTTAAAGCTAACATTAGCCGGTGTGGTGATGACAGACGTGTTCCTGACGCAATCACGGGCCACTGAGCATCATGGCCCTGCTTTAACTTCATCTTTCATGGGTCACTAGCAAGATACTATAAAACCAAAGCACAGAGTCAATACTAATGGGAGAAGACATATTCCAAGTGGAGCTGGTGACAGCAAGTGTATCAGCAGCCTTTCTCACCACTATCTGCCTATCAGTGGGTGAGCAAGGTCATGCTGGAGATTAGGTTTCAAGAGAAATGTGGTGAGTGAGTATGACTTGCCTGTCACTGCATCTACAAACACCTCAGAGAGTTGTCACAATAATGGAATTTTTGTTTGGAGGAATGGTGGTAGTAGTGGGAACAGAGCACAAAGATAAACAAGAATATAGGCTCATTTGTCAGTACAGATGTGAATAGGGACACTAGATTATCAAATCTAATTCTACATCAGTGGAAAAACATCAGTACGACAATTTGTGTGGATATTATGATCAGAGGGTGATTATGCAACCTAAACATTTCAGAGGTTTTTTGGTTTTTGCATAACACCTCTCGGTCTGACCTCACTCTGAACACGTCTGCTATATAAAGCCAATACCAGAATCAATTTGTCATCACTCAACATACATAAGCACAGGCAAGAGCTCAAAGCAGCTATTCTAACCATGGAGCTTGCTTATCCATTTTTTGTTTTAAATTAAGAAACATGTCATACTGATTGTCTTTAACCACTTCATAACACAATCTGTAGAATAATAGAGACAATAACCTTTTTCATCCTGTGTCTCTGTTAAAGCACTTCAGCTTTTCTTGGGACTTTCAAGATACTAAATGGAATATTTTCACCTAACATGTGCAAGTGCAAGACTTGGATGATTAACATGCAAAAAGGTGAATTCAGCTTGCTATGCATCAGTGACGGCAATAATGTCACACCATGGACGCAAAATCCCTGGGGTTTAATCACCTAAATACAAAGACTCTCAAGTAAAAGAGCATCCTCATTCTGAGCAGGAGTAACATTAGCTCAGTCAGCCTAAGACAAGCATCACATTCATGGACCAACAATGGAACCAAGCGCTGTGATAAATTGGCCTGTATAAGCCCCATAAACCATTTCAGATAATGCGCAACTGGTTAGTGGGCAGACATAATGAGGTTTATCGCATTGTAAATGCACACAATTGGCCCTGTTTGGTAAAATGCATCAAATGCACATGGCTACTGGGGTGTGAACCTCTTTAAGCATCTCTAAGAATTGTGGGAGCGGTGAGGTCGATGTGTGCTTTGGCTAAAAAGCTATCATTATCCAACAAGCAAGAGGATTTAAAAAGCTGAAGTAATTTATCATCAAGTGCATTCCTTAATCAAAAGTCAAGGATCCTGCCATCCTTCCTCGTCGCTCTGTGCTTCGAATCTACAACATTTGGCATTTTTAATGAAGACTTCCTGAATCCCCGGGATCTGAGAGAGCTTCACTCTATTTCCCCTGGTGAGGGCTCAGTGCTGGCATGAGTTAAGTGAATGCTGCATCCCAAGTGGCTCCCTGAGAATGCACCTGGACTCCTTAATGGAGACACCCACACTGGAACAATGAAATAATTGACAACTGTCCTAAGGAGCTTTTCAGCTTAGGTTCTGTTTGAATGTGATGACAACAACAGCCAGTGAAAAAAACAAGACAATGCCACCTAAACAACTGCGTGAATATTAATGTTGTACTTAGCAAGATCTCTGTTCTGGCAACAATATCAGAAACATCCAGTCCAATTAATTAGAGAACAGGACTTGACCTTCAAGGTACATCCACTGCAGTTGTTTGTTGATAGGAAACAAGGACAGATTTGCTCATTTGAGATTAGAGGAGCAGGGGGTAGAATTAATGGCTGCTCAATACTGGATGACACAAGGATGCATTTATTTAGTGGTGGGCAAAAAAACAGCAGAAAAATCCAGATGACTGGCATGAGAACAGACTCCTTAGATTTTTTGGAACAAGAAATCCATCAAATCTACAGCTTTGACTTTCATCTCACTTGAAAGTGAGGCTTACGTTACAAGATGCACATGTCACAGTATGAAGAGAACATACTATAATAACACACACAACCTGTTGCAGTTGCGTTGGAGTCAACTGCATTTGTAAGCTTTGCCAGTCAAACACACTTGAAAGATGGCAGCATCAACTCATAATTAGTTATCATATTTTAACAATTCTCAATTAAAATTCTTTGCAGGTCAGACAGCGTTACTACAATAATAACATCCTGTGTTTACATAATGCATGAGTAGTGACAATCTAATAATATAAGATTCTGTATTACAAGATAACTTTTAACATTTTTCTGCAGTGAGTACTTTTACTTTTAATACCATAGTACATTTTCCTGATTCTTACACAGTTTTACTTGAAGTAAATTTTTCAGTGCATGACTTTTGTAATACGGTATTAGAAGCTTTATTGAAGTAAAGGACCACTCCCCATCAACGTCAACGAACATCTAATAATTGTATGAGTTGTCATGCTTTTTAACAGGTGGAATTAGCACACTCACAGTCTTATTTCTCATCACCTGTAAGAAAGGTGGTGATGTAGACTAGCAGGCTTGGGGTGGAAAATGAGTTTCTACTGGTGTGTGAGAAAGTACACACTGTCACAGTCATAGTAAAGTGTTGCTATAGAGGGTAGTAAAGTTACTGTAGTCAGCCATATAGCGCACAAAGATAAGCAGAATAGTTACTAAAAGTTTGTGTGTTGTGTTAACTGTGACAGAAGAGAAATATAGCGTTCCTGTTATTGCTACTATGGCATCCTTCTGCCTTCTTCACAGAAAAGTTGTGCGAAATGCCACTTATCATGGTTAAATTAGCAGCAGAAACACAGAGCATGATAAAGTGATAAAGCCACAGTGGTCTTTTTCCTTCTTTCTTGAAATATTTTAGAGTTTACTTTTGCTACTTTATTTTAACAATGGTGAAGTCAAGTCCTTTCCTTGTAAAGCATTTTGTAGCAGCATTTGTTAAACTCACGTAGTACAAGACAGTCGTACAATTTGTGCTGTTCACCTGCTAATCAAGCAATCAGCAAAGCCTGAGCAGTTCATCTCGGAAAAATGCTGGACTCACAATTTATTAGGACAAATGCATTATGAGATAGAAAGACACATGTATTCAACTCACATGATTAATGGAGAGGATGGATTGCATGGTCGTGGTAGATACACAGTAGGCCGTTGCGGTACACTACACATTTTAAACCAATGCATTTAAAATTTGCACAGGAACCGATAAACAGAATCAGAATTAAAGTTTCTTAATGATTTGTTTGGAATCTAATGTTATATTGGAATCGGTTCTCAATGTCCAAGAAAGAAAGAAAGAAAGAGGGACTTAACATTTTAAACATTAGGCCCAAGGTTTCTTTTACAGGCAATAATCTAGGGTGGTTAGGTCTTTTATTATCACAAGGTGCAAAGTACAGTGACCTATTATCTTAACTTTCCCTGGTTCACTGTTGCTGTATGTGTGATCTGCCCACAGTGAAACTTCAACACTGCATTGAAGCCCACACAGGTCTTAAAATTCTGATGAAAACCCTGCTGTTTATTCTGGCATCATGTTGGCAAAAATTTACATGAGATTCTCATGTAAACAAGCACACATGTAAACACAACAGGCACTACGGGTGTCAGCAGAAATGATTGAGGTCATGTCCATATGTCGTATGGTAAATTGACAACAATCATCATGACAGGCCTACAGCGCAATTCTATAAATAAGATTATAAAACCGCTAACATGAGCCACCTCCCCTCCCTTTGCTCTGTTATCCCCTATGAAAAGACAGGCATCCAGTGGAAGGAAAATAAAAGGCAGTGATATTCCATATCAGGAAAGATGTAATGCTCACTCTTGTTTCTGTTTTGCTATTGACACATAGCTGCTTTTTTTTCTTTACATTTATCAGTGCAGATATTGCTAATGGCCTTGCTAGGAGAGCTTGGTACTGGTCTATCGGCAAGTGGTGTATTAGCTAATATACCACTGACCCACTAGCCATCTATTATGGTTAGGAAAAATATTTTAAAGGAAACTATATGAAGGAAATGTAAAATAATGCTGAATGTATTATTTGCTATGAATAGAATTTTTGACCAGTCTCTTCGTCCTCCCAAAGCATACTTTAGGCAAGATTAAATCAAACATTTGCATAAAATTATAGTGAGAAAAATCAACTCTGGAGATATTTCCAGCACTGCCTTCTATTAAAAACCAAAAATAGGTATTAAAAACAGAAACATTTTGCTGATTCATTATATCAACTCTACCCCTGCTGTTTTTTTTTAAGAATTAGGAGTAGCTCACTGAAGGTGCCAAAGAAGAACTCCAGTTTCATAGTTAAATTGTGACATGAAGGCTCAAACCTGTTAAGTTTAAGACGAATGTTTTCATGCATCTTGATTAACACTGACAGAACTTAAAAACTCATTTTGCAAGCCATTGATTTTTATGCCAGCATAGAGTTTAAATGAAACCTTCAGATGCCTGCACATTAATAAGGGGATCAATCAGTTGCATAGCCCGTGCTCAGCTATACACTAAGTTTGAACAAATTCATGGACACTGGGAAGTAAATCAATACATCCGGACATGCGAAAGGATGTATCAGTTTCCAGCCTTTACTCATCATATTTATCATAAAAATACACTCAACATCATGAAGGGGAAAACAGTTCTGCCAACATACCACAGCCTTCTTGGTGGCTGTGTTATTCTAACGCATTTCTTGTCTCCATATGTGGCTTCTGCACATGTGCGAATCCATTTGTGTGCGTGTTTGCATTTAGATTCTAGTGTACAAGCGTGGTTATGTGTACTGTATGCGTTTGAAAAGATGACAGGTGGTGGGAGGATAGTAGATCTTTTGAGACTTGTCACAGTGTTCCGGTTTACGAGCCAATGACAGGAGACACACACCCATCCACATCAAAGTTTATTACAGTTCATCACCTCCCCACCTGCAGTGTAATGACATTTAGCCAATCCTATAAAAATCTCAGGAAACCTGTGGGTATAAATCAATGCCTTTCCACCTTTCCAGCTGCTGCTCACATCCATTATTAAAGCTTCCACATCATATTCGATAGAGTACGAGAGTCCTCTTATGACGAGCATGTGTACGAGTATGTATTCATGCTTGTCTTACCCCAAATTTGGCTGGGGAGAAAAAAAAATTAATAGACAAAAATAGCACACACAAACAAAACACACAAACAGCATACCGTACTGTGGCAACCCCCAACCCCACATCCCCACATCCCCAGCCCCGTGGAAAAAAGGATCAGTGTGTATCTCTGCTGACAAGCAGTTTACATAAAATCCCTTCCGTTTCATCGAGGCAGCCCTGATAAGTGTATAGTCTGCTGCAACCTGGTAGAAGGCTGCACCAGCTCCACCTGTCTAGCACTGGGGTTTGCCTTTTTCGGGGGTTGTTTCATTATTTTTAAAGTCTTCACACGGAGAAATCACATGCTTTCATAGCTCTAACATGAATCTAAAAGCCTAGTCAGATACCGATGCAATGTTCCGATACAGTCCAAAATATGGTAGAATGACAGCAGCGGGTTTGTTTCTGTGTCGAGGCATGTGTGCAAGCTTGCCTGCGTACCTGCATACAAGCGTGTTCAAATATGTGAGCTTGTGCGTGGCTATTATATGAAATGAATGAAGACTGTGGATTGTGGTTCTTCGTGCAGTCAGTGACTACCCTCTGCAGGAAGGCTGAGTGAACATCAGGCTGGGAGAGCGGCACAAGCAGTGAGGCAGAAGAGAAACGTTTACATGAAACAAGCAAGTACAGTAGGGATTTAAATGTTGCTGTACAATCATATTCCAAACAATAAAAATAATACCTTTTACAAATGATTGTTTTCAGTTTATTTTTGATTATTAACAGACTTTTGTCATCACTAACTGCGACCCTGGATGGCTGCTTGTATGACTTTTCGAAGTACACATTTTTATAGCCATTTGCCATTGATGAGCTCCATGTTTTTTGACTGCTTACTAAAAAACATTATTTATAATGAGCCATCATGGCCAACAAGTACATTATAAAAGGAGAAATATGTTTTCATTGTAGCTTTTTATCTGCATATTTATTTTTGCTAAAGGGAAAATTGTTTTCCTGTGGCAATCTGAGTCTCAAGTACAGCTCATTGAGGCAATTTTTCACATTCAGCACATTCTGATGTTAATGTTAGCGCCTTCGAAGTATAATAGAAATCTCACAAAAATAATGATATCTCTCATCATAATCAATTCCAGACTAATGAATGGAAAGTGACAGTATTTCAGTGGTGGCTGTGTTAGTTTTCACAATAGCATAATGAAAGTTTCAAGGACCAAAACAGTGACGTAACAAACTTCTGCCTTCATTCATTGGACTACTTGATTCAGTACTGTTGTGATACCAGATTGCTTGATATGACAATCTATTTAACAACTCGCTGTATGTCTTTCAACTCATACATTAAAGGAATAGCTCAATTTCCTACAGAGCTACATGAAAAACATGAGCAGCACTGAAACTATCAACAACCCAGAAAGCCAACCTATCAATACCAGTGAAAGTATATGCCTAACCATGCCGATTTCATTTCCATCTCTGTGAAGATGGGAGGTACATCAAACTCTATTCCCAATAGGTTAAACAATAGCAACTGAAGTACTTCATTGCTGTACATCAAAAACAATGCACCACATGAGTCTTTGAATGAGCTGTTGAAAGAAAACAGCCAGTTTCCTGTCAAGGTGAACATCCTGAAATTATTAGCATTATTTACTGCACTGACATGCTGCAGAGACGAGCGAGCCTGGAAACAATAAGTACTTGATGATTGTGTTTAAAAGGTGAAATAAACTGCCTGGCATCATGCGGAGCTGCATCTCAGTTTTCTCAGTTGGTGCAAACTGTCCAAGGAAAATTGTTTTTGATGAGGAGGAGTGGAAAAACATTATCATTTATGGGGCTGCACTATATGCTACGAGTCCATCTTTTAATTTCTTTTCTCCACGCAGACGCTCCCTCTCCCTTTTCTTCACTGCCTGCCTTTCTAGTCCACTGCCCTGGCTCTTAACACATGTTAAGTACGGAGGTCAGCGGGATGCTAGGGGTCTCTCTGTTCTGCTAAAAAGAAGAATCAGCTTATTAAAAAGTGAGCTCTGGAGGAAGCCTCCATGCTCCACCTCCCACTGCACACAACTACTTTACTAAGCTAATTAGCTACTTGGGCCAGTAGCTGGTGTCATTGGGGGAAACAACATATTTCACCCTGTCAGCTTCTACTGGTGACCTCAGATGAACTTTTGATACACTATTAAAGTAGATGCCCAGAGATGTCAATGCTTCCCAACAAATTCGGCTCATCTTTATAAATAACTACAAGCCAGTGTCATCAGCAAGCTAAAAGGTCTCTCATCCTCCAAAATACGGTAGACTGTCTTTCTGTATAGTTATGACTGTGTACAAAGTTGTGTTTTGTTATAGACTCAGATGAACTCTGCCACCACTTGTGGAGTGTTCTGCAGAGTGCCATAATTCAGCTAAAACTGCCTTGATCTAGTGATTTCAGGATCACACCTTAGCACTGATGAGTACAATAATTTGACATGCAAATAGCAATTACTGTAGATTCACTTGAGTTGACATTCAACAGCTCTGGCTTTTCATCCATGTAGTTTTCTGTAATCACAATTGAGGATCTTGCCTTTGCCAGAAAATGAAATGGTGAGAAAAAAAAAACGACTCGGAAGGTTGCTGGATATTTTCAGTGTGTCTCCTTAAACCATCACTTACTGATTGCTTCCCCGTGCTGCGTTCTGGCAGAGCAGCCTGGATCTTTGATTAGAAGAGACTCCCCCATAATCACAAGTGTATGATTATGGCATTAGGCCGGATTCTTCACATCAGAATTTGCAATCAAGAAATTGGCGTCATGGATCGATACAGTGCAGCACCTCATCTGATGGCAGAGAGGGGATTGGAGATTGTGTGTGGGAGGAGGCTTAGGATCAATTAGGAAGCGGCTGCCACGTCCAGACATTACTTTTAATCTTCTAATGCATCTGCGCAAAGACGAGGGACCCAACGTTTGTTGGCTTCTAAGAAGGAGGAATCGATCCTTTCTGCACATCTTGACGCCAGTTCGTCCTGGGCTGTTTCAACAGCATTTAAGACATAATGAAAGGAGAGAGCCTAAATCCGCTTACACTTCCTAAGTGAAGAAACTGTATTTGGTGTCACACTTTAGGTGAGGCTGAAACATCTTAATCCTTTGAAATAGTTTCTAATACATTTGAATACCTGGGTAATCTCTCAGATGTACTGTAGTCTACTGTAGTGCTGGAGGCTTGCCTACTGTGGTGACATCCTGTTTCATCATACCGATATTTCAAGCACATAAAGGGGGCTAAGAGATCCTGATTGACCTGTAGAATAATACAACTGACAACCTGTGAAAAACACAACCAGATGTGAAAGTTTGCCAACTATTCTTTTACTAAGATGTCAATTACTAAAGTCAGAACTGTGAACCCACGATATACTGACAATTATTGCACAGTGGGTAATATTATTTCATTGGATAATCTAAACTGTCTTGAATAGATTCATGCTGCAATTGTGGTGAAAATAAAAGAATTGGTGTGTTGTATGGAGTCCTTATCAGTGTAGTCCATGTGGAGTGTGTGGCTCATTCAATTAATCAGGCATCATTTAAACCAGCAGGTTTGGTGACAGGGGACCCAATCACTGGTGAAAAAAGCCATTCCCGACATTCCCACTCCATGTCCCCTGCACTAATGCACTGTGGCAACCCTCTAACTATCCAATTCCAGACCCAGACCCCCATGGTTTACACAGTCCCTCAGCTTCTTCCCAGTCCCCATCACTTCACTTTCATTAGACCCCACACCTCTATCAAAGGGAGAACGGAGGAAAGCTGCAGCTCCATCTTATGTCAGAAACTTGCCTCTAAGGAAAAGGAAAGTGGAGGAGAGAGCACAGGCTGAGTGGAGGGAGAAAAAGAGAGAGTGATGAGGGAGAAGGAAGAGCCCAAAGCTGCCCTAAGCATTACATTTCTGAGGGACTTAAGCCAGAGCGGTAAAGCTGAAAATGATAATTTTGTGTGGGTGCATGTGTATGTACACACAGGTGTGCCAGTGAACACATGCCCAGTAAGCACATCTTTGCACAGGGTACACAGAGGATAGACAAAGCAAACACTGCATCAACAATGCAGTACACTGGCAAATCTTAAGTTTGATGCCTGTTAATTGTGTCTAAAGCTTCAAAAGAGGTCGGAAAGTCACAACTTTAATTAGAGAATTTTTCAAGCAACATGGGGTGAAAAATCTTTTACCAGAGCTGCAGGCATACACATAGAAAATAAAAGCATGTGATTATGACAGTATAGCACATCCATTATCCAAATATAGTGTGAAGAATCACATGCAGCAGCAGTTAACATAACAACAAACCAACAGTCTTTTTGACACTGGAACCCATCTTTAATGTTCTTCTACTTGTGGGTTTCCATCGGGAGAAAGTTAAAGGTTGCTTTGCAGACATGATGCTTACACATATTCTGTCAAAAAGGGCACCTAACAATTATTTTGGCTATCAACTAATCTCGTGGCAAATTTTTCAGTGTCAAAAAATAATGAAAAATGTCCATCAAAGTATCCGGTGCCCAAGTAAAACTACCATCAATTAATTTTTTGATCAAGAACTCGACTGAGACAATTTTTAAAATTAAAACTGTTCTCATAATAGATACTGCCCACCAAATTTAAGAGTGATCACACAAATACCAACATGGGCGGCTCTAGCACTCTGTAAACATAATCTACATAATGACCAGGAAAAAAAAGAAAAAAAAAAAGAAACTGAGCTTTTGTTTTGTGAATGATTAAGGTAATTTCAGTCATCACAGAAAAAAGCAAAGAAAAATAACCCATTTATTACAATGTTGTATTGATTTCTAGCTACAACAGTTCAGCAACTGAATGACAGCACTACAATAAAACGTTCTCTAGAGGGATAATGGTCCTGTGCACCTTGATAGCTATAGATATTCTTATGCTGTTGTACTATATATAGTGGGTATGTGTGTGCACCCGACAGTGAAAGGAAAACTAATCCCACTGACAGACTCTAAACCTGACCTGAACGGTGACCCCAAACAGAAGCAGCCCATGTAGAGAAAGATGGACAAGCTGGCAGGATGCCTGAGCTTGCCAACATCTTCTCTTTTCCAAGCACTCTCACGGCCTGACAAAGCTTTAAAGATGCTGCTGAGATTCTGAGACCAGCAGCACAGAACCAACCACCCCCACACACGTCTAAGAAGAAATGATATTCTGTCCTGCAGAGAGAGAAAGTTATAACTCAAAGATCCTCAACAGTATGATGATTAAAAAGGTGGAGCGAAACAGAAAATGAGTAAAGGAAATTGGCAAATGTTCACAGAGTGTGAAAATGTCGTGTGTGTGTGTGTGTCTGTGTGTGTGTGTGTGTGTGTCTGTGTGTTCCTGGAACAGAGACAGGGAGGGACAATACAAGAGACAGAATTATGACTACAAAAGCAGGACAAAGAAAAGTGAGTGCACGCAAAAATAAGAACGGTTTGTATTGGCTTAAACTTTGTTTTATATCTTGTGAAAGAGACGACTGCTAAACTCTTTTACCCCATTAGATACCAAAAATAAAACTACATTTAAACTAAATATGTACCTGTGAAAAATTGTAGCTAAAGAAACTAAACAATAACAACAAGATCATTGGTTGTACTTTCTTATCCCAACAGAGAATGCAATACTCAACCTCCAGATTTTCTCTAATTTTTAATTTTGAACCTCCCCACAAACTTAATATACTCTTCTGAAAGCTTAGCCCACTTTAAAGACGGTGAGAGCAGCGGCAGGATATTATTCAAAGGTTCAAAAATGCACAATAACACTGCAGCACACGACAGCAGCAAGTACCATTTAATATAAGCAGCAAACTCCAAAACAAACCGGCTGTACTTGGCATTTCAAGGCGCATTTTAAAATGCTGTTAGGTAGGATGTGTGGGTTTTAAAGCAAACAGAGGTGAGATATATGATGTTTGAATCAAGCTGTGAGTCTAAACATAACGGTCTGCTATGGTTGTTAACTAGCAAGCTGAAAGTGTACGGAGTAAGATAGAAATAGGAGTCCCTGTGGGTTCCAGCCACTCCAATTTCAACCGTAGCGTCCCAATTAAAAGAGTTGCAGGGCAGAAGAGGTTCCTCTGCTAGGCTGGAAAAAAGTGGTTCACAGACCCCCATCTGAGAGCGACAACGAAGCAGGAGATTGCTCAGATTTAAATGATAATTTCCTGAGAAAAGATAAAAGCTCAACACCAGTGTATGATAAACTTTTCCAAAGCATGCTCTCTGCTGCTAATGAAAGCACACAATATGTTGACCAATATTTGATTCTATGCAATTATGCTATTGAATGCTTTTTAGACGTTTTTCCTTTATATGTGGTTGTTACTGTATACTACATCTGTATCTATGACTGAAAGCAGCAAAAAATTACTGTCATAACAAAAAAGTGTTCTTTTTAAAGAGACCAAAACACTACAAGTGTTGTAGGTTTGACAAATGAGATTCAGTCAGGAAAAAGAGCACAAAACACAGTGTGTAAAATGATTTCTTCAAATCTCAACATAACAGAAGTTATTGATGGCGGCAGTGAAAATGTCGTAGTGAACGTACTTGACAGGAAAATAAATGTATTTTTCCTGTGATAGTGTGTGTCCGTTGTCATAGGTACACTCCCTGATTATTCAACCTTTTTTCCACAAAGAGTGGCGAAAAGAAACTATCTCTAAAACAGTGTCTTTGTAGTTTTTGCCTCAGTCGTCCTTCATTAGTTCCTCTAAACCTGGCTGGCCAACTACGGCTTTCTTTATCGCAGTTACATTATTTTTTTCTTATTTGTGGTCATTTGCATAAAGAGCACTCATTATTTTGTTAGTGGCTTTCAGTCCTTTAAACCTAATGAAACTGACAGTCACAAATAGGCAGTGTAACCACTGGGCCTAAAACAGAAGTTGCTTTGTTTTTGTTTTATTTTCACAGATGAACATAAATGGACACACTAAAAATTGTAACTCACAGTGGTGCTGTTCCATCTAACTGTGAAGTTCACAAGACAATGAAATGCAAAACATTCTGCTGAGAAAAGGCCAAATCAAGGAAACATAAATCCCAGTCTTCACAGCAGTACAAATATGTTTTATGGAAAAAAAATCTGTCATAAAACTGTAGTCTTTCATGAAGAAGTCACATAATGTATGAATACTTAAAAAAAAACCAAAAAAAACAAGATGATACTAAACATGTCATCTTCCACAACTGATCTAACACCCCTCCGGACCACATGTCATCTTGTTTTGATTTGCAATTGTTGAGTCTTATATTACACTATCAATATCACATCAATATTATCTCCCACGTCTGCAGCCTCCCAAGAAGAGGAGAAAAAGATGATTCCCCACACTTCGCAAACAAATCTGATTTTATAAAACACTTAAGTTATGACATCTGCATTATCAGGCAACTGTGCTTTGTATTTGAAACAGCCCTCAACATTTTAAGCCATTTAAACTTCATGCACAGTAACTGATTAGAAAGCTCAGAGATCATTTGCTTTTCGACGCTATATTAATTCAGTATCAACAGAGGTGGTAAATGCATGCCATTAAGCCGCCGCCTTCCAAGTGATGCAACACAGAGACAATCAGCCTGCTTTAGTAGTAACTTCACCATCGCCTGCCGATGTCTTGCCTCTGCAGTCTACGAGTAAACCACAGCAGCACATGGAT